>NC_140991.1:252735616-253226603 GCF_052327205.1 Somniosus microcephalus
CCCACTGCTCCCGTGCACATTGGTTGTGCCTTTTTTTTTCGGGGGGGGGGGGTCAGGAGCAAGCTTCCTGGAATTTTTTTAAATTTTAGAATTAAAAATCATACATTCTCATTAATTTTAGAATATTCTTTTACTTCAGAATGCAGCAGCTGTAATGGCTGCTGGCTGGGGGAATTCTGGCTGTTACCCAAAAACAGCAACTAACAGGCCTCCAGGCCCAAGAATGGTCTCCAGTATCTATAAAGGTATTTTTTCAGGCTCCATCTTCCTGTCACTTGCCCCTTTGATCTGAGAGTCTGGATGCAGGGCCTGAGGCCCACTTTTACTGCCTGCCTTTCAAAATGGGTGCCTGACTAGCATTGTGGGAGGAAAATGACATTGGAAGACTGGTTATGCCTCCTCTGGTGAGTGGGTATAGAAGACCTCTGTTGTAGCCTGACCTGCTTGGCATCCCTCTGCTGGTTTTCCTTTCCCTCTTCTACAATGCTCACATATATGGGCACTAATGGAGCAGGAGGAAAAGAAGAAGCAGCATAGCAATTACCAAAGAGGCTCATGGGAACATAAGGGCAGCAAAAAGAACTAAAATTGGTGCAGAAATAACCTCAAAACTGTTCGTTTCATTTGCTTACTTTCCCTTGAATTTCACTTGCAGCTGGTCACTAGCGACCCTGAAGGCCTATTATATACGGCCATGATTTGAAACTGGTGCTGTTGTACAAAATGGTCAGAAAAAGATGTGGGATTTGTTATGACTTCCCTCCCAGGCCATTTGAATATTGCTATGAAGCTTTCTGTTTCATGCAGGATCTTCCTGCGTCCACCTCAGTCGCAAATAGGGTGGAGACCCAGCATTACGTGTGAAGAAAGGTAAGATACCAGAGGGCTGTAGAAACACATCCCAATACAAAACATTGCTGTCAGAAAAGGAGCAGAGAAAATTGGGGTTGAGGGAAAACTTATACAAACAACCTCCAAATTGCCCTAAGTTCATGATTAAGTTAGCAATAGGTTGGTAGGCTGAACACATCAAATTATTAACCTGTGAATTGAAAATAAGTGACTGCAGAATTCAACTGTTTGTTCAAAGTAACTCAAGGAAATAATTCACTCTCTGATAAAATATACTCTGTATTTATGTTTAGTTGAACACAATGATTCCGATAAAATTGAAAGGAAACACATTTTGTTGATGCAGTCTGTGGACGTCATGTATTTCTACATGAAGTGTGAATGCAGTGAAATGAGTAACAAGCTTTTGATTTAGCTGCTGAAGGATGTAGTAGGTCATTGTGCAAAGAGCATTATTCAACACCATCTTTACTGTACTCATTGTTTCTTTCTGTCAATGTTGTTGCAGTAAGGAGACTGGAATTCAACAATATGGGCCATCGATGCAACTTGTGGCCTTACATAAGAACATAAGAAATAGGAGCAGGAGTAGGCCATACGGCCCCTCGGGCCTGCTCCACCATTCAATAGGATCATGGCTGATCCGAATCTAGACTCACGTCCACTTCCCTGCCCTCTCCCCGTAACCCCTAATTCCCTTATCTGCTAGGAAACTGTCTATCTCCATTTTAAATTTATTTAATGTTACAGCTTCCGCAGCTCTCTGGGGTAGCAAATTCCATAGATTTACTACCCTCTGAGTGAAGAAGTTTCTCCTCATCTCAGTTTTGAAAGGGCAGCCCCTTATTCTTAGATTATGCCCCCTAGTTCTAGTCTCACCCATCAGTGGAAACATCCTCACCGCATCCACCCGATCAAGCCCCCTCACAATCTTATATGTTTCGATAAGATCGCCTCTCATTCTTCTGAACTCCAATGAGTAGAGGCCCAACCTACTCAACCTTTCCTCATACGTCAACCCCCTCATCTCCGGAATCAATCGAGTGAACCTTCTCTGAACCGCCTCGAGAGCAAGTATATCTTTTCTTAAATATGGAAACCAAAACTGCACGCAGTATTCCAGGTGTGGCCTCACCAATACCCTGTATAACTGCAGCAAGACTTCCCTGTTTTTATACTCCATCCCCCTCGCAATAAAAGCCAACATTCCATTGGCCTTCCTGATCACCTGCTGCACCTGCATACTAACTTTTTGTGTTTCATGCACCAGGACCCCCAGATCCCTTTGTACTGTAGCACTTTGCAGTTTCTCTCCATTTAGGTAATAACTTGCTCTTTGATTTTTTCTGCCAAAGTGCATAACCTCACACTTTCCAACATTATATTGCATCTGCCAAATCTCTGCCCACTCACTTAGCCTGTCTATGTCCTTTTGCAGGTTTTTTATGTCCTCCTCACTCACTGCTTTCCCTCCCATCTTTGTATCGTCGACAAACTTGGATATGTTGCACTCGGTCCCTTCCTCCAAATCGTTAATATAGATTGTAAAGAATTGGGGTCCCAGCACTGACCCCTGCGGAACACCACTAGTTACTGATTGCCAGCCCGAGAATGAACCATTTATCCCAACTCTTTGTTTTCTGTTAGCTAGCCAATCTTCCACCCATGCCAGTATATTACCCCTAATCCCGTGATTTCTTATCTTGATCAGTAATCTTTTGCGTGGAACCTTGTCAAATGCCTTTTGGAAGTCCAAATACACTACATCCACTGGTTCCCCTTTATCCACCCTGTATGTTACATCCTCAAAGAATTCGAGCAAATTTGTCAAACATGACTTCCCCTTCATAAAACCATGCTGACTCTGTCCTATTAAATTATGTTTATCCAAATGCTCTGTTACTGTTTCCTTAATAATGGACTCCAACATTTTGCCAACCACAGATGTTAGGCTAACTGGTCTATAGTTTCCAGCTTTTTGTCTACTTCCCTTCTTAAATAAGGGTGTTACATTAGCAGTTTTCCAATCTGCTGGGACCTTTCCTGAGTCCAGGGAGTTCTGGAAAATAATCACCAATCCCTACCGCCACTTCTCTCAAGACCCTAGGATGTAGGCCATCAGGTCCGGGGGATTTATCCGCCTTAAGTCCCATTATTTTACTGAGTACCATCTCCTTAGTGATTTTAATCGTGTTTAGCTCCTCCCCCCCCCCCCCCCCCCCCATTGCCCCCTGTTTGTCCAGTGTTGGGATATTTTTAGTGTCCTCTACTGTAAAGACTGATACAAAATATTTGTTCAGCGTCTTTGCCATCTCCATGTTCCCCACCACTAGTTTCCCGGTCCCATCCTCTAAGGGACCAACGTTCACTTTAGCCACCCTTTTTCTTTTTAGATAGCTGTAGAAACTCTTGCTATCTGTTTTTATATTTTTTGCTCGTTTACTTTCATAATCTATCTTCCCTTTCTTAATTAATCTTTTAGTTATTGTTTGCTGGCTTTTAAATGCTTCCCAATCTTCTATCCTCCCACTAGATTTGGCTACTTTATATGCCCTTGTTTTCAGTCGGATACTATCCTTTATTACTTTACTAAGCCACGGATGGCTGTCTTTTCTTTTATTCCCCTTTTTCCTCAGTGGAATATATTTATCTTGAAAGATGTGAAATATCTCCTTGAATGTAGACCACTGCTCTTGTATTGTCTTACACTTTAATCTGTTTTCCCAGTCCACTTTAGTCAATTCTACTCTCATACCTTCATAGTCTCCTTTATTTAAGCTCAGTACGCTGGTTTGAGATCCAACTCTCTCATCCTCAAACTGAATTTGGAATTCAACCATATTATGGTCACTCATTCCAAGGGGATCCTTTACTAGGACATTTTTTATTAATCCTGTCTCATTACACAGGACCAGATCTAAGATTGCATGCCCCCTGGTTGGTTCAGTTACATACTGCTCAAGGATCCCGTCCCTAATACACTCTATGAACTCTTCCTCAAGGCTGCCATGCCCAATTTGATTAGTCCAGTTAATATGAAAGTTAAAATCCCCCATGATTATAGCTGTTCCCTTATTACAAGCCCCAACTATTTCCTGATTTATACTCCGACCAACAGAGTTGCAACTGTTAGGAGGCCTATAGACTATGCCCACTAGTGACTTTTTCCCCTTATTATTCCTTATCTCCACCCAAACTATTTCACTATCCTGATCCTTTGACCCAATATCATTTCTGACTATTGCAGTGATTCCATCCTTGATTAACATAGCAACCCCACCTCCCTTTCCTTCCTGTCTGTCCTTCCTAATTGTCAAATACCCTTGTATGCTTAGTTCCCAGTCATGATTATCTTGTAGCCATGTTTCCGTAATGGCCACCAGATCATACCCATGTGTAGTTATTTGTACCGTCAACTCGTCAATTTTGTTACGAATGCTGCGTGCATTCAGATAAAGAACTTTGAAATATGTTTTCTGACAATTTATTCCTGCTTTTACCCCTTTTACTACTTTACCTTTATCATTATACATTCTGTCCCTTCCTGACATGCTCTGGTTTTTAATTCCCCCACTGCTACCTTGCTCTATTGCCTTCTCCGCTGTCATTTTTATTTTTCGCTCTCTTAAAACCTCCCCCCCACTAATTAGTTTAAAGCCCTCTCTACAGCCCTAGTTATTCGATTCACCAGGACTCTAGTCCCAGCACTGGCCAAGTGAAGTCTGTCCCAACGGAACAGCTCTCTCCTGTCCCAGTACTGATGCCAGTGTCCCAGGAAGCAAAACCCATTTCTCCCACACCAGTCTTTGAGCCACGCATTTAACTCTCTAATTTTATTTACCCTAGCCAAATTTGCACGTGGCTCAGGTAGTAATCCAGAGATTATTACCCTTGTGGTTCTGCTTTTTAATTTGGCCCCTAGCTGCTCAAACTCCCTCAGCAGAACCTCCTTCCTTGTCCTATCTATATCATTGGTACCAACATGGACCACGACAACTGGATCCTCCCCCTCCCACTCCAAGTTTCTCTCCAGCCCAGAGGAGATGTCCTTAACCCTGGCACCGGGCAGGCAACACAGCCTTCGGGACTCTCGCTCTCGGCTGCAAAGAACTCTATCTATCCCCCTAACGATACTATCCCCTACCACTACAACATTTCTTTTATCTCCCCCCACTTGAATGGTCCCCCGCTCCACGGTGCTGTGGCCGGGTTGCTCATCCTCCCCGCAGTCCCCGTTCCCATCCTCACAGGGAGTAAGAGCCTCAAACCTGTTGGACAAGAGCAAGGGCTGCAGCTCCTCCAACACTACCTCCTGGATCCCCGTACCTGCCTCACTTCTAGTAACGCCATCCTGACCCTGGCCACGGACTACATCTGAATTAATTAATCTAATTGGCGTGACTACCTCCTGATACACAGAGTCCAGTTAACTCTCCCCCTCCCTGATGTGTCTCAGTGTTTGAAGCTCGGACTCCAACTCTTCAACACGGAGCCGGAATTCCTCGAGCAGCCAACACTTACTGCAAATGTGATCACCGTGAGCATCAATGGTGTCCACCAGCTCCCACATATTGCAGCAGCAACACATCACCTGATCTCCCATTCTATGTAATTAATTGAATTTATTAATATTATTCTTAAATACCCTCTGCCCCGATTCTAGATGATGAATATCGCACCTTAGAAACTATAAACCACAGAGTTTAAGCTTAAAAAAGAGAGAAATACTCACCAACCAATCACTTACCCGCTTTCTGGTGACGTCACACTTGGATTACTTTTTACCTCTCTCCTTCCCTCTGAGGTCCGAGACTGGAGATTGGTACATCTTACCTGGGTCTCGGGAGCCTTTATACAGCCGCTCAGCCCGCGATTCCCGCCGATTCTCGCACTGAGGCCTTACCTGGGTCTCTGGAGCCTTTATACAGCCGCTCAGCCCGCGATTCCCGCCAATTCTCACACTGAGGCCTTACCTGGGTCTCTGGAGCCTTTATACAGCCGCTCAGCCCGCGATTCCCGCCAATTCTCGCACTGAGGCCTTACCTGGGTCTCTGGAGCCTTTATACAGCCGCTCAGCCCGCGATTCCCGCCAATTCTCGCACTGAGGCCTTACCTGGGTCTCGGGAGCCTTTATACAGCCGCTCAGCCCGCGATTCCCACCGATTCTCGCACTGAGGCCTTACCTGGGTCTCGGGAGCCTTTATACAGCCGCTCAGCCCGCGATTCCCGCTGATTCTCGCACTGAGGCCTTACCTGGGTCTCGGGAGCCTTTATACAGCCGCTCAGCCCGCGATTCCCGCTGATTCTCGCACTGAGGCCTTACCTGGGTCTCGGGAGCCTTTATACAGCCGCTCAGCCCACGATTCCTGCTGATTCTCGCACTGAGGCCTTACCTGGGTCTCGGGAGCCTTCATACAGCCGCTCAGCCCGCGATTCCCGCACTGAGACCTTACCTGGGTCTCGGGAGCCTTTATACAGCCGCTTAGCCCGCCGATTCTTGCACTGAGGCCTTACCTGGGTCTCTGGAGCCTTTATACAGCCGTTCAGCCCGCGATTCCTGCCGATTCTCGCACTGAGGCATTTGCGACTGATCAAACCTATTCCAAACTGAATCAGGCTGTAAAGAAAGACTTGCATTTATATAGAGCCTTTCATGACCACCGGACGTCCCAAAGCGCTTTACAGCTAATGAAGTACTATTTGAAGTGGAGTCACTGTTGTAATGTGGGAAATGCGGCAGCCAGTTTGCGCACAGCAAGCTCCCACAAACAGCAATGTGATAATGACCAGATAATCTGTTTTTGTTGAGCTGGTTGAGGGATAAATATTGGCCAGGACACCAGGGATAACTCCCCTGCTCTTCTTCGAAATAGTGCCATGGGATCTTTTACGTCCACCTGAGAGAGCAGATGGAGCCTCGGTTTAACGTCTCATCCAAAAGACGAACCTCCGACAGTGCAGCACTCCCTCAACACTGCATTGTAGTGTCAGCCTAGCTTAATGTGCTGAAGTCCCTGGAGTGGGACTGTGAACCCATAACCTTCTGACTCAGAGGTGAGCGTGCTACCAACTGAGCCACAGCTGACACTGTAATAAGACATGGTTGGGGAGAACATGCTATTCTGTTTCCAAGCTACCATGACTTCAACAAACTAGGCCTCTATCTACACATTTGCTACAGGGATCTATAAGGAGTCAATGGGTCAGATTGTGCTGTGGGTGCCATTCGTTCGACTTGCCCTTAACAAGAGACTTTCTATGGGGTTTTGCACTGCATGAATGAATCAGTGAGGATGCTGAGAAATGTGCACTTCACTCAGAGCCCCTGGCCCAGCAGGGAACCATACATCTCATTGCGAGGAAGCAATTGTCAACAGCAGTGATTTCTTTATAGCTGTTTGTTTTTACAAATACTTGGACAAAAGTCCTTTGGTTGAGAGATGGAACTTGCACAAGGAATGGATACAATGGGGGAAATATTCAGTATCGTCCCATTTGGGCGCCATTATCGGCCATGTGCAAAGTTTAGCGCCTGGCGCTAATTTTCACCTCCGACAGCAAACTTGGCTTTTATCGCCCCTGGAGGTGATTGGAGCGCTAAATCAGGCGCTTCACACCTGTCTTAAGGCGCAAATGCCGAGGAACGAGGCGCTACCTCAGACCGCGGGTGAAGCAAGGAAGAGCAAATCAAAATGAACCTGCAAAGTGCTGCTCAGTACCCAAAACTCATTCACACAGAGTTCAATCTCTCCAGAAGTCTCTCTCTCTCTCTCTCTCAGAATGCGTGGTGCAAAAATGTCACCAACAAAAAAAGGCAGGAAGCAGTCGCCTTTAAATAGCGCTCCCCCAGTCCCTTTCTGACTGCAAAACGCTCCCCTCAACCTGTCGTTGCTAGCGGCAGGCGGTAAGGCAGGGGGCGCCACTCAATATCCAGTCCGGGGCGCTACCGGGGCATTGTGCACTCGACTGATGCCACGATCTGCCGGTGCAGGAGGTCGTGGCGGTAGTGTTTAACGCCGCCGCAAAATGTCTAGTTAATTTCGCGAGCGGCGCAAACATCGCCGCGCCCGGGCACTAGTTGCTTTGTGCCCCATTAGCGCCCTCTTAAGGCGCTAACAGGAGGCGCAAGCAACTGTATTTTTCCCCCAATGTATCCAGTGAGGGCAGCTACATTCCACTCACCAAACCTCTCACAAAGTCTTTATTTAATTCAAAAAAAATATCCCCATCGGCGCGGCAGAGGTTGCTGACTGGACTTTTACCTGGCCGCTGTTCAGGGGTCGTTCCTCGGATGGGGGGTCGCTGCTGTCCGGCCGCAACTCACTCTCGGTCGCCATCTCACCTTATGAGAGAAAGCCGGGGAGATGGAGCAGAGAGAGACAGAGGGGGCAGAGTGAGCACCAGCAAAATAACCCCCCCGCCAGTCCATTAAACAGCCAGCCCAGAGAGACTTGCACAAGACAACCCAGAGAATGTGGGGCTGCTGGCAAAATTGTCAGCCAAACAGCTAAACAGTGCAGCGCCCTCTTCAGGGCATCTGGGATCTGTGTGAACAGGGCAATCAACTGTGTATCTCCATAACCAATCAGATTGAAGAATCGCTAATGAGCAGCACAGAGTCTGAACCAGGAAGTGTCAGTTAGAATAATGAATTCAGTGAAATCAGGTACAGAAAGTGAAATAAAGAGAGGGAAAGAAAGATTAGATTAAGAGAGATAAAAGAGACAGAAAGAAAAAGTTTTAAAAAGTTATTTTTTAAAAATCTCCAACAATAACTAAAAGTTGAAGGAATAAGACTCCACACTTGTAATACTTAATTTTCAGTGCCAGAGAGGTTTTTTGACAATAATTAAGACTTACCATGCCATTAAAAGGGTACTTAGACTAGAATGGACAAGCCCTAACTTTCCTTTGCTGAGTTTAGTCTGTATCTATGACGTTAGTACAGGAACTTCAATACATTTGAATGGGGAGCTAGACGGCAAGATGCCTTTCTACAGATAGTGCCACTGAATCTGTTATATCCATCTAAGCAGGCAAATATGGCCTCAGTTTAACATCTTATGTGAAAATTGGCACCTCTAACAATTCAGTACTCCCTCAGTATTATACAGAACTGTCAGGTTAGATTATGTGCTCAAATCCTGGAGTGGGGCTTGTACCTACAGCCTTTTGACTCACAAACAAGAGTGCTATCAACTGAGCCAAGCTGACACTTTTAGCGCCTGTTGGAATTTGTAGTTATGGAGTCTGCTCCATGACAGGAAGACACAAGGGTGCGGACTGTGGTCTCTGTGACAGTTAAACACACCACGTGAAACACTGAGCAGCCCTTGAAGGTAGAAAGAAGCCAGAAGAGTTCCACAATGACTTCAGTAGTAGCTAAAATTGTGAACTTCATCAAAGCACGTTCAATTAAACTCACAGCTCTTTGCCGTGTTACACGAAGAGTTAGGGACAAAGTACCAGTGGTTGTTGTTGCAGAGTGAAGCCCATTTGGCTGTTCAAAGGGGAAGTTCTCACATGCTTCTATGAGGAAGTCTACATCTTTCTTGCAGACAGCAACTAATCTCTTGTTCAAGAGTCAAGCTTGTACAGAGCTGAACAATCCCTAAATTAGACACACAAAGCTTTTACACATTTAAATTATATAAAGCCAGCTGCTCTTTGGTTCTAACTGCAGATTACAAATCATGAGCAATTTGATGTTTCATCTACAGGACATATTTCTGGGATTCTAAGTATCAACACCTCTATCCAGGATGAGCATAAAATAAGCTGGGACTAGTCCACATATTATTACATATAGAATCATAGAAATTTACAGCTCAGAAGGAGGCCATTCAGCCCATCGTGTCTGTGCCGGCCGAAGAAGAGCTATCCAGCCTAATCCCACTTTCCAGCTCTTGGTCCGTAGCCTTGTAGGTTACAGCACTTCAAGTGCATATCCAAGTACTTTTTAAATGCGATGAGGGTTTATACCTCTACCACCCTTTCAGGCAGTGAGTTCCAGACACTCTGGGGGGGAAAAAGTTCCCCTCAACTCCCCTCTAATCCTTCTACCAATTACTTTAAATCTATGCCCCCTGGTTATTGACCTCTCTGCTAAAGGAAATAGGTCCTTCCTATCCATTCTAACTAGGCCCCTCATAATTTTATACACCTCAATAAGGTCTCCCCTCAGCCTCCTTTGTTCCAAAGAAAACAACCCCAGCCTATCCAATCTTTCCTCCTAGCTAAAATTCCCCAGTCCTGGCAAGATCCTCGTAAATCTCCTCTGTACCGTCTCTAGTGCAATCACATCCTTCCTGTAATGTGGTGACCAGAACTGTACACAATATTCTAGCTGCAGCCTAACTAGTGTTTTACACCATTCAAGCACAACCTCTCTGCTCTTATATGCTATGCCTCGGCTAATAAAGGAAATTATCCCGTATGCCTTCTTAACCACATTATTTCCCTGCCCTTCTACCTTCAGGGATCAGTGGACATGCACTCCAAGGTCCCTCTGTTCCTCTACACTTCTCAGTATCGTACCATTTATTGTGTATTCCCTTGCCTTGTTAGCCCTCCGCAAATGCATTACCTCACACTTCTCCAGATTGAATTCCATTTGCCACATTTCTGCCCATCTGACCAGTCCACTGATATCTTCCTGCAGTCTACAGCTTTCTTCCTCACTATCAACCACACGGCCAATTTTTGTATCATTTGCAAACTTCTTAATCATGCCCCCTACACTTATGTCTAAATCATTGATCTATACCATAAAAAGCAAGTGACCCAGTACTGAGCCCTGCGGAACCCCACTGGAAACAACATTCCAGTCACAGAAACACTCGTGGACCATTACCCTTTGCTTCCTGCCACTGAGCCAATTTTGGATCCAACTTTCCACTTTCCCTTGCATTCCATGGGCTTTTACTTTTCTGACCAGTCTGCCATGTGGGACCTTGTCAAAAGCCTTGCTAAAATCCTTGTAGTCTACATCAAACGCGCTATCCTCATCGACCCTCCTTAAAAAATTCAATCAAGTTAGTCAGACACAACCTTCCCTTAACAAATCCATGCTGACTGTCCTTGATTAATCTGTGTCTTTCTAAATGACGATTAATACAGTCCCTCAGACTTTTTTCCAATAATTTGCCCATCACCGAGGTTAGGCTGACTGGCCTATAATTACATGGTCTTTCCCTTTCTCCCTTTTTAAACTACGGTACAATGTTCGCAGTCCTCCAGTCTAGCACCACGCCTGTAGCTAGACAGGATTGGAAAATGATGATCAGAGCCTCTGCTATTTCCTCCCTTGCTTCTCGTAACAGCCTGGGATATATTTCATCCGGGCCTGGCGATTTATCTATTTTCAAAAATGCTCAAACCTTAATATTTCCTCTCTCACTGTGTTTATCTCATGTAATATTTCACACTCCTCCTTAATCGTCCCTCTCTATTGTGAAGTCAGACACAAGGGACTAGAATTCGGGTTGCTTTGTGCCTCTTGTTAGCGCCCCGGGGGGGCGCGAACAGGGCACAAATACCCTAGCACCCGGGCACGACACCGCTAACGCCTCCTGCAAAATTCAGCGGGAGGTTAGCGGCAGCGGTAGCTGGTAGCACCCCGCTCTGCTGCACCGGCGATGATGATGTCATCAACGTGTGCAGCGCCCCGGCTGCAAACTTCCCTTGCGTCCCCTGACCTATCGTATGTGCAACAGGATCATGGGGCGGATTTGCAGCGGCGGTAGCGGGCGGCGGCGCAATTGAAAGGGCAGGTGTAGGGCGGCCATTTTAATTTTGGCCAACTGCCAGCACCTGCCCCCTTTCACATTTGTATGCGGGGTGCCGGCCGCGATCGCTCAGTTCAGCATTCTTCTTGAGGGCCGGGCTGTTTCCACAGCACCCCGCTCCCCGGTGGTCCAGCAGGGCCCCGGTGCACGCAGCACTAGGCCCCTCCCCTTTAATCAGGGGAGGAGGCCTGCAATGACACGGCACTACGTGCCGTTGCGCATGACACGGCGGCACGTAACGCCGCGACATTGAGTAATAGCGCCCCAAGAAGGAGGTGGAATGCTTCCAGTAGCGTCCACCTCCTTCTTGGGGTGCTAGTACTGAATTTACGAGGTAGGGGCGCTAACTATTTAGAAGCGCTAAAATTAGCGCCCGGGCGAGGTTAGTGCCCCAAAATGGGCACCATCCAATTTCCCCCCCAAAGTATTCATTAAGAACCAAACCCACGTCTTCCGCCTCCACACACAGGTTACCTTTTTGGTCTCTAATAGGCCTCACTCTTTCTTTAGTTATCCTCTTGCTCTTATGTATTTATAAAACATCTTTGGGTTTTCCTTGATTTTACTAGCCAATATTTTTTCATGCCCTCTCTTTGCTTTCCTAATTTCACCCCTGCACTTTCTATATTCCTCTAGGCTTCCTGCAATATTTAGCTCCCGGTATCAGATCTTGGAACAAGTACGTCAAACCTATATCCTTTCTGAGGTAATTACTACCCTTCTCCCTGGCCAGAATGGAATATTCTTCAACTTTCAGTGCCCAGTGTCAATCCTAGGTCAAATACAGCACAGATGTTTACAGGGCGGCACTCACTCTATTCTGCCCCAACGTTACTTGACCCATAACCACAAAATAGCACACTGTTGCACCAATGTGAATTGTACAACTCTACCATTAACCAACCTTGCTGTCTCTCTGAGTAAAGTTGCCAGTTAAATGGTTGATAATCTTGTGTTGTGACACTTTTCTGAACTACAAACTGTTTAGTCTAATCTCATCTGAAAGTGTTTTTACATCTGGTAAATGTTTCCCTCAACCTCCATAAAGTGACCTTCGTGCATCATTCTGCATCTTATACTTTTATGAGTGTCTTTAGGGCTTGGCTCCACCGTGCAGTACAAAGGGACATTTGTTCTCACAGTGGGGATGCGTGACCAACCTGTGTATCATTTTCTTTCATCCAATAATATGCTCATAGAGCCACATTTCCATGCATCAACAAGGGGGTCAGTTCCTCAGGCATGGTAGTGTTAATACTATGGCCAAGATTTTCAGTGTGCCGTGAGGCGGGCTTTTAGGCGTGCGGGGGGCTAAAATCCCGAATTCGGGGGTTCCGACACCATCCCGCCCAAAACCCGCCTCCACGTAAGTTTCAAAGGAGGCGGGTACCCGCCCCACACTGGGACCCGCCGACCCGAGGCGGGAAGGGATTAGTGCCAATTAACTGCCTATTAACAGGTAGTTAACAGGCAGTTTTTAGCCTAATCCCTATTTTGAAGATTGTCGTGTGGGATTCCCGACTGCTCCAAACCACGCCAGGTTAGAGCAGGCGGGCCGTCAGGTTGAAGGACTTGGAGGGGTCGCGATGTCAGTGTTCAGGTGAGTGATGGGTGCATGAGTGCAAAGGTAAGTGTGTCTGAAGTGTGTAAAGAAGTTTAAATTACCTGCATTTACTTAACAGCCTTTCTTCCTCTAGGCGTCGGGAGTCCATCACTCAGCCGGCACTGAAAGCAGAATGGCTGCGATCTGTCAAAAGTGACAGCCTGCAGCTTTCAGTGCCGGTGAGAGTTCTAACTGAGTTTGCGTAGAAGGACTCAGGTTAGAAGTCAGACTGTCAGTGTTTGACAGCTTCAAACAGCTGTGAAACACTGATATTTCATCTGTCAGCATGTCTTGACAGATGAAATTTCAGTCTGTGACGTCACCTGTTGCCGGGTGGCCCTTAATTGGCCTGCTGAGCCCGCTGGGTGGGCTCAACAAGGTCAATCAAGGGAAAATCGCGTGGATTGGCCGGACGTCAATGGAGGCGGGACTAAAACCCGAAAGTTGTAGTCCCGCCTCCTGCCCGACTGCTGAATGAAAATCCAGCCCATGTGTGCAGACAGTAAGGTTTATAATGAGGAGTGTAATCAGGGGAGGTTACAAAATTGAGTGTAGGTGGAGGGAGACTATATTATGGAGTGTAGCCAGGATGTTTATGTTTGGAGTGTAGTCAGGATGTTTATGTTTGAAGTGTAGTCGGGGTGTTTATGTTTGGGGTGTAGTCAGGGTGTTTATGTTTGGAGTGTAGTCGGGGTGTTTATGTTTGGGGTGTAGTCGGGGTGTTTGTGGTTGGGGTTTAGTCGGGGTGTTTATGTTTGGAGTGTAGTCGGGGTGTTTGTGTTTGGGGTGCAGTCGGGGTGTTTATGTTTGGAGTGTAGTCGGGGTGTTTATGTTTGGATTGTAGTCGGGGTGTTTGTGTTTGGGGTGTAGTCGAGGTGTTTGTGTTTAGAGTGTATTCGGGGCGTTTATGTTTGGAGTGTAGTCGGGGTGTTTATGTTTGGAGTGTAGTCAGGGTGTTTATGTTTGGGGTGTAGTCGGGGTGTTTATGTTTGGGGTGTAGTCGGGGTGCTTATGTTTGGGGTGTAGTCAGGGTGTTTATGTTTGGGGTGTAGTTGGGCTGTTTGTGTATGGAGTGTAGTCAGGGTGTTTATGTTTGGGGTGTAGTCGGGGTGTTTGTGTTTGGGGTGTAGTCGGGGTGTTTGTGTTTGGAGTGTAGTGGGGTGTTTATGTTTGGGGTGTAGTCGAGGTTTTTATGTTTGAGGTGTAGTCAGAGTGTTTATGTTTGGAGTGTAGTCGTGGTGTTTATGTTTGGGGTGTAGTCGTGGTGTTTATGTTTGGGGTGTAGTCGGGGTGTTTATGTTTGGGGTGTAGTTGGGCTGTTTGTGTATGGAGTGTAGTCAGGGTGTTTATGTTTGGGGTGTAGTCGGGGTGTTTGTGTTTGGGGTGTAGTCGGGGTGTTTATGTTTGGGGTGTAGTCGGGGTGTGTATGTTTGGGGTGTAGTCGGGGTGTGTATGTTTGGAGTGTAGTCGGGGTGTTTCTGTTCGGGGTGTTTGTGTTTAGTGGGTAGTCGGTGTGTGTGTGTTTGGAGTGTACTCGGGGTGTTTATGTTTGGGGTGTAGTCGGGGTTTTTGTGTTTGTGTTGCAGTCGGTGTGTGTGTGTTTGGAGTGTAGTCGGGGTGTTTATGTTTGGGGTGTAGTCGGGGTGCTAATCTTTGGAGCGTAGTCGGGGTGATTGTGTTTGGGTTGTAGTCGGGATGTTTGTGTTTGGGGTGTAGTCGGGGTGTTCTGTTTGGGGTGTAGTCGGGGTGCTTATGTTTGGAGTGTAGTCGGGGTGTTTTGTTTGGAGTGTAGTTGGGTGTTTATGTTTGGGGTTTAGTTGGGGTGTTTATATTTGGAATGTAGTCCGTGTCTTTATGTTTGGCGTGTAGTCGGGGTGTTTATGCTTCGAGTGTAGTCGGGGTGTTTGTGTTTGGGGTGTACTCGGGGTGTTTGTGTTGGGAGTGTAGTCGGGGTGATTGTGTTTGGGTTGTAGTCGGAGTGTTTGTGTTTGGAGTGTAGTGGGGTGTTTATGTTTGGGGTGTAGTCGGGGTGTTTGTGTTTGGGGTGTAGTCAAGGTTTTTATGTTTGGGGTGTAGTCGGGGTGTTTTGTTTGGAGTGTAGTTGGGTGTTTATGTTTGGGGTGTAGTCGGGGCGTTTATGCTTGGAGTGAAGTCGGGGTGTTTATGTTTGGAATGTAGTCCGTGTCTTTATGTTTGGCGTGTAGTCGGGGTGTTTATGTTTGAAGTGTAGTCGGGGTGTTTGTGTTTGGAGTATAGTCGGGGTGTTTATGTTTGTGGTGCAGTCGGTGTGTGTGTGTTTGGAGTGTAGTCGGGGTGTTTATGTTTGGGGTGTAGTCGGGGTGTTTATCTTTGGAGCGTAGTCGGGGTGATTGTGTTTGGGTTGTAGTCGGGGTGATTGTGTTTGGGGTGTACTCGGGGTGTTTGTGTTGGGAGTGTAGTCGGGGTGTTTGTATTTGGAGTGTAGTCGGGGTGTTTGTGTTTGGAGTGTAGTCGGGGTGTTTGTGTTGGGGTGTAGTCGGGGTGTTTGTGTTTCTGGTGTAGTCGGGGTGTTTATGTTTGGAGTGTAGTGGGGTGTTTATGTTTGGGGTGTAGTCGGGGTGTTTATGTTTGGAGTGTAGTCGGGGTGATTGTGTTTGGAGTGTAGTCGTGGTGATTGTGTTTGGAGTGTAGTCGGGGTGTTTATGTTTGTGGTGTAGGTGGGTGTTTATGTTTGGGGTGTAGTCGGGGCGTTTATGCTTGGAGTGTAGGCGGGGTGTTTTGTTTGGAGTGTAGTTGGGTGTTTATGTTTGGGGTGTAGTCGGGGCGTTTATGCTTGGAGTGTAGTCGGGGTGTTTATGTTTGGAATGTAGTCCGTGTCTTTATGTTTGGCGTGTAGTCGGGGTATTTATATTTGAAGTGTAGTCGGGGTGTTTGTGTTTGGAGTGTAGTCGGGGTGTTTATGTTTGTGGTGCAGTCGGTGTGTGTGTGTTTGAGGTGTAGTCGGGGTGTTTATCTTTGGAGCGTAGTCGGGGTGATTGTGTTTGGGTTGTAGTCGGGATGTTTGTGTTTGGGGTGTAGTCGGGGTGTTGTGTTTGGAGTGTAGTTGGGTGTTTATGTTTGGGGTGTAGTCGGGGTGTTTATATTTGGAATGTAGTCCGTGTCTTTATGTTTGGCGTGTAGTCGGGGTGTTTATGTTTGGAGTGTAGTTGGGGTGTTTGTGTTGGGGTGTAGTCGGGGTGATTGTGTTTGGATTGTAGTCGGGGTGTTTATGTTTGGGCTGTAGTCGGGGTGTTTGTGTTTCTGGTGTAGTCGGGGTGTTTATGTTTGGAGTGTAGTGGGGTGTTTATGTTTGGGGTGTAGTCGGGGTGTTTATGTTTGGAGTGTAGTCGGGGTGTTTGTGTTTGGAGAGTAGTCGGGGTGTTTGTGTTTGGGGTGTTGTCCGGGTGTTTGTGTTTGGAGTGTAGTCGGGGTCTTTATGTTTGGGGTGTAGTCGAGGTGTTTATGTTTGGGGTGTAGGCGGGGTGTTTATGTTTGGGGTGTAGTCGAGGTGTTTATGTTTGGAGTGTAGTCGGGGTGTTTATGTTTGGAATGTAGTCCGTGTCTTTATGTTTGGCGTGTAGTCGGGGTGATTGTGTTTGGAGTGTAGTCGTGGTGATTGTGTTTGGAGTGTAGTCGGGGTGTTTGTGTTTGGAGTGTAGTCGGGGTGTTTATGTTTGTGGTGTAGTTGGGGTGTTTATGATTGGAGTGTAGTCGGGGTGTTTATGTTTGGAGTGTAGTCGGGGTGTTTATGCTTCGAGTGTAGCCGGGGTGTTTGTGTTTGGAGTGTAGTCGGGGTGTTTGTGTTTGGGGTGTACTCGGGGTGTTTGTGTTGGGAGTGTAGTCGGGGTGATTGTGTTTGGGTTGTAGTCGGGGTGTTTGTGTTTGGAGTGTAGTCGGGGTGTTTATGTTTGGAGTGTAGTCGGGGTGTTTATGTTTGGAGGGTAGTTGGGGTGTTTGTGTTGGGGTGTAGTCGGGGTGATTGTGTTTGGATTATAGTCGGGGTGGTTATGGTTGGGTTGTAGTCGGGGTGTTTGTGTTTGGGGTGTAGTCGGGGTGTTTATGTTTGGCGTGTAGTCGGGGTGTTTGTGTTTGGGGTGTAGTCGGGGTGTTTATGTTTGCAGTGTAGTGGGGTGTTTATGTTTGGGGTATAGTCGAGGTGTTTATGTTTGGGGTGTAGGCGGGGTGTTTAGGTTTGGGGTGTAGTCGAGGTGTTTGTGTTTGGCTTGTAGTCGGGGTGTTTGTGTTTGGCGTGTAATCGAGGTGTTTGTGTTTGGAGTGTAGTCAGGGTGTTTGTGTTTGGGGTGTAGTCGGGGTGTTTGTGTTTGGGGTGTAGTCGAGTTGTTTATGTTTGGAGTGTAGTCGGTGTTTATGTTTGGAGTGTAGTCAGGGTGTTTGTGTTTGGGGTGTAGTCGGGGTGTTTGTGTTTGGGGTGTAGTCGCGGTGTTTGTGTTTGGGGTGTAGTCGGGGTGTTTGTGTTTGGAGTGTAGTCAGAGTGTTTATGTTTGGAGTGTAGTCGGGTGTTTATGTTTGGGGTGTAGTCGGGGTGTTTCTGTTTGGGGTGTTGTAATGAAATCTGTTTGTCTTGATTCTGTATTCGTTTTGCACTCATGTATATTACCCTCCCCCACGGTGTATAGTTTCACTTCCTCTTTCCCGACTAACCTGGAAGGTTCCAGGTCTTGGCTCTTGGCTCCGCCCCTGACTTCTCTTCCATAAAGATCCCAGGATCTGTATGACTCATTCCTGTGAACCAGTCGGCGTGTTGAGATGTTAGCTCTGATCTTAGTGATTAAAAGCCAACTTGTTTAAGTCTATAACTTCTAGTTTTGTGGTTATTGAAGGCCCATCAATTTTAATCACTAAAGAATACTAGGATGGATCGACTCCTAAAACCAGAGCGTCTGGACTGGGATCCACATTCTGCTGAAGCATCAAATCAATTTGGACACTGGCTCAAATGCTTCGAACTCTTCGCGGGGGCCTCATCTGCTAGCGAGGTAGATAAACTGAGTCTACTGACTACTCGCGTAAGTCATCGGATTTATTCGTTCATCCGGGACGCCACCTCTTACACGGAGGCCATCACTATCCTGAAAGCCCAGTAACAGAGGCCAGTAAACGAAGTGTACGCCAGACATCTGCTGGCTACACGCAGGCAGCGACCAGAGGAATCAATGGACGATTTCTTACAGGGCCTAAAGGACCTGGTCCGGGACTGTAACTGCAAGGCCGTGACGGCCAACGCGTACTCTGACGAATTGGTCCGCGATTCCTTCATCACGGGCCTCAAATTGAATTATATCCGGCAGAGACTGCTGGAGAAGGAGGTCCTGGACTTAAAAAAGGCAGTGGCCACTGCGCGATCGCTGGACGTGGCCCAGAGAAACTCTGACTCTTATTCTTCCGGCCATGCGGCCCTCACCGCCTCGTACGCGCCGAGGGGGCCGCCATCTTGGAATCAGCCATCTTCCCCATCCAGGTCTCAGACCAGCTCTACGTCGCCGGAGTCCCCACACAGAAGTTCACCCAGGAGTCCAACTACAGCGGCAATGTCTCAAGGCCCGAAATGCTACTTCTGCGGCCAGGCCAAGCACCCCAGACAACGATGCCCAGCGAAGGACGCTACATGCTTCAAATGTAAGAAAAAGGGGCATTATAGCAAAGTCTGCAGGGGGAATCCGATTTCCAACTCCGTCACCGCCTCGTGCGTGCTGTGCGAGCCGCCATCTTGGGATCCGCCATCTTTTCCCGACTCAACGGCCGCCCAGGGCCCAACAGTGGCTTCGATCACGGTGGATCAATCCAGGCCACACCCATTGACAAAATCCATGATGGACATACAGGTCAACGGGAATTTAACTAAATGTTTAATTGACTGTGGGAGTACCGAGAGTTTTATCCACCCTAGCCTGGTACGGCGGCACTCATTAACGGTAACCCCTACACGGAGCAGAATTGCTATGGCTGCTAAGCCCCACACTTCGGACATTTTGGGCTACTGTGTGGTAACACTGACTGTAAAAGGCACGGACTACAAGGATTTTAAACTCCTCGTGATGCCAGAACTCTGTGTTAATGTAATCTTGGGCCTGGACTTCCAGTGCCACCACGAAAGTGTCACGCTAGCATATGGCGGGTCCCAGCCGCCACTCACAGTCTGTGGCCTATCAACCTTAAAAATCAGCCCGCCCTCTTTATTCGCTAATCTCGCTCCGAACTGTAGGCCCATAGCGACCAAAAGTAGACGGTACAGTCTGGAAGACAGACACTTTATCAAGGTGGAAGTGGACAGACTCCTGCGGGAAGGCATTATTGAATGCAGTACCAGCCCGTGGCGTGCCCAAGTAGTCATAGTTAA
This sequence comes from Somniosus microcephalus, assembly GCF_052327205.1. Lineage (NCBI taxonomy): Eukaryota > Metazoa > Chordata > Chondrichthyes > Squaliformes > Somniosidae > Somniosus > Somniosus microcephalus. Next base: position 252,755,235 of record NC_140991.1, read on the forward strand.
AAATAGCGAAAAGAAGCGGATGGTAATTGACTACAGCCAGACTGTTAATATTTATACCCAGCTGGACGCCTACCCTTTACCCCGCATATCAGAAATGGTCAACCAGATTGCACAATACCGAGTCTTCTCGACTATCGACCTCAAATCCGCGTATCACCAGCTCCCCATTAGAACGGAGGACCGCCCATACACCGCCTTCGAGGCGAACGGGCGCCTCTACCATTTTCTCAGAGTGCCCTTCGGGGTAACAAATGGGGTCTCGGTCTTCCAACGTGAGATGGACCGCATGGTTGACGAGAATAAACTACAAGCTACCTACCCCTATCTGGACAATGTCACTATCTGCGGGCACAACCAGCAAGACCACGATCTAAATCTTGCGAGATTTTTTAAAACTGCCCTAAAGCTGAATCTAACCTACAACGAAGACAAACGTGTCTTCAACACAACCCGTCTCTGTATCCTCGGCTGTGTGGTGGAAGATGGGGTAATTGGACCGGACCCTGACCGATTACGCCCCCTAAAGGAACTGCTCCTGCCACACAATCCCAAAGCTTTAAAAAGGTGCCTGGGATTTTTTTCGTATTATGCCCAATGGGTGCCCAATTACTCTGATAAGGCCCGACCCCTCATTTAATCGACGTCCTTCCCACTATCAGCTGAAGCTCGGGAGGCTTTCACCAGTATTAAACAGGACATTGAAAGGGCTGCAGTGTGTGCAGTGGATGAATGCATTCCCTTTCAAGTCGAAAGCGATGCGTCAGACTTTGCCTTAGCTGCGACCCTCAATCAGGCTGGGAGACCTGTGGCCTTCTTCTCCCGAACCCTTCAGGGACCTGAAATCAGGCACTCTTCTGTCGAGAAGGAGGCACAGGCTATAGTGGAGGCAGTGCGGCACTAGAGACACTACCTAGCCGGCAAACGTTTCACCCTGCTCACCGACCAGCGGTCAGTGGCTTTCATGTTTAATAACAAACAAAGGGGGAAAATCAAGAATGACAAAATACCCAGGTGGAGGATCGAACTATCCACGTTCGACTATGATATTATGTACAGGCCTGGAGCCCTTAATGAACCCCCAGACGCCCTATCGCGGGGAATGTGTGCCAGCATTCATACGGACAAATTACAGGGTCTCCACAACGACCTCTGTCACCCAGGGGTCACCCGACTATACCATTTTATAAAGTCCCGCAATCTGCCCCACTCCATCGAGGAGGTCAGGGCAATGACCAGAGCCTGCCGCATCTGTGCGGAATGCAAGCCTCGTTTATACAGGCCTGACTGTGCACACCTTATCAAAGCCACACGGCCATTCGAGCGCCTAAGTCTGGACTTCAAGGGACCCCTTCCCTCTGCCGACCGTAACGTATACTTCCTCAATATCATTGATGAATATTCCCGCTTCCCCTTCGCCATTCCCTGCCCAGACATGACCAGTGCCACGGTCATCAAGTGTCTCTGTAATCTATTCTGCATGTTTGGCATGCCGAACTACATACACAGCGATAGGGGGACGTCATTCATGAGTGACGAGCTGCGCCAGTTCTTGCTCTCAAAGGGGATAGCCACTAGCAGAACCACTAGCTACAACCCCCGGGGTAATGGGCAAGTGGAAAGGGAGAATGCTACTGTTTGGAAGGCTGTCACGTTAGCCTTAAAGTCAAAAGGCCTTCCGACCTCCCGCTGGCAGGAAGTCCTCCCAGACGTGCTCCACTCCATAAGGTCTCTGTTATGTACTGCCACTAACGCTACCCCTCACGGAAAGATGTTAGTTTTCCCCGGGAAATCCACCTCGGGCATATCTCTACCCGTGTGGCTGACGTCTCCGGGGACAGTACTATTGCGGAAGCACGTGAGAGGCCATAAAACGGACCCCCTTGTGGAAAAGGTACAGCTCCTCCATGCAAATCCTCAGTACGCCTATATCGAATACTCTGACGGGCGAGAGGACACTGTTTCCATAAAAGACCTCGCTCCCTCGGGGAGCAGAGAGAACGATGGGAGACTACCCGATGAAGACCTACACTACAAAGAGACAGGACGCCCAGAGGTATCAATACCCAACTTTAACCTGGAGGACACTGCAGATAACCTGGAAGACACTGCGGAGGCCCGGACAGCGGAGGAACCAGAATCCACTCCCCTAGAGGCACCCCAACCGGCTTTGCGCCGATCCCTGAGAACTGCAAAACCTCCTGACAGACTCACTTATACCAACTTTTAAGAAACATCACCCCGATGGACTAAATCTATAGAAGGGGTGAATGTAATGAAATCTGTTTGTCTTGATTCTGTATTCATTTTGCACTCATGTATATTACCCTCCCCCACGGTGTATAGTTTCACTTCCTCTTTCCCGACTAACCTGGAAGGTTCCAGGTCTTGGCTCTTGGCTCCGCCCCTGACTTCTCATCCATAAAGATCCCAGGATCTGTATGACTCATTCCTGTGAACCAGTCGGCGTGTTGAGATGTTAGCTCTGATCTTAGTGATTAAAAGCCAACATGTTTAAGTCTATAACTTCTAGTTTTGTGGTTATTGAAGGCCCATCAGGTGTAGTCGGGGTGTTTGTGTTTGGGGTGTAGTCAGGGTGTTTATGTTCGGGGTGTAGTCGGGGTGTTTGTGTTTGGGGTGTAGTCAGGGTGTTTGTGTTTGGGGTGTAGTCGGGGTGTTTGTGTTTGGGGTGTAGTCGGGGTATTTGTGTTTGGAGTGTAGTCGGGGTGTTTGTGTTTAGCGTGTAGTCGGTGTGTGTGTGTTTGGAGTGTAGTCGGGCTGTTTATGTTTGGGGTGTAGTCGGTGTGTGTGTGTTTGGAGTGTAGTCGGGCTGTTTATCTTTGGAGCGTAGTCGGGGTGATTGTGTTTGGGTTGTAGTCGGGGTGTTTGTGTTTGGGGTGTAGTCGGGGTGTTTGTGTTTGGGGTGTAGTCGGGGTGTTTATGTTTGGAGTGTATTCGGGGTGTTGTGTTTGGGGTGCAGTCGGGGTGCTTATGTTTGGAGTGTAGTCGGGGTGTTTTGTTTGGAGTCTAGTTGGGTGTTTATGTTTGGGGTGTAGTCGGGGCGTTTATACTTGGAGTGTAGTCGGGGTGTTTATGTTTGGAATGTAGTCCGTGTCTTTATGTTTGGTGTGAAGTCGGGGTGATTGTGTTTGGAGTGTAGTCGGGATGATTGTGTTTGGGTTGTAGTCGGGGTGCTTATGTTTGGAGTGTGGTCGGGGTGTTTATGTTTGGAGAGTAATCAGGGTGTTTATGCTTCGAGTGTAGCCGGGGTGTTTGTGTTTGGAGTGTAGTCAGGGTGTTTGTGTTTGGAGTGTAGTCGGGGTGTTTATGTTTGGAGTGTAGTCGGGGTGTTTATGATTGGAGTGTAGTCGGGGTGATTGTGTTTGGGTTGTAGTCAGGGTGTTTATGTTTGAGTTGTAGTCGGTGTTTTTATGTTTGGAGTGTAGTCGGGGTGATTGTGTTTGGGTTGTAGTCGGGGTGTTTATGTTTGAGTTGTAGTCGGTGTTTTTATGTTTGGAGTGTAGTCGGGGTGATTGTGTTTGGGTTGTAGTCGGGGTGTTTATGTTTGAGTTGTAGTCGGGGTTTTTATGTTTGGAGTGTAGTGGGGTGTTTATGTTTGGAGTGTAGTCAGTCTGTTTGTGTTTGGGGTGTTGTCCAGGTGTTTATGTTTCGAGTTTGTCGGGGTGTTTATGTTTGGAGTGTAGTCGGGGTGTTTATGCTTCGAGTGTAGCCGGGGTGATTGTGTTTGGAGTGCAGTCGGGGTGTTTGTGTTTGGGGTGTACTCGGGGTGTTTGTGTTGGGAGTGTAGTCGGGTTGTTTGTGTTTGGAGTGTAGTCGGGGTGTTTGTGGTTAGCGTGTAGTCGGTGTGTGTGTGTTTGGAGTGTAGTCGGGCTGTTTATGTTTGGGGTGTAGTCGGGGTGTTTGTGTTTGGGGTGTAGTCGGTGTGTGTGTGTTTGGAGTGTAGTCGGGCTGTTTATCTTTGGAGCGTAGTCGGGGTGATTGTGTTTGGGTTGTAGTCGGGGTGTTTGTGTTTGGGGTGTAGTCGGGGTGTTTGTGTTTGGGGTGTAGTCGGGGTGTTTATGTTTGGAGTGTAGTCGGGGTGTTTTGTTTGGAGTCTAGTTGGGTGTTTATGTTTGGGGTGTAGTCGGGGTGATTGTGTTTGGAGTGTAGTTGGGGTGATTGTGTTTGGAGTGTAGTCGGGGTGTTTATGTTTGTGGTGTAGTTCGGGTGTTTATGTTTGGAGTGTAGTCGGGGTGTTTATGTTCGTCGTGTAGTCGGGGTGTTTATGTTTGGAGTGTAGTCGGGGTGATTCTGTTTGGGTTGTAGTTGGGGTGTTTATGTTTGGGTTGTAGTCGGGGTGTTTATGTTTGGAGTGTGGTCGGGGTGTTTATTCTTGGAGTGTAGTCAGGGTGTTTGTGTTTGGCGTGTAGTCGGGGTGTTTGTGTTTCGAGTGTAGTCGGGGTGTTTATGTTTGGAGAGTAATCAGGGTGTTTATGCTTCGAGTGTAGCCGGGGTGTTTGTGTTTGGAGTGTAGTCGGGGTGTTTGTGTTTGGGGTGTACTCGGGGTGTTTGTGTTGGGAGTGTAGTCGGGGTGTTTATGTTTGGGTTGTAGTCAGGGTTTTTATGTTTGGAGTGTAGTCGGGGTGATTGTGTTTGGGTTGTAGTCGGGGTTTTTATGTTTGGAGTGTAGTCGGGGTGTTTGTGTTTGGGGTGTAGTCGGGGTGTTTATGTTTGGGGTGTCATCGGGGTGTTTGTGTTTGGGGTGTCATCGGGGTGTTTGTGTTTGGCGTGTAGTCGGGGTGTTTATGTTTGGAGTGCAGTCGGGGTGTTTATGTTTGGAGTGTAGTCGGGGTGTTTGTGTTTGGGGTGTACTCGGGGTGTTTGTGTTGGGAGTGTAGTCGGGGTGTTTATGATTGGAGTGTAGTCGGGGTGATTGTGTTGGGGTGTAGTCGGGGTGATTGTGTTTGGGGTGTAGTCGGGGTGTTTGTGTTTGGGGTGTAGTCGGGGTGTTTGTGTTTGGGGTGTAGTTGGGGTGTTTGTGTTGGGGTGTAGTCGGGGTGATTGTGTTTGGGGTGTAGTCGGGGTGTCTGTGTTTGGGGTGTAGTCGGGGTGTTTATAATTGGAGTGTAGTCGGGGTGTTTATGTTTGGAGTGTAGTTGGGGTGTTTTTGTTGGGGTGTAGTCGGGGTGATTGTGTTTGGGGTGTAGTCGGGGTGTTTGTGTTTGGGGTGTAGTCGGGGTGTTTGTGTTTGGGGTGTAGTCGGGATGTTTATGTTTGGGGTGTAGTCGGGGTGTTTATGTTTGGGGTGTAGTCGGGCTGTTTGTGTATGGAGTGTAGTCGGGGTGTTTCTGTTTGGAGTGTAGTCGGGGTGTTTATGTTTGGAGTGTAGTCGGGGTGTTATTGTTTGGAGTGTAGTGGGGTGTTATTGTTTGGAGTGTAGTGGGGTGTTTATGTTTGGAGTGTAGTCGGGGTGTTTTTGTTTGGAGTGTGGTGGGGTGTTTATGTTTGGAGTGTAGTCAGTCTGTTTGTGTTTGTGGTGTTGTCCGGGTGTTTGTGTTTGGAGTGTAGTGGGGTGTTTATGTTTGGGGTGTAGTCGAGGTGTTTATGTTTGGGGTGTAGTCGGGGTGTTTATGTTTGGAGTGTAATCGGGGTGTTTATGTTTGGAGTGTAGTCGGGGTGTTTGTGTTTGGCGTGTAGTCGGGGTGTTTATGTTTCGAGTTTGTCGGGGTGTTTATGTTTGGAGTGTAGTCGGGGTGTTTATGCTTCGAGTGTAGTCGGGCTGTTTATGTTTGGGGTGTAGTCGGGGTGTTTGTGTTTGGGGTGTAGTCGGTGTGTGTGTGTTTGGAGTGTAGTCGGGCTGTTTATCTTTGGAGCGTAGTCGGGGTGATTGTGTTTGGGTTGTAGTCGGGGTGTTTGTGTTTGGGGTGTAGTCGGGGTGTTTGTGTTTGGGGTGTAGTCGGGGTGTTTATGTTTGGAGTGTAGTCGGGGTGTTTTGTTTGGAGTCTAGTTGGGTGTTTATGTTTGGGGTGTAGTCGGGGTGATTGTGTTTGGAGTGTAGTTGGGGTGATTGTGTTTGGAGTCTAGTTGGGTGTTTATGTTTGGGGTGTAGTCGGGGTGATTGTGTTTGGAGTGTAGTCGGGGTGTTTGTGTTTGGAGTGTAGTCGGGGTGTTTATGTTTGGGGTGTAGTCGGGGTGTTTATGTTTGGGGTGTAGTCGGGGTGTTTGTGTTTGGAGTGTAGTCAGGGTGTTTGTGTTTCGGTGTAGTCGGGGTGTTTATGTTTGGAGTGTAGTCAGGGTGTTTATGTTTGGAGTGTAGTCGGGGTGTTTGTGTTTGTAGTGTATTGGGGTGTTTATGTTTGGGGTGTAGTCGATGTTTTTATGTTTGGGGTGTAGTCAGGGTGTTTATGTTTGGAGTGTAGTTGTGGTGTTTATGTTTGGGGTGTAGTCGGGGTCTTTATTGTAAAGTCTGTGGGTTGTGCAGTAAATAAATACACAGACTTTTGAAGTACAAACAAACAGGTCTTTACTATTCAGAGGTCAGGGCGAATCTGCCCTAGTTATCCTGTAACATCACTTATATACTGGTGTGGTCACTGTCGGTATTACCGTATACAGAAGCCAATCAAATAGTGCCACACCTAAAGTAGTTCTCTTAAAGGTGAACGGTTACACTCAATCGTTCCCTTAAAGGTAGACGGGTACATACACTACATTTATGTTTGGGGTGTAGTCGGTGTGTGTGTGTTTGGAGTGTAGTCGGGGTGTATATGTTTGGGGTGTAGTCGGGGTGTTTGTGTTTGGAGTGTAGTCGGGGTTTTGTGTTTGGAGTGTAGTCGGGGTTTTGTGTTTGGGGTGTAGTCAGGGTGTTTGTATTTGGGGTGTAGTCAGGGTGTTTGTATTTGGGGTGTAGTCGGGGTGTTTGTGTTTGGAGTGTAGTCGGGGTTTTTGTATTTGGGTTGTAGTCGGGGTGTTTGTGTTTGTGGAGTAGTCGGGGTGTTTGTGTTTGGGGTGTAGTCGGGGTGTTTATGTTTAGAGTGTAGTCGGGGTGTTTATGTTTGGGGTGTAGTCAGGGAGTTTATGTTTGGGGTGTAGTCAGGTTGTTTGTGTTTGGGGTGTAGTCGGGGTGTTTGTGTTTGGGGTGTAGTCGGGGTGTTTGTGTTTGGGGTGTAGTCGGTGTGTGTGTGTTTGGAGTTTCATCGGGGTGTTTATGTTTGGGGTGTAGTCGGGGTGTTTGTGTTTGGATTGTATTCGGGGTGTTTGTGTTTGGGGTGTAGTCGGGGTGTTTGTGTTTGGGGTGTAGTCGGTGTGTGTGTGTTTGGAGTTTCATCGGGGTGTTTGTGTTTCGGGTGTAGTCGGGGTGTTTGTGTTTGGAGTGTAGTCGGGGTGTTTATGTTTGGGGTGTAGTCGGGGTGTTTGTGTTTGGGGTGTAGTCGGGGTGTTTATGTTTGGAGTGTAGTCGGGGTGTTTACGTTTGGGGTGTAGTCAGGGAGTTTATGTTTGGAGTGTAGTCAGGTTGTTTGTGTTTGGGGTGTAGTCGGGGTGTTTGTATTTGGGGTGTAGTCGGGGTGTTTGTGTTTGAAGTGTAGTCGGGGTGTTTGTATTTGGGGTGTAGTCGGGGTGTTTGTGTTTGGGGTGTAGTCAGGGTGTTTATGCCTGGAGTGTAGTCGGGGTGTTTGTGTTTGTGGTGTAGTCGGGGTGTTCATGTTTGGGGTGTAGTCGGGGTGTTTATGTTTGGAGTGTAGTCGGGGTGTTTATGTTTGGGGTGTAGTCAGGGAGTTTATGTTTGGAGTGTAGTCAGGTTGTTTGTGTTTGGGGTGTAGTCGGGGTGTTTGTGTTTGGGGTGTAGTCGGGGTGTTTGTGTTTGGAGTGTAGTCGGGGTGTTTATGTTTGGGGTGTAGTCGGTGTGTGTGTGTTTGGAGTTTCGTCGGGGTGTTTGTGTTTGGAGTGTAGTCGGGGTGTTTATGTTTGGGGTGTAGTCGGGGTGTTTGTGTTTGGGGTGCAGTTGGTGTGTGTGTGTTTGGAGTGTAGTCGGGGTGTTTATGTTTGGGGTGTCGTCGGGGTGTTTATGTTTGGGGTGTAGTCGGGGTGTTTGTGTTAGGGGTGTAGTCGGGGTGTTTATGTTTGGAGTGTACTCGGGGTGTTTGTGTTTGGGGTGTAGTCGGGGTGTTTGTGTTTGGAGTTTAGTGGGGTGGTTATGTTTGGGGTGTAGTCGAGGCGTTTATGTTTGGGTGTAGTCGGGGTGTTTATGTTTGGAGTGTAGTCAGGGTGTTTGGGGTATAGTCGGGGTGTTTCTGTTTGGAGTGTAGTGGGGTGCTGATGTTTGGGGTGTAGTCGAGGTTTTTATGTTTGGGGTGTAGTCGGGGTGTTTGTGTTAGGGGTGTAGTCGGGGTGTTTATGTTTGGAGTGTACTCGGGGTGTTTGTGTTTGGGGTGTAGTCGGGGTGTTTGTGTTTGGAGTTTAGTGGGGTGGTTATGTTTGGGGTGTAGTCGAGGCATTTATGTTTGGGTGTAGTCGGGGTGTTTATGTTTGGAGTGTAGTCAGGGTGTTTGGGGTATAGTCGGGGTGTTTCTGTTTGGAGTGTAGTGGGGTGCTGATGTTTGGGGTGTAGTCGAGGTTTTTATGTTTGGGGTGTAGTCGGGGTGTTTGTGTTAGGGGTGTAGTAGGGGTGTTTATGTTTGGAGTGTACTCGGGGTGTTTGTGTTTGGGGTGTAGTCGGGGTATTTGTGTTTGGAGTTTAGTGGGGTGGTTATGTTTGGGGTGCAGTCGAGGCGTTTATGTTTGGGTGTAGTCGGGGTGTTTATGTTTGGAGTGTAGTCAGGGTGTTTGGGGTATAGTCGGGGTGTTTGTGTTTGGGGTGTAGTCGGGGTGTTTCTGTTTGGAGTGTAGTGGGGTGCTGATGTTTGGGGTGTAGTCGAGGTTTTTATGTTTGGGGTGTAGTCGGGGTGTTTATGTTTGGAGTGTAGTCGGGGTGTTTATGTTTGGGGTGTAGTCGGGGTGTTTATGTTTGGAGTGTATTCGGGGTGTTTATGTTTGGTGTGTAGTCGGCGTGTTTATGTTTGGAGTGTAGTCAGGGTGTTTATGTTTGGAGTGTAGTCAGGGTGTTTGTGGTTGGGGTGTAGTCAGGGTGTTTGTGGTTGGGGTGTAGTCGGGGTGTTTGTGTTTGGGGTGTAGTCGGGGTGTTTGTGTTTGGGGTGTAGTCGGGGTGTTTGTGTTTGGAGTGTAGTCAGGGTGTTTATGTTTTGGAGTGTAGTCAAGGTGTTTATGTTTGGGTTGTAGTCGGGGTGTTTGTGTTTGGGGTGTAGTCGGGGTGTTTGTGTTTGGGGTGTAGTCGGGGTGTTTTTGTTTGGAGGGTAGTCGGGGTGTTTATATTTGTGGTGTAGTCGGGGTGTTTGTGTTTGGAGTGTAGTCGGGGTGTTTGTGTTTGGGGTGTAGTCGGGGTGTTTATATTTGTGGTGTAGTCGGGGTGTTTATGTTCGGGGTGTAGACGGGGCGTTTGTGTTTGGGGTGTAGTTGGGGAGTTTGTGTTTGGGGTGTAGTCGGGGCGTTTGTGTTTGGGGTGTAGTCGGGGTGTTTGTGTTTGGGGTGTAGTCAGGGTGTTTGTGTTTGGGGTGTAGTCGGGGTGTTTGTGTTGGCGTGTCGTCGGGGTGTTTATGTTTGGAGTGCTGTTGGGATTTTTATCCCCTAAGACAGCCACTAGGGGCTTGCATAGGGGTGATTCAGAATTATTCCGTTAGCTATTAGATGGTGATGGAATTAAGCTGTTTGGTAAATTTGATTTTTTTCTGGTTTGGTGTTGGTATTCATATTTGTACTGAAGTGAGGGAAAATCCCATTCGGTTGGACTGAAGTGAGGAATCAGCTGGTGGTACTAATGACAGTGGTAATGTTTGTGGGACTGTTGGTGTATTGGGGTTGGCAGAATTCTGGCAGCTAGGGTCACTGGTGGTCAAGGGCTCTCCTGCTCTGCCTTTTCTTCATGCTCCTCCTCCTCGTCCTCATTCTCCTGCTGCACCTCTTGCTGCCCAGATGGTGGTAGGTGCTGGCCCCTCATTACGGCAAAGTTATGGTGCATGCAGCTGGCAACCACAAATCGGCACAGGAGTGTATTGCAAAGCTCCTCCGGAACAGTCCAGGTAGTGGACGCGGTGCTTAAACATGCCAATTGCTTGTTTAATCATGTTTCTTGTGGCGGTATGGCTCTCGTTGTAGGCCAGCTCTGCCTGGGTTCCTGACTGGAAGAAAGGCGGCACAGAGGACTTTACCAGGATGAATGAAGCCTGACTGCTGCCAGGATACCGGGCACAGACCTGCATGACGGACTGCCTGTGTCATAAACCAGCTTTACATTGAGGGAGTGGAATCCTTCTCAATTGATAAAGATGCCAGGTTGGTGATGGGGAGCACGCAAGGCAATTTGGGTGCAGTCTGTGGTGCCTTGCCATGCGGGGGAAACCTAGTGCCTTCCATCCTGCTTCACTCTATCCATGGGAACGACATATAGCTGTTCCTCCTGGTGTAGAGAGCTAATTTTACCAGCTGCAGACTGAAAGGAGTCTGTGGCATAAAAGTTAAGGTGAAGCAAAGGTGCCTATACATAGCTTCTCAGTGAAGTTCATGTAGGAGAAGTGTTTCCTGAATACCCACTGTGGGTGTGGCCTCCTGCGCAGTGTCCACCTCCTGCTCCTTTCTTGTCGCAGCTGCTCCTGCTCTCTGATCTCTTCCTTGATGCTCCCCTTTGTCCTCCTGCCCCAAAGACAGCCCTACCAGACCACCCATGACTGTCTATAAGGCAGCCAAAAACATACTACGCCAGCAAAATCTTCTTCTCAACAGTCAAACTTATCTTTCCAGAGTCAGAAAACAGGCCAAAATATGCCCAGAGGTTAACCAGCAGGTTGAAATGTCAAACCAGCAACTAACCTATAGGTAGTGCGTGATGCCTTTAAATAGCGCTGATGAAGGCTCCTTCCTGCCGCCTGTTAGTGCCACGAGTTGCTGGGGGAGATTTGCACGTAGCGAATCATGCTGAGGCATACCAACAAACATAGGACCCTTATTTATGTAAGTTATTCATTGCTTTAAATGGTTCCGGAGACACTCTGGATGCCCAGTGAAAAGCCCAGTCCAATATGGCGGGTGGCGCACCTCCGGCTTGAAATAAGTGCGCACTTTCGGCCTGCCGTATTGGAGGCTTATGCACCGAAATTGGGTGTGGTGCAATCGAAATTCTAGGCCAATGAGTACTTGTTAGAGGAGTAATATGGTAGTGGGGAAGTACTGAGTGAGGTGCCCAGGGCATATGATGGGAGTGCTATTGTTTCTAATTTACATAAATGACTTGGATTGAGAAATTTCATGCAAAGTAGTCAAATTTGCTGATGATACCAAACTAGGAGGGGTAGTGGAATTGGAGGAGGCAGCTCAGAAATTACAGAAAGAGTGGACAAAATAGTCAAGTAGGCAGAACTATTTAATGCAGACAAATGTAAAGTGCTGCACATAGGAAGGATATATAGACAACACATATATTCCCATCATCAGACTTGAGCCCAGGTGCCTGACCCAGAAGGATGTGATAACCATCTGTGGAGCCAAGTACAGCAATTCTCTGGCTTTGTAACACCAGTTTGTTCCTCCGCCGGTGCTACCCTCACTCTCTAACTTGCCATTAATACACAAGCTTTATTTTTTTTCTCTTTTAGGACCCAGTGAGTAAAAAGCTATGTTACAAGAGTCTCATTAAGCTTCTACTTGCCACCTAAAAAATAATTTATGAAAATGATTTCTGCTCTGGTTTCAGACTCCATTCATCAGCCTGGCCCTGTGTGTCAGGGAATCTGATATCAGTTACATATAGGATAGGCTGGAACTAAATCCCACTTTGACTGCTGCACCACCCAAACATCAGTTCAACAAGACCATTTGGGAATGTAGCCCCAGAATCGAATCCATGTTTACTGGTTCTTTTCATCATTTTGATTCTGTTTTTTTAATAATTCCCTTCACTGATAATGTATAGAGATTATTCTTATTTTCCTCTATGAAGGAATAACTGCTCCATTGTTGAAGAAGGAAAACATCTTTACATATTCAAATTATCAGCCTGGGCTAACAATCTTCTTTTATAGTGGGTTAGACTCTGGGAGCAAGGTTCAAATTCAGATCACACCAATGGCAGCAAGGCTGCTATGTGTGCTGAGTTTGGGCAGTCCCAAACTAGTTACCAGTGGGCATTAACCTACAGCACAAAACTGTCCCTAATTTGGCATTAATTGGCAATGACACTCGGATGGGCTGAAGGACGGCTAGTGTAAGAAGTGGAAAAAGTGCCATATTGGTGCTCTTCTAAGGCTGAAACTGAGGTACACTGTTGGGGCACAGCTTTCCTCTGCATCTGGCTGTCTGTACCTGATCTGGGACTGCTTGAAGTCAACACTGGGTACCTGGGATAGGAAGAGTTCCAGTCACCAGCACTAAACTTCCTCACCTTGATGAGCATATTTTTTTTAAAGAAAGAAAATAAACAGATCAAAATGTGCACTTCTTAAAAACACCAGTGACTGCTTCACCCTGTTTACACTAGGGATAGAATTCACTTTATTGAAGATGGATATGATCTGTAAGTGGGCCATTTTGACAGTAAGGGGTCATTTACTCCCACTAGATTTCAGAATAAGAACACACTCTCTTCCAATCAGTTTTATCTGACTTTGGAACAGGCAGGTAGAGAAGTCAATGGATTTCCTGCTATTTCAAATTGATACAAGCCAGTAAGTGATTCAAGGGGATAATTTAATACTTACTGGTACAGGGAGAGCAAGGGCCATCCTGTGGTGGAATTGCAGTTGATTCAGGTCATCGTGAAATCTGAAGACCCCCGATTTTACTGCGGGGCATGAGAGCAGCGTTGGGTGCGGGGGTGACATGAGTGGGAAGCTCAGATGGCTGCACGGCGGGAGGCCTGGGCCATTTTAACTCCCAGGCCTCATTTAGATTTTTCAAATCATAGGCCCAAGGCAACGGTTCCTGGCAAGGTGAGTGATGGGAGGGGGCCCGGCGCGATTGCGGTCACAGGAATAGGAAGGGAAGCCCTGAGCAGGGGAGGCCTAAAGATTCTTTGTGGGGCCTCCGCGCTTCTCCTGGCCTACAAAGAAATCTTTAAAAAAATGTAAAACATAATTTTCCTGGGCCTCTTCTGGCCCTGGGTTTAAACCGCAGCAGCTTTCCCCGGCATGGTCGGAACTGGGCTTGACTCATGCAGCCCAGAGTTAAATTCGCATCGGGCTCTGACTTATGTCATCATTCCCTGACTTTTGACTATTCAAGAGGCCTGCCTGTGGCAAAGGCCTCACACCACTTCTGAAACCCAGGAGTAAAAATCACAGCCAGCGGGAGTGCATTGCAAACATGGAGGAAAGGAAACTGCTGCGATTTTAAGCCCCCGCACAACCCGTTTGGCGTTACGGTATCTGTAAAATAGCATCATGGCTTAGCTTAATGATGTCATCACTAAAGACATCATAGTAATTACTCACAAAATGACCACCACAGGATGGAGTAGCTGGTAGGGATGGGAAAAGCATTAGTGGACTTTTGTCTTGCAGAGGGTTATAGGTAAACCTTAATAAAATGCTATTTTGACATTGCTTCTTAATATTCTGCCTAAAATGATACAAGCCAATCCCCTGCCTAAAATGGGAAACTGACTTTATGCTTCTGCACATCTTACGTTAATTGTACCAAGATGACTTTTCTCAGTGAGCAGCAGCCCTGTAGACGACCACAACTGTCTCCAATCTATCAGCTGATCAAACAACTGGGTAAGATTTTATTGTTCTGTTTGCACCAGTGCAGCACAAACTACAATTCCACACGTAGTGACACAAAAATACTGACCCTATTTAAAAGTGTAATGCCAAATTTTCTGCCAGCTAAGTGATACCCGCATCTTTATTTAAATGTGTCGAGTGTTTTTAGTAATTACATAGCATTTACAGCACAGAAACAGGCCATTCAGCCCAACTGGTCTATGGCCGGTGTTTATGCTCCATACGAGCCTCCTCCCACTTTACTTCATCTCACCCTATCAACATGTCCTTCTGTTGCTTTCTTCATGTACTTATCTAGTATTCCCTTAAATGCCTCTATGCTAATCAGCTCAACCACTCCAAGTTCCACATTCTCACCACTCTGAGTAAAAGTTTCTCTTGGATTCCTTATTGGATTTATTAGAGACTATCTTATATTTAAGACCCCTAGTTTTGGACTCCCCCACAAGTGGAAGCATCTTCTCTACGTCTAGTCTATCAAACCCCTTCATAATTTTAAACAGGTCACCTCTCAGTCTTCTCTTTTCTGGAGCCCCAACTTGTTCACTCTTTCCTGATAGTTGTACTCTCTCAGTTCTGGTATCATCCTTGTAAATCTTTTTTGCACTTTCTCCAGTGCTTCTATATCCTTTTTGTAATATGGAGACCAGAACTGTACTCAGTCCTCCAATTGTGGTCTAACCAAGGTTATATATACGTTTAATACATCTGTGAGCTGAGGAGGAAAGGGAGAGAAAGACCAAAGAAGAGGGGAATTATCTTGCCAGTTATGAATGCTCAGAAAGAAAACCGAGGCTGTTACAAACTTCAGGCCTATTACAGGCAAGCTACCTGCTTGCTACAGGGGCTGACATTTAGGGGAAAAAATTTGGTTGGTTTGCACCTCCCGTTAGTGCCTTAAGAGGGCGCTAATGGGGCGCAAAGCAACTAGCGCCCGGGCACGGCGATGTTTGCGTTGCTCGCGGAATTGACCAGACATTTTGCGGCGGTGCTAAACACTATTGCCATGATCTCCTGCGCCCGCAGATCATGACGTCAGTCGAGCGTGCAACGCCCCGGTAGCGCCCCGGACCAGATATTGAGTGACGCCCCCTGCCTTACCGCCTGTCGCTAGCAACGACAGGTTGAGGGGAGTGTTTTGCAGTCGGGAAGGGATCGGGGGAGCGCTATTTAAAGGCGACTGCTTCCTGCCTTTTTTTGTCGCCGACATTTTTGCACCACGCATTCTGAGTGAGAGAGACTTCTGAAGATATTCAACGCTGTGTTGAGGAGTTTTGGGTACTGAGCAGCACTTTGCAGGTTCATTTTGATTTGATCTTCCTTGCATCGATTTAGAAGAGACTGTGGGGGCTACTCTCTGAGCTCTTTCCCTGGGCCTCTCCATTGTTCTTTCCAGCAGATTTGATGTACAGATCTCTCCAGTCCGAGATTCAAGGCTGCAATGAGCAGGGTTTGGATGGAGAGCAAGATCGACCCTCCCCTTTAAGAACTGGCCAGCGCCAGTGTGTCTGTGTTTCATTGCTGACTGACATCACATGAGCTTCGCCAGCGCTCGGAGGTTATGCCTCGCTCCTCGGCATTAGCGCCTTAAGAGAGGTGTGTAGCGCCTGATTTAACGCTCCAATCACCTCCAGGGGCGATAGAAGCCAAGTTTGCAGTCGGAGGCGATAATTAGCGCCAGGCACTAAACATTGCGCCTGGCCGATAATTGCCCCCAAACGGGGCGATACCAAATTTCTCCCCCTTAGTTTCCAGATCAAAACAGCAGATTTGCAGACATATCTAAAGTCTGTACAACTAATGAGGTGAGGGACTGATAGTTTAATTCTAAAAACTGATTGGGGGAGAAATTCAGTATAGCCCTGTTTGGGGCGCCGCTATCGGCCGTGCGCAAAATTTAGCGCCTGGCGCTAATTATCGCCTTCGACTGCAAACTTGGCTTTTATCGCCCCTGGAGGTGATTGGAGCGCTAAATCAGGCGCTACACACCTCTCTTAAGGCGCTAAGGCCGAGGAGCGAGGCGCTACCTCAGAGGGCGGGCGCAGCACAGGTGCTGTCAGTTAGAGATTGAACACAGACACACTGGCGCTGGTCAGTTCTTAAAGGGGAGGGTCGATCTTGCTCTGCAGCCACACCCTGCTCATTGGAGCCTTGAATCTCGGCCTGGGCAGACCTGTGGCTAAATCTAGCAGCCAAACACTATGGAGAGGGCCAGGGAGCGAGCACAGCACTTCAGCGAGCGGGCCTTGGAGGCTCTGGTTGGCACGGTGGAGCGCAGAAGATCTATACTGTGCCCAGAGAGTGGCAGGAGGCCTTTGCCACGCGAGTACAGAAGAGTTTGGAGGGAGGTGGCTCAGAGAGTGTCCTCAAGCAGCATGGTGCCTAGGACCCATATCCAATGTAGGAAAAAGTTCAACGACCTCACTCGGGTCGTCAGTGTGAGTGCCTTTTTTTCAAAACCTCTCCATCCCTCCATCTCAACCTCACTGTATGGCCAGAGGGTCTTAAAAGCCCCAATGCCCAACACTCATCCAACACCTATGGCCCTTTCATCAAACACACACGCACATTCCACACATTGCATACAATAAGGGGTTTTCAACTATGGGAGGCACATCAGGCAAGACCATGGCTGCATACAGTAAGGGCTATTCAACTATGGGAGGCATTTCAGGCAAGACCATGGCTGCATACAGTAAGGGCTATTCAACTATGGGAGGCATTTCAGGTAAGACCATGGCTGCATACAGTAAGGCCTATTCAACTATGGGAGGCATTTCAGGCAAGACCATGGCTGTATATTTACTCAGACGCCGTCCTTTTTCTTGCAGGCCAAGCTATCTCATAATAGGAGATAGCAGCAACGGACGGGTGGAGGGCGGCCTCAGCTGCAACCCCTCAGCGATCTTGAGGTGCGCGTCCAGAGGATTGTGGCAAGCCGGGTGATTGGTCCCGTCGCCACTGGAGACGCTGACCCCGTTCTGGACAGCAATGGTAAGGTCATCACCTTTTTGTCCTCTCTCCTTCCACTTGTTCCTCACAACAGCAGCCTTTGACACTTTCAATCTAAATCACTAAATCACTGCACTCATGCCTCCCTTGCTGCCACCCTGTCCTCACACTAAAGCCACTCTTGTACCTCCCTGCTTTCAGATGGTGATTCACAAGGTGAGGAGACGGGCCCTCAAGCTGCCAGTGGGAGTGAAGCTGAAGGCGAGGAGGAAGAGGAAGCCGGAGCATCAGCGCCACCCTCTCCCGAGGAAGCCCATGCCCACACTTGGAACATGCCTTCCCTGGAGGGGAGCAGGGGGGAATGGTCTGATGAGGGTGAAGCTCCAGGACCCAGCGGGCTGCAGCAACGCGATGGGGGTAGGGAAGCTCGGGGGCCTTCTCCCCGGAGGGAGAGTATGGCCATCGAGTCCTACTGCACTGGACACAGAGGAGGAGCGGGTCCTTGCTGAAATGAGTGCCCAGGCGGAGCACAGGCACACTGAGCGCATGGCTGCAGTGGCAAGGTTGCCCAAATCCATTGAATCACTGGCAAGGAGTGTGGAGCACTTTGCTGTAGCACAGGCGGCTGCCACGCAAATGCTTAGTGCTGCAATGCAGTCACTGGCTGCTATGAGCCAATTTCAGACTGCTCTCATGCAGATGCAGATTGAGGCCATGCGAGCGCTGACTGCTGCCACCCTCGCTGGATCGGGCACATTTCCCTGGGGCTCTCACCGCGCCGCAGCAGGCCAGCAATCTGTGCTCCATCAGATTGCTCCAGATGCTGAAGTGCTGCCCCGTGGGAGTGCCAGTGTGTCGGTCGAGCAGGGAGTTGCTGTCCTCTCTCAAGATGACAGCATTCCTGCTGCCACCACTGTCACTTCTCCACTGCACTTGCCACCGCCTGTAGGACAGACTGCTACCGCCCATGCAGAGTTGGTGCAGTCTGCAGCCGGGCCCTCCGGGGCCAGAGCTGGTCGAGGCCGTCCTTCAAGGGCATCTGCAGTCTCAGGTTGTGACAATCAGCAGCCTTCCACCAGCCTTGCTGCAGCCACTGGGGTCCCACTACGGAAGAGCTGCAGGGTGGGAAGGGGGGAATTTCGCAAGGGAAGGAGATCACCCTCGAAGGGCAAAAAGTAGGAGGTGTGACAAAATGTTGTTCATTGTTTTATTAAAGGCTGAGGTTCGTGGTCAAATTTTTTTAAACTGTTTTGGACATTGTCTCCAGGTTGTGAGAGCCAGTTATGTTAATGACTTTTTTTTGTGTGTTTCTTTCTATTAGTTTGTCATGCGGAAATGAGATACACAGAGTTTGTCAAATAAAGAAGTTTCTGTATTCAAAATGTACATGTTTGGTCTTTGCAATCATTGTTGCCTTGACCGGCTTAGGGGTTGTGGGGTGGTTTCATTCAGGTTGTTTGAATGGCAGAAGCCATTTCCTCAGCAGGGGCCTAGAAGCGACTTGCTATGAGCCTTTGACAGACGGCCCTTCCACTTTGTACATTGTGTGCCTCCCTCCCGCCTTGGTGCTGCTGATGATCATCCTCTTCATCTTCCTCCTCCTCTTCCTCCTCCTCCTCTGCTGGTGCTCCAATGTCTGGTGGCATTGGTTGGGTCCTGAGGATTGCAAGGTTATGCAGCATGCAGCACACAACAACAAAGTGGGAGACTCACTCAGGCGAGTACTGAAGGGCTCCTCCAGAATGGTCCAGACAGCGGAACCGTTGCTTGAGCACGCCGATTGTGTGCTCAACGATGTTCCTGGTAGCTTGATGGCTCTCGTTGTATCGCAGCTCAGCAGGGGTGCTGGGCGTAGGGAGCGGTGTCATCAGCCAGGTGCACAGAGGATATCCCTTGTCCCTGAGAAGCCAACCTCCTGGGTGATGCGGTGCCTGGAAAAGGTCTGCCACAGAAGTCTGGCGCAGGATGAAGGCATCGTGGCTGCTGCCAGGGAAGTGGGCATTGACAGCGAGTATCAGCTGTCTGTGGTCACAGAAAAACTGAACGTTTAAGGAATGGAACCCCTTTCGGTTGCGGAAATCCTCGGCATTCTCATGCGGCACACGCAAAGCCACATGCGTGCAGTCAATGGCGCCCTGCACCATGGGGAAGCCCGCTATCATCGCAAAGCCCATTGCGCGTTCTTGCTGCTTGTCCGGGGTCATGGGGAAAGAGATGTACTCTCGTCTCCTTTTAAGGAGAGCATTTGTGACCTGACGGATGCAGCAATGCACCGCGAACTGGGAGCTATTGGCGATGTCCCCAGTAGCTGATTGAAATGAGCCGGTGGCATAAAAGTTGAGAGCCACTGTTATCTTCACTGCCACCGACAGAGACGTCCTGCTCCTCAGTTGAGGCTGCAGATCTGGCTGAAGCAGGTGGCAGAGCTCAGTGACCACCTCCTTGCTGAAGCGCAGCCTTCGCAAACACTGCTCCTCAGACATATTAATGTAGGAGAACTGTTGGCGAAATACCCTGGGAGGGTAAGGTTTCCTGTACAGAGGCCTGTTGGCCCTCCTCCATCTGGCCATGATTGCCACTCTTTCTCTGCGTCTCTGTGCCCTCCGAATGTGATGGAGAAGGACGACGCCCTCATCCATTGCAGCCCCCATAGTATCTAGGCAATCAAAGTTATGAAGGTCAAAAACCAAAGTACCTGCAAAGTTATGGTCAGAAGCCAAAACTACCTCAGACAGCGTTGACTCAATGCAGAAGTCTCTCTTTCTCTCTTTGTCTCTCTCCAAATCTCTCTCTCTCTCTCAGAACGAGTGGTGCAAAAATGGCTACCACACAAAAGCCAGGAAGAGGCCCCCTTTAAATAGCAGCCCCCCAGCCCCACAGCGACTGGGAAGCGTTCCAGTCTACCTGTCCTTGGTTGTGCCAGGCGGAAAGGAGGGGGGCGCCACTCAATTTCTGCTCCGGGGCGTCACAAGGGCGTTGCACTCTCGAATGACGTCAAGATCTGTGTGCGCAGGAGATCGGCCGGTATTGTTTAGCGCCGCCGCAAGATGTCCGGTCAATTTCGCGAGTGGTGCAAAAATCGCCGCACCCAGGCGCTAGTTGCTTTGCGCCCCATTAGCGCCCTCTTAAGGCGCTAACGGGAGGCGCAACCAACTGAATTTTTCCCCCATTGTCTTTACTCCCATCTCCCATATGAATAGACTAAATCACCCCTGATTCTGCAAACAACTATTGGAATTAATTCATTCATTGAAGGGCTGTCCAAACTTTTGCTATTGTGAGCCACACAGTCTGTACTATAGAGTCTTGAGCCCACAAATAAAGTTTAAACCTATTTTCCCATTAATTTGCATATAACTCAAGTGCCAATACTAACAGAACTTTATGTTCTGATTGAGGGTTTATCCTCAAATGAGGCGACAGTGCTAAAACCTGCACCCTCCAAGTGTAATGTCTAATATTGTAACTCTGGCACCTATAACCTAACAAATAAAAACATCATTATTTTTAAATTAGTAAATAACTATGAGTGTGATGAACACTCCTCCACCCTACCAGACCCACCATTTTAACTATGAGTGGGATGAGCACTCCTATAACCCCAGCAGGCCCACCATTTTAACTATGAGAGGGATGAGCACTCCTATAACCCCAGCAGGCCCACCACCTGTATACTGACTCCATTTCCTGGGTAGCATGCAAAACAGTAACAGATGCAATAGGCTCACAATTGCATCTGTTCATGAAGGCCATGAGGTTGATGGTAGAACAGAAGGCCAGATATGTGCTCTCTCTAATGGCCTGCACTTCAGGGAAACCTGCCACATGGAAAAAGTGAAGAGCCATCTTGTGCTTGGTGGTTTTCCATTGTAAAAGTGATGAAAGAGTTTGCCCCAGCAAGTCAAAACCCAAGCCAGAAAAAAATACAAGAAAAAAATTTAGAAAAACAAATCTAAAATTAGAACTCCAATCACTGAAACTACCACAGCAAATACTGGCAAAATCGCCTTTAAGAACACAGCTCTACAATTACAGAACATGTTTTCTTGACAGTGCCTGTTTTATATCGGCATTGCAGACACCATGCGTAATCCCAGGGAGAAACCTAAGAAATGGTGGCATTAGATGATTTTCATTATATTTTGCGGCTTAATGAGGGACCTTTCATGCAAAGGACCTCAGGACTGACAATTTTTTTATACTAGGCAATCACAGATTGAAGAATCAGGCATGAAGCAGACCAAAATCCTGCTCTTCCAATTTCCTGACCCACAGTCATACGGTTCTTGCCTGCACTTGCAGCAAGGCCATCGGAAGATCTACCCTATTATGTTTGTGAATACATTCAAGACCGCTGTACATGTGAAAGACATGGATGCTGCAATAAACCATGAGAGCAAAGCTAGTGTAATCCAAACCCCAAAACAGGGGCAGATTAACGCAAAAGTCTATGGGCCCCCGCCAAATATGAGGCCTCCGCCAAAAGCCCTGTCCAAATAACGGGCCCCCAGTAAAACTCAACATAACACAGAAAAACTGCATACAGCCGCTGGATCGAAATATTCTAGCAATTAAAAATACTGTTAGAAAGGGGCAAGGCGGAGTCAGCAGATTTGTTATAATATAAATACTGACACTTGCCGGTGGGGGGGGGGGGATGTGCACCCAGGGCCCCAACAATTCTTAATTTGGCTCTGTCCTAAGAGTGTGTTACAACCAGGAACACTCTTCCAAACAGTTTATTTTGTAATAATATCCACATTTTCATACTATTTACCTATTCAATCTCTTATTGGAAAGCCATCAAAATTCATAGTACCACCGCTAAATGTCACCAAGCAATAATACTCCTTTATATAATATGTTGTGCTAATTGGCAGAATGTTGGTGGCAGAAGTGTATTATTAGTAGTTCCACTGCCAACATCAAATGAAGAATAGTGCTCCTTTAAAACTATGAAAAGTCCAATAATGTGCTATGAGTATGAATTATGAAGGTTTCTCCCAGGAGTGAAAGAAATCACTGATGCACTGTAGACAGAGCACCTTATATTCCTTCTTCTGCTTAGGTTTAGAAACAGTCAGCGTTCTCTAGATGATGGAAACTGTTCCTTCATGATTTAATGATTGATGTTTTAAAAATAGAATGTGTGTGAGCCTTATATCAGAATGTCTTTAATTAATCGTTTAACTGAAGTAAAATATTATTGACAATATGACTGATTAAATTTCAGTTCACAGTCTCAGTCTGCCTATATACAGGTGCCATCCTCCTTGGGGGAACATAAGCTGGGTCACTTTGGAGTCAAGGTGGCTCCAGGATGACACGTCTGATGATGCGAGTCGACCCTCTGTGGCAGACACAGTAATCCAATACCTGAACTAGTCAAGTCTACAGTTTTCCTTGGCACTCTTGGTGATTGGCCAGCCTGACTGGCTCATTAATGGGGCCTGGAGAGAAGAAGCTTAAGGATTCTTTCCAGTCAGCTCCAACTAACCCTGCAAGTCAAAGCCCTGTTGGGTAGGATGGTCCTAGCTGGTCAATCAACAGGAAGCTTACCAATACTTTACACTGATAATCAGTGTGGTTTCAGTGTGCTGAGCTCCGGAAGGGACTCTGTGCACACTTGGGGATCCTAAGCTTTTTTCTTGCCCACCTGTGCCTACATTTTCTGGGTTTAGGTAGGTGGGGTAACTTGGCAAACTGAAAATCTACTTATATCTCAGTAGTTTGATTTGGAGACTCTTACATATGGTGATGGGTTTCCATACATGCCAGACTCCTGGCTGACTAAAAATGAACACATGTACAGGTAAATGTTAGTGTGTTAGTATGGCTCTCGTCACTGCCCAGCAAAATAAGCTCTCATTATTTACTTTTTTTTAGTGCTAATTCAAAATAGATTTCTATGAACAGATCTATACTGTTTTGGAGTGGTCACACATGCGTAGTGAACAGAAGGTGGAGGAAGTGACACATCACTTCCTAGACCATGTGCGTTTCTGGGAACTGTGAAGCTATTTTCTTATCTCTACACTTTGTGGTGTTACCAAACCATAAATTCATTTAAATATTCGACTGCGGAAATAGAATAAGTCACAACCTGCGGCACGGTTTGGGTATGTCTCCTCTTATCAGGCTGGCCATAACTCATTTGTGGCTTTGCCACCTGAGTTATCTAGTCAGTGCCAATTCTGGCAAAATTGATCATCTCCTGCTATTTACTTTGCTCACGAGAAAGAGTTATTTAACATGTTGAGCCATGTCCCTGGTGACTTATGAGGGTCTTCCTCAGTCATCAAGTAAAATCAATCATCTTCATTCTGGCTGTCCATTACCTGGTGTTTACAATGTCACTGCAGTGAAAGATCAGGTTGGGAGCCAGGGAAACAGCAGCACAGAATCATACACTAAATTTACCAAGGATTTGTTCTTGAGGTTCTGTACACATGTGTTGGAGATGGAGGTGACACATAGGTTTACATAAATACATTTACATATATTTATACTCATTATTTATCACAACACGCTAGCAGATACAGACAGACCTCCCCTACACCGATCGATCCTGCAAAGGAGCAAATTAAGGCAGATAAATGAATACCATAGAGGAATGCGCGACAGCAACCACGGATTCGCCTCGCCCTCTGTCCAGAACAACCTGATCGAAAACAAAACTCTCTGCTCCAACTTACCCAGGGTCTTGACAGCGATCTGGCGAGTCAGGGGAGGCGGCAGGTTGATGCAGACCAAATCGACATCCTGGTGCAGCAAGACATCGTCGATCCTGTTGGTGTAGAAGGGGACATCCATCTCCTTCGCCAGTTCCTCCGCTTCTTCTGGAGTCCTCCCCCACAGGGCTTTCACCGGGAAGCCTTGACTCTGGAGCAGAGGGATGATGACCCTGGTCGTCAAGCTGGTGCCAAACACACCGACGCCAGGCAGCATGGTGACTTGAGAAAGGTGCTCACTCCCCCGCCCAGTGCAACATGATTGAGACAGCCCGGATCGAGAGTTATCCCTCGGTCAGCTCTCCCATGTCCCCGCCTCGGAGGGTTTGGGGATCTGAATCCTTCTTTCCTAATTGTAGATGAAAGCCAACAAGTTGCAGTAGTTGAGCTCGGGCACACACTTCCTGCCAGCACTGTGTGAGAGTGGAGGGAGCGCTCGCAGCGATGATGCTGGGTCGCCACCTCTGCTGTTCCTGCACCGCCCTCTAGATCCGATCGCCGGGCCTGCGAGCCGCTGATTGCTGCAGCGCTCACTCTCTCTGCGGGGGTGGGGGCGAAAAAAGACACTCAAGGAAGTCAGAGGCTGCGGCTGTAGCTTGGCCGAGAGCCGGGCCGGCAGCAGGTTGCGGAGCCCAGGCTAAGCCATGGTGTGCGGCTGCGGCTTGTTGCCGAGACCGCCCGTCCGCAGGCTCCCCTCCGGTCGATACGTCATGTTCCTCGCTATTCTCCAGCCCGCAGATCGCAGGCTGCACCCAACCAATGGATGAGAGGGACTGCTAAACTGCTGTGTGTGGCAGAGGGGAACACACAGACACTGACACAGACAGTGACAGAGACAGTGACAGAGATAGTGACAGAGACACAGACAGTGACACAGACAGTGACAGAGATAGTGACAGAGACACAGACAGTGACAGAGACAGTGACACACATAGTGACAGAGACACAGACACTGACGAGACACTGACACAGACAGTGACAGAGATAGTGACTGAGACACAGACAGTGACAGAGACAGTGACACACATAGTGACAGAGACACAGACAGTGACAGAGACACGAACACAGACAGTGACAGAGATAGTGACAGACAGTGACAGAGACACGGACACAGACAGTGACAGAGATAGAGACAGAGACACAGACAGTGACAGAGACAGTGACACACATAGTGACAGAGACACAGACAGTGACAGAGACACGAACACAGACAGTGACAGAGATAGAGACAGAGACACAGACAGTGACAGAGACACGAACACAGACAGTGACAGAGATAGTGACAGAGACAAAGACAGTGACAGAGACAGTGACACACATAGTGACAGAGACACAGACAGTGACAGAGACACTGACACAGACAGTGACAGAGATAGTGACAGAGACAGTGACAGAGATAGTGACAGAGACACAAACAGTGACAGAGACAGTGACACACATAGTGATAGAGACACAGACAGTGACAGAGACACTAACATAGACAGCGACAGAGACACTGACACAGACAGTGACAGAGATAGTGTCAGTGACACAGACAGTGACAGAGACAGTGACACACATAGTGACAGAGACACAGACAGTGACAGAGACACGAACACAGACAGTGACAGAGATAGTGACAGAGACACAGACAGTGACACACATACTGACAGAGACACAGACACTGACACAGACAGTGACAGAGACACTGACACAGACAGTGACAGAGATAGTGACAGAGACACAGTGACACACATAGTGACAGAGACACAGACAGTGACGGAGACACTGACACAGACAGTGGCAGAGATAGTGACAGAGACACAGACAGTGACAGAGACAGTGACACAGACAGTGACAGAGATAGTGACTGAGACACAGACAGTGACAGAGACAGTGACACACATAGTGACAGAGACACAGACAGTGACAGAGACAGTGACAGAGATAGTGACAGAGACACAGACAGTGACACACATAGTGACAGAGACACAGACAGTGACAGAGACACTGACACAGACAGTGACAGAGATAGTGACAGAGACAGTGACAGAGATAGTGACAGAGACACAAACAGTGACAGAGACAGTGACACACATAGTGATAGAGACACAGACAGTGACAGAGACACTAACATAGACAGCGACAGAGACACTGACACAGACAGTGACAGAAATAGTGTCAGTGACACAGACAGTGACAGAGACAGTGACACACATAGTGACAGAGACACAGACAGTGACAGAGACACGAACACAGACAGTGACAGAGATAGTGACAGAGACACAGACAGTGACAGAGACAGTGACACACATAGTGACAGAGACACAGACAGTGACAGAGGCACGAACACAGACAGTGACAGAGATAGTGACAGAGACACAGACAGTGACAGAGACACAAACACAGACAGTGACAGAGACACAGACCATGACAGAGACACGAACACAGACAGTGACAGAGATAGTGACAGAGACACAGACAGTGACAGAGACACGAACACAGACAGTGACAGAGACAGTGACAGAGACACAGACAGTGACAGAGACACAAACACAGTCAGTGACAGAGACAGTGACACACATAGTGACAGAGACACAGACAGTGACAGAGACAGTGACACACATAGTGACAGAGACACAGACTGTGACAGACACTAACATGGACAGTGACAGAGACACTAACACAGACAGTGACAGAGATAGTGACAGAGACACAGACAGTGACAGAGACAGTGACACACATAGTGACAGAGACACAGACAGTGACAGAGACACTGACACAGACAGTGACAGAGATAGTGACAGAGACACAGTGACACACATAGTGACAGAGACACAGACAGTGACAGAGACACTGACACAGACAGTGACAGAGAAAGTGACAGAGACACAGACAGTGACAGAGACAGTGACACACATAGTGACAGAGACACAGATGGCGACAGAGACACGAACACAGACAGTGACAGAGATAGTGACAGAGACACAGACAGTGACAGAGACACGAACACAGACAGTGACAGAGATAGAGACAGAGACAGAGACAGTGACACACATAGTGACAGAGACACAGACAGTGACAGAGACACGAACACAGGCAGTGACAGAGATAGTGACAGAGACACAGACAGTGACAGAGACAGTGACACACATAGTGACAGAGACACAGACAGTGACAGAGACACGAACACAGACAGTGACAGAGACAGAGACACAGACAGTGACAGAGACACGAACACAGACAGTGACAGAGATAGTGACAGAGACACAGACAGTGACAGAGACAGTGACAGAGATAGTGACAGAGACACAGACAGTGACAGAGACAGTGACACACATAGTGACAGAGACACAGACAGTGACAGAGACACTGACACAGACAGTGACAGAGATAGTGACAGAGACAGTGACAGAGATAGTGACAGAGACACAAACAGTGACAGAGACAGTGACACACATAGTGATAGAGACACAGACAGTGACAGAGACACTAACATAGACAGAGACACTGACACAGACAGTGACAGAGATAGTGTCAGTGACACAGACAGTGACAGAGACAGTGACACACATAGTGACAGAGACACAGACAGTGACAGAGACACGAACACAGACAGTGACAGGGACACAGACAGTGACAGAGACAGTGACACACATAGTGACAGAGACACTGACACAGACAGTGACAGAGACACTGACACAGACAGAGACAGAGATAGTGACAGAGACACAGTGACACACATAGTGACAGAGACACAGACAGTGACAGAGACACTGACACAGAGAGTGACAGAGATAGTGACAGAGACACAGACAGTGACAGAGACAGTGACACACATAGTGACAGAGACACAGATGGCGACAGAGACACGAACACAGATAGTGACAGAGATAGTGACAGAGACACTGACAGAGACACGAACACAGACAGTGACAGAGATAGAGACAGAGACAGAGACAGTGACACACATAGTGACAGAGACACAGACAGTGACAGAGACACGAACACAGACAGTGACAGAGATAGTGACAGAGACACAGTCAGTGACAGAGACAGTGACACACAGTGACAGAGACACAGACAGTGACAGAGACACGAACAGAGACAGTGACAGAGATAGTGACAGAGACACAGACAGTGACAGAGACACGAACACAGACAGTGACAGAGACACAGACAGTGACAGAGACACAAACACAGACAGTGACAGAGACAGTGACACACATAGTGACAGAGACACAGACAGTGACAGAGACAGTGACACACATAGTGACAGAGACACAGACAGTGACAGAGACACTAACATGGACAGTGACAGAGACACTAACACAGACAGTGACAGAGATAGTGACAGTGACGCAGACAGTGACAGACAGTGACACACATAGTGACAGAGACACAGACAGTGACAGAGACAGTGACACACATAGTGACAGAGACACAGACAGTGACAGAGACACGAACACAGACAGTGACAGGGACACAGACAGTGACAGAGACAGTGACACACATAGTGACAGAGACACTGACACAGACAGTGACAGAGACACTGACACAGACAGAGACAGAGATAGTGACAGAGACACAGTGACACACATAGTGACAGAGACACAGACAGTGACGGAGACACTGACACAGACAGTGGCAGAGATAGTGACAGAGACACAGACAGTGACAGAGACAGTGACACAGACAGTGACAGAGATAGTGACTGAGACACAGACAGTGACAGAGACAGTGACACACATAGTGACAGAGACACAGACAGTGACAGAGACAGTGACAGAGATAGTGACAGAGACACAGACAGTGACAGAGACAGTGACACACATAGTGACAGAGACACAGACAGTGACAGAGACACTGACACAGACAGTGACAGAGATAGTGACAGAGACAGTGACAGAGATAGTGACAGAGACACAAACAGTGACAGAGACAGTGACACACATAGTGATAGAGACACAGACAGTGACAGAGACACTAACATAGACAGCGACAGAGACACTGACACAGACAGTGACAGAAATAGTGTCAGTGACACAGACAGTGACAGAGACAGTGACACACATAGTGACAGAGACACAGACAGTGACAGAGACACGAACACAGACAGTGACAGAGATAGTGACAGAGACACAGACAGTGACAGAGACAGTGACACACATAGTGACAGAGACACAGACAGTGACAGAGGCACGAACACAGACAGTGACAGAGATAGTGACAGAGACACAGACAGTGACAGAGACACAAACACAGACAGTGACAGAGACACAGACCATGACAGAGACACGAACACAGACAGTGACAGAGATAGTGACAGAGACACAGACAGTGACAGAGACAGTGACACACATAGTGACAGAGACACAGACAGTGACAGAGACACGAACACAGACAGTGACAGAGACAGTGACAGAGACACAGACAGTGACAGAGACACAAACACAGTCAGTGACAGAGACAGTGACACACATAGTGACAGAGACACAGACAGTGACAGAGACAGTGACACACATAGTGACAGAGACACAGACTGTGACAGACACTAACATGGACAGTGACAGAGACACTAACACAGACAGTGACAGAGATAGTGACAGAGACACAGACAGTGACAGAGACAGTGACACACATAGTGACAGAGACACAGACAGTGACAGAGACACTGACACAGACAGTGACAGAGATAGTGACAGAGACACAGTGACACACATAGTGACAGAGACACAGACAGTGACAGAGACACTGACACAGACAGTGACAGAGAAAGTGACAGAGACACAGACAGTGACAGAGACAGTGACACACATAGTGACAGAGACACAGATGGCGACAGAGACACGAACACAGACAGTGACAGAGATAGTGACAGAGACACAGACAGTGACAGAGACACGAACACAGACAGTGACAGAGATAGAGACAGAGACAGAGACAGTGACACACATAGTGACAGAGACACAGACAGTGACAGAGACACGAACACAGGCAGTGACAGAGATAGTGACAGAGACACAGACAGTGACAGAGACAGTGACACACATAGTGACAGAGACACAGACAGTGACAGAGACACGAACACAGACAGTGACAGAGACAGAGACACAGACAGTGACAGAGACACGAACACAGACAGTGACAGAGATAGTGACAGAGACACAGACAGTGACAGAGACAGTGACAGAGATAGTGACAGAGACACAGACAGTGACAGAGACAGTGACACACATAGTGACAGAGACACAGACAGTGACAGAGACACTGACACAGACAGTGACAGAGATAGTGACAGAGACAGTGACAGAGATAGTGACAGAGACACAAACAGTGACAGAGACAGTGACACACATAGTGATAGAGACACAGACAGTGACAGAGACACTAACATAGACAGAGACACTGACACAGACAGTGACAGAGATAGTGTCAGTGACACAGACAGTGACAGAGACAGTGACACACATAGTGACAGAGACACAGACAGTGACAGAGACACGAACACAGACAGTGACAGGGACACAGACAGTGACAGAGACAGTGACACACATAGTGACAGAGACACTGACACAGACAGTGACAGAGACACTGACACAGACAGAGACAGAGATAGTGACAGAGACACAGTGACACACATAGTGACAGAGACACAGACAGTGACAGAGACACTGACACAGAGAGTGACAGAGATAGTGACAGAGACACAGACAGTGACAGAGACAGTGACACACATAGTGACAGAGACACAGATGGCGACAGAGACACGAACACAGATAGTGACAGAGATAGTGACAGAGACACTGACAGAGACACGAACACAGACAGTGACAGAGATAGAGACAGAGACAGAGACAGTGACACACATAGTGACAGAGACACAGACAGTGACAGAGACACGAACACAGACAGTGACAGAGATAGTGACAGAGACACAGTCAGTGACAGAGACAGTGACACACAGTGACAGAGACACAGACAGTGACAGAGACACGAACAGAGACAGTGACAGAGATAGTGACAGAGACACAGACAGTGACAGAGACACGAACACAGACAGTGACAGAGATAGTGACAGAGACACAGACAGTGACAGAGACACGAACACAGACAGTGACAGAGACACAGACAGTGACAGAGACACAAACACAGACAGTGACAGAGACAGTGACACACATAGTGACAGAGACACAGACAGTGACAGAGACAGTGACACACATAGTGACAGAGACACAGACAGTGACAGAGACACTAACATGGACAGTGACAGAGACACTAACACAGACAGTGACAGAGATAGTGACAGTGACGCAGACAGTGACAGACAGTGACACACATAGTGACAGAGACACAGACAGTGACAGAGACAGTGACACACATAGTGACAGAGACACAGACAGTGACAGAGACACAAACACAGACAGTGACAGGGACACAGACAGTGACAGAGACAGTGACACACATAGTGACAGAGACACTGACACAGACAGTGACAGAGACACTGACACAGACAGAGACAGAGATAGTGACAGAGACACAGTGACACACATAGTGACAGAGACACAGACAGTGACAGAGACACTGACACAGAGAGTGACAGAGATAGTGACAGAGACACAGACAGTGACAGAGACAGTGACACACATAGTGACAGAGACACAGATGGCGACAGAGACACGAACACAGATAGTGACAGAGATAGTGACAGAGACACTGACAGAGACACGAACACAGACAGTGACAGAGATAGAGACAGAGACAGAGACAGTGACACACATAGTGACAGAGACACAGACAGTGACAGAGACACGAACACAGACAGTGACAGAGATAGTGACAGAGACACAGACAGTGACAGAGACAGTGACACACAGTGACAGAGACACAGACAGTGACAGAGACACGAACACAGACAGTGACAGAGATAGTGACAGAGACACAGACAGTGACAGAGACACGAACACAGACAGTGACAGAGACACAGACAGTGACAGAGACACAAACACAGACAGTGACAGAGACAGTGACACACATAGTGACAGAGACACAGACAGTGACAGAGACAGTGACACACATAGTGACAGAGACACAGACAGTGACAGAGACACTAACATGGACAGTGACAGAGACACTAACACAGACAGCGACAGAGATAGTGACAGTGACGCAGACAGTGACAGACAGTGACACACATAGTGACAGAGACACAGACAGTGACAGAGACAGTGACACACATAGTGACAGGGACACAGACAGTGACAGAGACACTAACATGGACAGTGACAGAGACACCAACACAGACAGTGACAGAGACAGTGACACACAGATAGTGACAGAGACACAGACAGTGACAGAGACAGAGACACTGACACACTGACACAGACAGTGACAGAGACAGTGACACACAGATAGTGACAGAGACACAGACAGTGACAGAGACACTGACACACTGACACAGACAGTGACAGAGACAGTGACACACAGATAGTGACAGAGACACAGACAGTGACAGAGACACTAACATAGACAGTGACAGAGACACTAACACAGACAGTGACAGAGATAGTGACAGAGACACAGACAGTGACAGAGACAGTGAAACACAGATAGTGACAGAGACACAGACAGTTTCAGAGACACTAACATAGACAGTGACAGAGACAGTGACACACATAGTGACAGAGACACAGACAGTGACAGAGACACTAACATGTACAGTGACTGAGACACTAACACAGACAGTGACAGAGATAGTGACACAGACAGTGACAGGGACAGTGACACACATAGTGACAGAGACACAGACAGTGACAGAGACAGTGACACACATAGTGACAGAGACACAGACAGTGACAGAGACACTAACATAGACAGTGACAGAGACACCAACACAGACAGTGACAGAGACAGTGACACACAGATAGTGACAGAGACACAGACAGTGACAGAGACACTAACATAGACAGTGACAGAGACACTAACACAGACAGTGACAGAGACACTGACAGACACTGACACACAGACACTGACAGAGACAGTGACACAGACACTGACATAGAGACACTGACACACAGACAGTGACACAGACACTGACACACAGACACTGACACAGACACCGACAGAGACACTGACACAGACAGTGACAGAGACACTGACACACAGACACTAACACACAGACACTGACACAGACAGTGACAGAGACACTGACACACAGACACTGACAGAGATAGTGACAGAGACACAGACAGTGACAGAGACAGTGACACACATAGTGACAGAGACACAGACAGTGACAGAGACACGAACACAGACAGTGACAGAGATAGTGACAGAGACACAGACAGTGACAGAGACACAAACACAGACAGTGACAGAGACACAGACCATGACAGAGACACGAACACAGACAGTGACAGAGATAGTGACAGAGACACAGACAGTGAAAGAGACAGTGACACACATAGTGACAGAGACACAGACAGTGACAGAGACACGAACAAAGACAGTGACAGAGATAGTGACAGAGACACAGACAGTGACAGAGACACGAACACAGACAGTGACAGAGACACAGACAGTGACAGAGACACAAACACAGACAGTGACAGAGACAGTGACACACATAGTGACAGAGAAACAGACAGTGTCAGAGACAGTGACACACATAGTGACAGAGACACAGACAGTGACAGAGACACTAACATGGACAGTGACAGAGACACTAACAGACAGTGACAGAGATAGTGACAGTGACACAGACAGTGACAGAGACAGTGACACACATAGTGACAGAGACACAGACAGTGACAGAGACAGCAACACAGACAGTGACAGAGACAGTGACACACAGATAGTGACAGAGACACTAACATAGGCAGTGACAGAGACACTGACATACTGACACAGACAGTGACAGAGACAGTGACACACAGATAGTGACAGAGACACAGACAGTGACAGAGACACTAACATAGACAGTGACAGAGACACTAACACAGACAGTGACAGAGACACAGACAGTGACAGAGACAGTGACACACAGATAGTGACAGAGACACAGACAGTGACAGAGACACTAACATAGACAGTGACAGAGACAGTGACACACATAGTGACAGAGACACAGACAGTGACAGAGGCACTAACATGGACAGTGACAGAGACACTAACACAGACAGTGACAGAGATAGTGACAGTGACACAGACAGTGACAGAGACAGTGACACACATAGTGACAGAGACACAGACAGTGACAGAGACACTAACATAGACAGTGACAGAGACACCAACACAGACAGTGACAGAGACAGTGACACACAGATAGTGACAGAGACACAGACAGTGACAGAGACACTAACATAGACAGTGACAGAGACACTGACACACTGACACAGACAGTGACAGAGACAGTGACACACAGATAGTGACAGAGACACAGACAGTGACAGAGACACTAACATAGACAGTGACAGAGACACTGACACACTGACACAGACAGTGACAGAGACAGTGACACACAGATAGTGACAGAGACACAGACAGTGACAGAGACACTAACATAGACAGTGACAGAGACACTAACACAGACAGTGACAGAGATAGTGACAGAGACACAGACAGTGACAGAGACAGTTACACACAGATAGTGACAGAGACACAGACAGTGACAGAGACACTAACATAGACAGTGACAGAAACACTAACACAGACAGTGACAGAGACACTGACAGACACTGACACACGGATACTGACAGAGACAGTGACACAGACACTGACATAGAGACACTGACACACAGACACAGACAGTGACACAGACACTGACACACAGACACTGACACAGACACTGACAGAGACACTGACACAGACAGTGACAGAGACACTGACACACAGACACTAACACACGGACACTGACACAGACAGTGACAGAGGCACTGACACACAGACACTGACAGAGACACTGACACAGACAGTGACAGAGACACTGACACACAAACAGTGACAGACACTGACACAGACAATGACACAGACACTGACACACAGACACTGACACAGACACAGACAATGACATAGACACTGACACACAGACACCGACACAGACAGTGACACAGACACTGACACACAAACAGTGACAGACACTGACACACTGACACAGACACAGACAGTGACATAGACACTGACACACAGACACCGACACAGACAGTGACACAGACAGTGACACACAGACACTGACATAGAGACAGTGACAGACACTGACACATGGACACGGACTCTGACACAGACACTGACACACAGACACTGACACAGACAGTGACAGAGTCAGTGACACAGAGACTGACAGGCAACGACACACAGACAGAGACAGTGACAGACACTGGCATGCAGACACAGACAGAGACACTGACAGAGACAGTGACACAGACACTAACACACAGACACTGACAGAGACACAGACAGTGACAGAGACAGTGACACACAGGTAGTGACAGACAACACAGACAGTGACAGAGACACTAACATAGACAGTGACAGAGACACTAACACAGACAGTGACAGAGACACTGACACACAGACACTGACATAGAGACACTGACAGACACTGACACACAGACACTGACAGAGACAGTGACACAGACACTGACATAGAGACACTGACACACAGACAGTGACACAGACACCGACACACTGACACAGACACTGACAGAGACACTGACACAGACAGTGACAGAGACACTGACACAGACAGTGACACAGACACTGACACACAGACAGTGATAGACACTGACACAGACAATGACACAGACACTGACACACAGACACTGACACAGACACTGACACAGACAGTGACATAGACACTGACACACAGACACCAACACAGACAGTGACACAGACACTGACACAGACAGTGACATAGACACTGACACACAGACACCAACACAGACAGTGACACAGACAGTGATACAGACACTGTCACACAGACAGTGACACAGAAAGTGACAGAGACACTGACACACAGACACTGACACACAGACACTGACACAGACACTGACACAGACAGTGACACACAGACACTGACATATAGACACTGACAGAGACACTGACACAGACAGTGACGGAGACACTGACACACAGACAGTGACAGACACTGAAACACTGACACAGACACTGACACAAGCAGTGATCCAGACACTGACACACAGACAGTGACAGACACAGACAGTGACACAGACACTGACACACAGACACCGACACAGACAGTGACAGAGACAGTGACAGATACAATGACACAGACACTGACAGGCAATAACACACAGACAGAGACAGTGACAGACACTGGCATGCAGACACTGACAGAGACACTGACAGAGACACCGTCAGAGACAGTGACACAGACACTAACACACTGACATAGACAGTGACAGGGAAGGTGACACACAGACACTGACAGAGACACTGACACAGACAGTGACACAGACATAGACAATGACAGATACTAACACACAGACACTGACACAGAAACAGAGACAGTGACACAGATAGTGACACAGACATTGAAAGAGAGACAGTGACAGACACTGACAGACACTGACACAGTGACAGAGACACTGACACAGACAGTGACACAGCCACAGACACACAGACACTGACAGGGACAATGACACAGACATGATACAGACACTGGCACACAGACATTGACATAGTGACAGACATTTTCACACAGACACTGACATAGAGACAGAGACAGACACTTTCACACAGACACTGACATAGAGACAGTGACAGACACTGACAGACACTGACACACAGACACAGACATAGACAGTGACAGGCACTGACACAAGACACTGACAGGCACTGACACACAGACACTGGCAGAGACACTGACACAGGCACTGACAGACACTGACACACAGATACTGACACACAGACACAGGCACACAGAAACTGACACAGACAGTGACAGACACTGACACACAGATACTGACACACAGACACTGGCACACAGAAACTGACACAGACAGTGACAGACACTGACACACAGACACTGGCAGAGTCAGTGACACAGACACTGGAATGCAGACACTGACATAGAGACACCGACAGGCTCTGGCACACAGACACTGACAGAGACAGTGACACTGACACACAGACGCTGACATAGTGACAGACACTGGCACACAGACAGTGACAGTGACAGAGACAGTGATACAGACACTGGCCCAAAGACACTGACATAGAGACTCTGACAGACGCTGGCACACAGAAAGAGACAGTGACACAGACAATGATACAGACACTGACACACAGACAGACATAGTGACAGACACTGACAGACACTGACACACAAACAGTGATGCAGACAGTGACAGAGAGACAGTGACAGACA
Source organism: Somniosus microcephalus (assembly GCF_052327205.1). Classification (NCBI taxonomy): domain Eukaryota; kingdom Metazoa; phylum Chordata; class Chondrichthyes; order Squaliformes; family Somniosidae; genus Somniosus; species Somniosus microcephalus. Next base: position 252,792,110 of record NC_140991.1, read on the forward strand.
CTGTCACACAGGCACTGACACATAGACAGTGACAGAGACACTGACACACAGACACTGACACAGACAGTGACACAGACAGTGACACAGACACTGACACACAGACACCAACAGAGACACTGACACACAGACACTGAGACAGACAGTGACAGAGACACTGACACACAGACACTGACACAGAAAACGACACAGACAGTGACACAGACAGTAACACACAGACACTGACATAGAGGCACTGACACAGACAGAGACAGTGGCAGACACTGGCATAGACACTGCCACACAGACACTGACAGAGACAGTGACACAGACAGTGACAGACACTGACACAGACAGTGACACAGACAGTGACACACAGACACTGACATAGAGACAGAGAGAAACACTTTCACACAGACACTGACAGACAGTGACAGAGACAGTGACAGTCACTGACAGACAGACATGACAGAGACAGTGACACAGACACTGGCACACAGACACTGACATAGAGACAGTGACAGACATTGACACACGGACACTGGCATAGAGACACTGACAGACACTGGCACACAGACAGTGACACAGACACTGGCACACTGACAGAGAGAGTGACAGAGACAGTGACACACAGACACTGACATGGACAGTGACACAGACTGTGACACAGACACTGGCACACTGACAGAGAGAGTGACAGAGACAGTGACACACAGACACTGACAAGGACAGTGACACAGATTGTGACACAGACACTGGCACACAGGCACTGACATAGAGACAGTGACAGACACTGACACACAGACACTGACAGAGACAGACATTTTCACACAGACACTGACAGAGACAGTGACACAGGCTGTGACACAGACACTGGCACACAGGCACTGACATAGAGGCAGTGACAGATACTGACACACAGACACTGACATGGACAGTGACACAGACTGTGACACAGACACTGGCACGCTGACAGAGAGAGTGACAGAGACAGTGACACACAGACACTGACATGGACAGTGACACAGACACTGGCACACAGGCACTGACATAGAGACAGTGACAGACACTGACACACAGTCACTGACAGAGACAGACACTTTCACACAGACACTGACAGAGACAGTGACACAGACTGTGACACAGACACTGGCACACAGGCACTGACATAGAGACAGTGACACAGACAGTGACAGAGACACGAACACAGACAGTGACAGAGATAGTGACAGAGACACAGACAGTGACAGAGACAGTGACACACATAGTGACAGAGACACAGACAGTGACAGAGACACGAACACAGACAGTGACAGAGAGAGTGACAGAGACACAGACAGTGACAGACAGTGACACACATAGTGACAGAGACACAGACAGTGACAGAGACAGTGACACACATAGTGACAGGGACACACACAGTGACAGAGACACTAACATAGACAGTGACAGAGACACCAACACAGACAGTGACAGAGACAGTGACACACAGATAGTGACAGAGACACAGACAGTGACAGAGACACTAACATAGACAGTGACAGAGACACTAACACGGACAGTGACAGAGACACTGACAGACACTGACACACAGACACTGACAGAGACAGTGACACAGACACTGACATAGAGACACTGACACACAGACAGTGACACAGACACTGACACACAGACACTGACACAGACACTGACAGAGACACTGACACAGACAGTGACAGAGACACTGACACACAGACACTAACACACAGACACTGACACCGACAGTGACAGAGACACTGACACACAGACACTGACAGAGATAGTGACAGAGACACAGACAGTGACAGAGACAGTGACACACATAGTGACAGAGACACAGACAGTGACAGAGGCACGAACACAGACAGTGACAGAGATAGTGACAGAGACACAGACAGTGACAGAGACACGAACACAGACAGTGACAGAGATAGTGACAGAGACACAGACAGTGACAGAGACAGTGACACACATAGTGACAGAGACACAGACAGTGACAGAGACACGAACACAGACAGTGACAGAGACAGTGACAGAGACACAGACAGTGACAGAGACACAAACACAGTCAGTGACAGAGACAGTGACACACATAGTGACAGAGACACAGACAGTGACAGAGACAGTGACACACATAGTGACAGAGACACAGACTGTGACAGACACTAACATGGACAGTGACAGAGACACTAACACAGACAGTGACAGAGATAGTGACAGAGACACAGACAGTGACAGAGACAGTGACACACATAGTGACAGAGACACAGACACTGACACAGACAGTGACAGAGACACTGACACACAGACACCAACACAGACAGTGACACAGACACTGACACAGACAGTGACATAGACACTGACACACAGACACCAACACAGACAGTGACACAGACAGTGATACAGACACTGTCACACAGACAGTGACACAGAAAGTGACAGAGACACTGACACACAGACACTGACACACAGACACTGACACACATAGTGACAGAGACACAGACTGTGACAGACACTAACATGGACAGTGACAGAGACACTAACACAGACAGTGACAGAGATAGTGACAGAGACACAGACAGTGACGGAGACACAGTGACACACATAGTGACAGAGACACAGACAGTGACAGAGACACTGACACAGACAGTGACAGAGATAGTGACAGAGACACAGACAGTGACAGAGACAGTGACACACATAGTGACAGAGACACAGATGGCGACAGAGACACGAACACAGACAGTGACAGAGATAGTGACAGAGACACAGACAGTGACAGAGACACGAACACAGACAGTGACAGAGATAGAGACAGAGACAGAGACAGTGACACACATAGTGACAGAGACACAGACAGTGACAGTGACAGAAATAGTGACAGAGACACAGACAGTGACAGAGACAGTGACACACATAGTGACAGAGACACAGACAGTGACAGAGACACGAACACAGACATTGACAGAGATAGAGACAGAGACACAGACAGTGAGAGAGACACGAACACAGACAGTGACAGAGATAGTGACAGAGACACAGACAGTGACAGAGACAGTGACAGAGATAGTGACAGAGACACAGACAGTGACAGAGACAGTGACACACATAGTGACAGAGACACAGACAGTGACAGAGACACTGACAGAGACAGTGACAGAGATAGTGACAGAGACAGTGACAGAGATAGTGACAGAGACACAAACAGTGACAGAGACAGTGACACACATAGTGATAGAGACACAGACAGTGACAGAGACACTAACATAGACAGCGACAGAGACACTGACACAGACAGTGACAGAGATAGTGTCAGTGACACAGACAGTGACAGAGACAGTGACACACATAGTGACAGAGACACAGACAGTGACAGAGACACGAACACAGACAGTGACAGAGACACAGACAGTGACAGAGACAGTGACACACATAGTGACAGAGACACTGACACAGACAGTGACAGAGACACTGACACAGACAGTGACAGAGATAGTGACAGAGACACAGTGACACACATAGTGACAGAGACACAGTGACACACATAGTGACAGAGACACAGACAGTGACAGAGACACTGACACAGACAGTGACAGAGATAGTGACAGAGACACAGACAGTGACAGAGACAGTGACACACATAGTGACAGAGACACAGATGGCGACAGAGACACGAACACAGACAGTGACAGAGATAGTGACAGAGACACAGACAGTGACAGAGACACGAACACAGACAGTGACAGAGATAGAGACAGAGACAGAGACAGTGACACACATAGTGACAGAGACACAGACAGTGACAGAGACACGAACACAGACAGTGACAGAAATAGTGACAGAGACACAGACAGTGACAGAGACAGTGACACACATAGTGACAGAGACACAGACAGTGACAGAGACACGAACACAGACATTGACAGAGATAGAGACAGAGACACAGACAGTGACAGAGACACGAACACAGACAGTGACAGAGATAGTGACAGAGATACAGACAGTGACAGAGACAGTGACACACATAGTGACAGAGACACAGACAGTGACAGAGACACTGACACAGACAGTGACAGAGATAGTGACAGAGACAGTGACAGAGATAGTGACAGAGACACAAACAGTGACAGAGACAGTGACACACATAGTGATAGAGACACAGACAGTGACAGAGACACTAACATAGACAGCAACAGAGACACTGACACAGACAGTGACAGAGATAGTGTCAGTGACACAGACAGTGACAGAGACAGTGACACACATAGTGACAGAGACACAGACAGTGACAGAGACACGAACACAGACAGTGACAGAGACACAGACAGTGACAGAGACAGTGACACACATAGTGACAGAGACACTGACACAGACAGTGACAGAGACACTGACACAGACAGTGACAGAGATAGTGACAGAGACACAGTGACACACATAGTGACAGAGACACAGACAGTGACAGAGACACTGACACAGACAGTGACAGAGATAGTGACAGAGACACAGACAGTGACAGAGACAGTGACACACATAGTGACAGAGACACAGATGGCGACAGAGACACGAACACAGACAGTGACAGAGATAGTGACAGAGACACTGACAGAGACACGAACACAGACAGTGACAGAGATAGAGACAGAGACAGTGACACACATAGTGACAGAGACACAGACAGTGACAGAGACACGAACACAGACAGTGACAGAGATAGTGACAGAGACACAGACAGTGACAGAGACAGTGACACACAGTGACAGAGACACAGACAGTGACAGAGACACGAACACAGACAGTGACAGAGATAGTGACAGAGACACAGACAGTGACAGAGACACGAACACAGACAGTGACAGAGACACAGACAGTGACAGAGACACAAACACAGACAGTGACAGAGACAGTGACACACATAGTGACAGAGACACAGACAGTGACAGAGACAGTGACACACATAGTGACAGAGACACAGACAGTGACAGAGACACTAACATGGACAGTGACAGAGACACTAACACAGACAGTGACAGAGATAGTGACAGTGATGCAGACAGTGACAGACAGTGACACACATAGTGACAGAGACACAGACAGTGACAGAGACAGTGACACACATAGTGACAGGGACACAGACAGTGACAGAGACACTAACATAGACAGTGACAGAGACACCAACACAGACAGTGACAGAGACAGTGACACACAGATAGTGACAGAGACACAGACAGTGACAGAGACAGAGACACTGACACACTGACACAGACAGTGACAGAGACAGTGACACACAGATAGTGACAGAGACACAGACAGTGACAGAGAAACTAACATAGACAGTGACAGAGACACTGACACACTGACACAGACAGTGACAGAGACAGTGACACACAGATAGTGACAGAGACACAGACAGTGACAGAGACACTAACATAGACAGTGACAGAGACACTAACACAGACAGTGACAGAGATAGTGACAGAGACACAGACAGTGACAAAGACAGTGAAACACAGATAGTGACAGAGAAACAGACAGTTTCAGAGACACTAACATAGACAGTGACACACATAGTGACAGAGACACAGACAGTGACAGAGACACTAACATGTACAGTGACAGAGACACTAACACAGACAGTGACAGAGATAGTGACACAGACAATGACAGAGACAGTGACACACATAGTGACAGAGATACAGACAGTGACAGAGACAGTGACACACATAGTGACAGAGACACAGACAGTGACAGAGACACTAACATAGCCAGTGACAGAGACACCAACACAGACAGTGACAGAGACAGTGACACACAGATAGTGACAGAGACACAGACAGTGACAGAGACACTAACATAGACAGTGACAGAGACACTAACACAGACAGTGACAGAGACACTGACAGACACTGACACACAGACACTGACAGAGACAGTGACACAGACACTGACATAGAGACACTGACACACAGACAGTGACACAGACACTGACACACAGACACTGACACAGACACCGACAGAGACACTGACACAGACAGTGACAGAGACACTGACACATAGACACTAACACACAGACACTGACACAGACAGTGACAGAGACACTGACACACAGACACTGACAGAGATAGTGACAGAGACACAGACAGTGACAGAGACAGTGACACACATAGTGACAGAGACACAGATGGCGACAGAGACACGAACACAGACAGTGACAGAGATAGTGACAGAGACACAGACAGTGACAGAGACACAAACACAGACAGTGACAGAGACACAGACCATGACAGAGACACGAACACAGACAGTGACAGAGATAGTGACAGAGACACAGACAGTGACAGAGACAGTGACACACATAGTGACAGAGACACAGACAGTGACAGAGACACCAACACAGACAGTGACAGAGATAGTGACAGAGACACAGACAGTGACAGAGACACAGACAGTGACAGAGACACAAACACAGACAGTGACAGAGACAGTGACACACATAGTGACAGAGAAACAGACAGTGACAGAGACAGTGACACACATAGTGACAGAGACACAGACAGTGACAGAGACACTAACATGGACAGTGACAGAGACACTAACAGACAGTGACAGAGATAGTGACAGTGACACAGACAGTGACAGAGACAGTGACACACATAGTGACAGAGACACAGACAGTGACATAGACAGTGACAGAGACACTGACATACTGAGACAGACAGTGACACACAGATAGTGACAGAGACACAGACAGTGACAGAGACACTAACATAGACAGTGACAGAGACACTAACACAGACAGTGACAGAGACACAGACAGTGACAGAGACAGTGACACACAGATAGTGACAGAGACACAGACAGTGACAGAGACACTAACATAGACAGTGACAGAGACAGTGACACACATAGTGACAGAGACACAGACAGTGACAGAGGCACTAACATGGACAGTGACAGAGACACTAACACAGACAGTGACAGAGATAGTGACAGTGACACAAACAGTGACAGAGACAGTGACACACATAGTGACAGAGACACAGACAGTGACAGAGACACTAACATAGACAGTGACAGAGACACCAACACAGACAGTGACAGAGACAGTGACACACAGATAGTGACAGAGACACAGACAGTGACAGAGACACTAACATAGACAGTGACAGAGACACTGACACACTGACACAGACAGTGACAGAGACAGTGACACACAGATAGTGACAGAGACACAGACAGTGACAGAGACACTAACATAGACAGTGACAGAGACACTGACACACTGACACAGACAGTGACAGAGACAGTGACACACAGATAGTGACAGAGACACAGACACACAGACACTGACAGGGACAATGACACAGACATGATACAGACACTGGCACACAGACATTGACATAGTGACAGACATTTTCACACAGACACTGACATAGAGACAGAGACAGACACTTTCACACAGACACTGACATAGAGACAGTGGCAGACACTGACAGACACTGACACACAGACACAGACATAGACAGTGACAGGCACTGACACAAGACACTGACAGGCACTGACACACAGACACTGGCAGAGACACTGACACAGGCACTGACAGACACTGACACACAGATACTGACACACAGACACTGGCACACAGAAACTGACACAGACAGTGACAGACACTGACACACAGATACTGACACACAGACACTGGCACACAGAAACTGACACAGACAGTGACAGACACTGACACACAGACACTGGCAGAGACAGTGACACAGACACTGGAATGCAGACACTGACATAGAGACACCGACAGGCTCTGGCACACAGACACTGACAGAGACAGTGACACTGACACACAGACGCTGACATAGTGACAGACACTGGCACACAGACAGTGACAGTGACAGAGACAGTGATACAGACACTGGCCCAAAGACACTGACATAGAGACTCTGACAGACACTGGCACACAGAAAGAGACAGTGACACAGACAATGATACAGACACTGACACACAGACAGACATAGTGACAGACACTGACAGACACTGACACACAAACAGTGACGCAGACAGTGACAGAGAGACAGTGACAGACACTGTCACACAGGCACTGACACATAGACAGTGACAGAGACACTGACACACAGACACTGACACAGACAGTGACACAGACAGTGACACAGACACTGACACACAGACACCAACAGAGACACTGACACACAGACACTGAGACAGACAGTGACAGAGACACTGACACACAGACACTGACACAGAAAACGACACAGACAGTGACACAGACAGTGACACAGACAGTAACACACAGACACTGACATAGAGGCACTGACACAGACAGAGACAGTGGCAGACACTGGCATAGACACTGCCACACAGACACTGACAGAGACAGTGACACAGACAGTGACAGACACTGTCACAGACAGTGACACACAGACACTGACATAGAGACAGAGAGAAACACTTTCACACAGACACTGACAGACAGTGACAGAGACAGTGACAGTCACTGACAGACAGACATGACAGAGACAGTGACACAGACACTGGCACACAGACACTGACATAGAGACAGTGACAGACATTGACACACGGACACTGGCATAGAGACACTGACAGACACTGGCACACAGACAGTGACACAGACACTGGCACACTGACAGAGAGAGTGACAGAGACAGTGACACACAGACACTGACATGGACAGTGACACAGACTGTGACACAGACACTGGCACACTGACAGAGAGAGTGACAGAGACAGTGACACACAGACACTGACAAGGACAGTGACACAGATTGTGACACCGACACTGGCACACAGGCACTGACATAGAGACAGTGACAGACACTGACACACAGACACTGACAGAGACAGACATTTTCACACAGACACTGACAGAGACAGTGACACAGACTGTGACACAGACACTGGCACACAGGCACTGACATAGAGGCAGTGACAGACACTGACACACAGACACTGACATGGACAGTGACACAGACTGTGACACAGACACTGGCACGCTGACAGAGAGAGTGACAGAGACAGTGACACACAGACACTGACATGGACAGTGACACAGACACTGGCACACAGGCACTGACATAGAGACAGTGACAGGCACTGACACACAGGCACTGACAGAGACAGACACTTTCACACAGACACTGACAGAGACAGTGACACAGACTGTGACACAGACACTGGCACACAGGCACTGACATAGAGACAGTGACACAGACAGTGGCACACAGACACTGACATAGAGACAGTGACAGACACTGACACATGGACACGGACTCTGACAGAGACAGTGACAGACAGTGGCACACGGACACAGGCATAGAGACACTGACAGACACTGGCACACAGACAGTGACACAGACACTGGCACACTGACAGAGAGAGTGACAGAGACAGTGACACACAGGCACTGACATGGACAGTGACACAGGCTGTGACACAGACACTGGCACACTGACAGAGAAAGTGACAGAGACAGTGACACACAGGCACTGACATGGACAGTGACACAGGCTGTGACACAGACACTGGCACACTGACAGAGAGAGTGACAAAGACTGTGACACAGACACTGGCACACAGGCACTGACATAGAGACAGTGACAGACACTGACACGCAGACACTGACAGAGACAGACACTTTCACACAGACACTGACAGAGACAGTGACACAGACTGTGACACATTCACTGGCACACAGGCACTGACATAGAGACAGTGACAGACACTGACACACAGACACTGACAGAGACAGACACTTTCACACAGACACTGACATGGACAGTGACACAGACTGTGACACAGACACTGGCACACAGGCACTGACATAGAGACAGTGACAGACACTGACACACAGACACTGACACTGACAGAGACAGACACTTTCACACAGACACTGACAGAGACAGTGACACAGACTGTGACACAGACACTGGCACACAGGCACTGACACTGACAGAGACAGACACTTTCACACAGGCACTGACATAGAGACAGTGACAGACACTGACACACAGTCACTGACACAGAGACAGTGACACAGACACTGACACACAGACACAGACACTGACACTGACAGAGACAGACACTGACACAGAAAGTGACAGAGACACTGACACACAGACACTGACAAACAGACACTGACAGAGACACTGACACAGACAGTGACACACAGACACTGACATATAGACACTGACACAGACACTGACAGAGACAGTGACACAGACACTGACATAGAGACACTGACACACAGACAGTGACACAGACACTGACACACAGACACTGACACAGACACCGACAGAGACACTGACACAGACAGTGACAGAGACACTGACACATAGACACTAACACACAGACACTGACACAGACAGTGACAGAGACACTGACACACAGACACTGACAGAGATAGTGACAGAGACACAGACAGTGACAGAGACAGTGACACACATAGTGACAGAGACACAGATGGCGACAGAGACACGAACACAGACAGTGACAGAGATAGTGACAGAGACACAGACAGTGACAGAGACACAAACACAGACAGTGACAGAGACACAGACCATGACAGAGACACGAACACAGACAGTGACAGAGATAGTGACAGAGACACAGACAGTGACAGAGACAGTGACACACATAGTGACAGAGACACAGACAGTGACAGAGACACCAACACAGACAGTGACAGAGATAGTGACAGAGACACAGACAGTGACAGAGACACAGACAGTGACAGAGACACAAACACAGACAGTGACAGAGACAGTGACACACATAGTGACAGAGAAACAGACAGTGACAGAGACAGTGACACACATAGTGACAGAGACACAGACAGTGACAGAGACACTAACATGGACAGTGACAGAGACACTAACAGACAGTGACAGAGATAGTGACAGTGACACAGACAGTGACAGAGACAGTGACACACATAGTGACAGAGACACAGACAGTGACATAGACAGTGACAGAGACACTGACATACTGAGACAGACAGTGACACACAGATAGTGACAGAGACACAGACAGTGACAGAGACACTAACATAGACAGTGACAGAGACACTAACACAGACAGTGACAGAGACACAGACAGTGACAGAGACAGTGACACACAGATAGTGACAGAGACACAGACAGTGACAGAGACACTAACATAGACAGTGACAGAGACAGTGACACACATAGTGACAGAGACACAGACAGTGACAGAGGCACTAACATGGACAGTGACAGAGACACTAACACAGACAGTGACAGAGATAGTGACAGTGACACAAACAGTGACAGAGACAGTGACACACATAGTGACAGAGACACAGACAGTGACAGAGACACTAACATAGACAGTGACAGAGACACCAACACAGACAGTGACAGAGACAGTGACACACAGATAGTGACAGAGACACAGACAGTGACAGAGACACTAACATAGACAGTGACAGAGACACTGACACACTGACACAGACAGTGACAGAGACAGTGACACACAGATAGTGACAGAGACACAGACAGTGACAGAGACACTAACATAGACAGTGACAGAGACACTGACACACTGACACAGACAGTGACAGAGACAGTGACACACAGATAGTGACAGAGACACAGACACACAGACACTGACAGGGACAATGACACAGACATGATACAGACACTGGCACACAGACATTGACATAGTGACAGACATTTTCACACAGACACTGACATAGAGACAGAGACAGACACTTTCACACAGACACTGACATAGAGACAGTGGCAGACACTGACAGACACTGACACACAGACACAGACATAGACAGTGACAGGCACTGACACAAGACACTGACAGGCACTGACACACAGACACTGGCAGAGACACTGACACAGGCACTGACAGACACTGACACACAGATACTGACACACAGACACTGGCACACAGAAACTGACACAGACAGTGACAGACACTGACACACAGATACTGACACACAGACACTGGCACACAGAAACTGACACAGACAGTGACAGACACTGACACACAGACACTGGCAGAGACAGTGACACAGACACTGGAATGCAGACACTGACATAGAGACACCGACAGGCTCTGGCACACAGACACTGACAGAGACAGTGACACTGACACACAGACGCTGACATAGTGACAGACACTGGCACACAGACAGTGACAGTGACAGAGACAGTGATACAGACACTGGCCCAAAGACACTGACATAGAGACTCTGACAGACACTGGCACACAGAAAGAGACAGTGACACAGACAATGATACAGACACTGACACACAGACAGACATAGTGACAGACACTGACAGACACTGACACACAAACAGTGACGCAGACAGTGACAGAGAGACAGTGACAGACACTGTCACACAGGCACTGACACATAGACAGTGACAGAGACACTGACACACAGACACTGACACAGACAGTGACACAGACAGTGACACAGACACTGACACACAGACACCAACAGAGACACTGACACACAGACACTGAGACAGACAGTGACAGAGACACTGACACACAGGCACTGACACAGAAAACGACACAGACAGTGACACAGACAGTGACACAGACAGTAACACACAGACACTGACATAGAGGCACTGACACAGACAGAGACAGTGGCAGACACTGGCATAGACACTGCCACACAGACACTGACAGAGACAGTGACACAGACAGTGACAGACACTGTCACAGACAGTGACACACAGACACTGACATAGAGACAGAGAGAAACACTTTCACACAGACACTGACAGACAGTGACAGAGACAGTGACAGTCACTGACAGACAGACATGACAGAGACAGTGACACAGACACTGGCACACAGACACTGACATAGAGACAGTGACAGACATTGACACACGGACACTGGCATAGAGACACTGACAGACACTGGCACACAGACAGTGACACAGACACTGGCACACTGACAGAGAGAGTGACAGAGACAGTGACACACAGACACTGACATGGACAGTGACACAGACTGTGACACAGACACTGGCACACTGACAGAGAGAGTGACAGAGACAGTGACACACAGACACTGACAAGGACAGTGACACAGATTGTGACACCGACACTGGCACACAGGCACTGACATAGAGACAGTGACAGACACTGACACACAGACACTGACAGAGACAGACATTTTCACACAGACACTGACAGAGACAGTGACACAGACTGTGACACAGACACTGGCACACAGGCACTGACATAGAGGCAGTGACAGACACTGACACACAGACACTGACATGGACAGTGACACAGACTGTGACACAGACACTGGCACGCTGACAGAGAGAGTGACAGAGACAGTGACACACAGACACTGACATGGACAGTGACACAGACACTGGCACACAGGCACTGACATAGAGACAGTGACAGGCACTGACACACAGGCACTGACAGAGACAGACACTTTCACACAGACACTGACAGAGACAGTGACACAGACTGTGACACAGACACTGGCACACAGGCACTGACATAGAGACAGTGACACAGACAGTGGCACACAGACACTGACATAGAGACAGTGACAGACACTGACACATGGACACGGACTCTGACAGAGACAGTGACAGACAGTGGCACACGGACACAGGCATAGAGACACTGACAGACACTGGCACACAGACAGTGACACAGACACTGGCACACTGACAGAGAGAGTGACAGAGACAGTGACACACAGGCACTGACATGGACAGTGACACAGGCTGTGACACAGACACTGGCACACTGACAGAGAAAGTGACAGAGACAGTGACACACAGGCACTGACATGGACAGTGACACAGGCTGTGACACAGACACTGGCACACTGACAGAGAGAGTGACAAAGACTGTGACACAGACACTGGCACACAGGCACTGACATAGAGACAGTGACAGACACTGACACGCAGACACTGACAGAGACAGACACTTTCACACAGACACTGACAGAGACAGTGACACAGACTGTGACACATTCACTGGCACACAGGCACTGACATAGAGACAGTGACAGACACTGACACACAGACACTGACAGAGACAGACACTTTCACACAGACACTGACATGGACAGTGACACAGACTGTGACACAGACACTGGCACACAGGCACTGACATAGAGACAGTGACAGACACTGACACACAGACACTGACACTGACAGAGACAGACACTTTCACACAGACACTGACAGAGACAGTGACACAGACTGTGACACAGACACTGGCACACAGGCACTGACACTGACAGAGACAGACACTTTCACACAGGCACTGACATAGAGACAGTGACAGACACTGACACACAGTCACTGACACAGAGACAGTGACACAGACACTGACACACAGACACAGACACTGACACTGACAGAGACAGACACTGACACAGAAAGTGACAGAGACACTGACACACAGACACTGACAAACAGACACTGACAGAGACACTGACACAGACAGTGACACACAGACACTGACATATAGACACTGACACAGACACTGACAGAGACAGTGACACAGACACTGACATAGAGACACTGACACACAGACAGTGACACAGACACTGACACACAGACACTGACACAGACACCGACAGAGACACTGACACAGACAGTGACAGAGACACTGACACATAGACACTAACACACAGACACTGACACAGACAGTGACAGAGACACTGACACACAGACACTGACAGAGATAGTGACAGAGACACAGACAGTGACAGAGACAGTGACACACATAGTGACAGAGACACAGATGGCGACAGAGACACGAACACAGACAGTGACAGAGATAGTGACAGAGACACAGACAGTGACAGAGACACAAACACAGACAGTGACAGAGACACAGACCATGACAGAGACACGAACACAGACAGTGACAGAGATAGTGACAGAGACACAGACAGTGACAGAGACAGTGACACACATAGTGACAGAGACACAGACAGTGACAGAGACACGAACACAGACAGTGACAGAGATAGTGACAGAGACACAGACAGTGACAGAGACACGAAAACAGACAGTGACAGAGACACAGACAGTGACAGAGACACAAACACAGACAGTGACAGAGACAGTGACACACATAGTGACAGAGAAACAGACAGTGACAGAGACAGTGACACACATAGTGACAGAGACACAGACAGTGACAGAGACACTAACATGGACAGTGACAGAGACACTAACAGACAGTGACAGAGATAGTGACAGTGACACAGACAGTGACAGAGACAGTGACACACATAGTGACAGAGACACAGACAGTGACATAGACAGTGACAGAGACACTGACATACTGAGACAGACAGTGACACACAGATAGTGACAGAGACACAGACAGTGACAGAGACACTAACATAGACAGTGACAGAGACACTAACACAGACAGTGACAGAGACACAGACAGTGACAGAGACAGTGACACACAGATAGTGACAGAGACACAGACAGTGACAGCGACACTAACATAGACAGTGACAGAGACAGTGACACACATAGTGACAGAGACACAGACAGTGACAGAGGCACTAACATGGACAGTGACAGAGACACTAACACAGACAGTGACAGAGATAGTGACAGTGACACAAACAGTGACAGAGACAGTGACACACATAGTGACAGAGACACAGACAGTGACAGAGACACTAACATAGACAGTGACAGAGACACCAACACAGACAGTGACAGAGACAGTGACACACAGATAGTGACAGAGACACAGACAGTGACAGAGACACTAACATAGACAGTGACAGAGACACTGACACACTGACACAGACAGTGACAGAGACAGTGACACACAGATAGTGACAGAGACACAGACAGTGACAGAGACACTAACATAGACAGTGACAGAGACACTGACACACTGACACAGACAGTGACAGAGACAGTGACACACAGATAGTGACAGAGACACAGACACACAGACACTGACAGGGACAATGACACAGACATGATACAGACACTGGCACACAGACATTGACATAGTGACAGACATTTTCACACAGACACTGACATAGAGACAGAGACAGACACTTTCACACAGACACTGACATAGAGACAGTGGCAGACACTGACAGACACTGACACACAGACACAGACATAGACAGTGACAGGCACTGACACAAGACACTGACAGGCACTGACACACAGACACTGGCAGAGACACTGACACAGGCACTGACAGACACTGACACACAGATACTGACACACAGACACTGGCACACAGAAACTGACACAGACAGTGACAGACACTGACACACAGATACTGACACACAGACACTGGCACACAGAAACTGACACAGACAGTGACAGACACTGACACACAGACACTGGCAGAGACAGTGACACAGACACTGGAATGCAGACACTGACATAGAGACACCAACAGGCTCTGGCACACAGACACTGACAGAGACAGTGACACTGACACACAGACGCTGACATAGTGACAGACACTGGCACACAGACAGTGACAGTGACAGAGACAGTGATACAGACACTGGCCCAAAGACACTGACATAGAGACTCTGACAGACACTGGCACACAGAAAGAGACAGTGACACAGACAATGATACAGACACTGACACACAGACAGACATAGTGACAGACACTGACAGACACTGACACACAAACAGTGACGCAGACAGTGACAGAGAGACAGTGACAGACACTGTCACACAGGCACTGCCACATAGACAGTGACAGAGACACTGACACACAGACACTGACACAGACAGTGACACAGACAGTGACACAGACACTGACACACAGACACCAACAGAGACACTGACACACAGACACTGAGACAGACAGTGACAGAGACACTGACACACAGACACTGACACAGAAAACGACACAGACAGTGACACAGACAGTGACACAGACAGTAACACACAGACACTGACATAGAGGCACTGACACAGACAGAGACAGTGGCAGACACTGGCATAGACACTGCCACACAGACACTGACAGAGACAGTGACACAGACAGTGACAGACACTGACACAGACAGTGACACACAGACACTGACATAGAGACAGAGAGAAACACTTTCACACAGACACTGACAGACAGTGACAGAGACAGTGACAGTCACTGACAGACAGACATGACAGAGACAGTGACACAGACACTGGCACACAGACACTGACATAGAGACAGTGACAGACATTGACACACGGACACTGGCATAGAGACACTGACAGACACTGGCACACAGACAGTGACACAGACACTGGCACACTGACAGAGAGAGTGACAGAGACAGTGACACACAGACACTGACATGGACAGTGACACAGACTGTGACACAGACACTGGCACACTGACAGAGAGAGTGACAGAGACAGTGACACACAGACACTGACAAGGACAGTGACACAGATTGTGACACCGACACTGGCACACAGGCACTGACATAGAGACAGTGACAGACACTGACACACAGACACTGACAGAGACAGACATTTTCACACAGACACTGACAGAGACAGTGACACAGACTGTGACACAGACACTGGCACACAGGCACTGACATAGAGGCAGTGACAGACACTGACACACAGACACTGACATGGACAGTGACACAGACTGTGACACAGACACTGGCACGCTGACAGAGAGAGTGACAGAGACAGTGACACACAGACACTGACATGGACAGTGACACAGACACTGGCACACAGGCACTGACATAGAGACAGTGACAGGCACTGACACACAGGCACTGACAGAGACAGACACTTTCACACAGACACTGACAGAGACAGTGACACAGACTGTGACACAGACACTGGCACACAGGCACTGACATAGAGACAGTGACACAGACAGTGGCACACAGACACTGACATAGAGACAGTGACAGACACTGACACATGGACACGGACTCTGACAGAGACAGTGACAGACAGTGGCACACGGACACAGGCATAGAGACACTGACAGACACTGGCACACAGACAGTGACACAGACACTGGCACACTGACAGAGAGAGTGACAGAGACAGTGACACACAGGCACTGACATGGACAGTGACACAGGCTGTGACACAGACACTGGCACACTGACAGAGAAAGTGACAGAGACAGTGACACACAGGCACTGACATGGACAGTGACACAGGCTGTGACACAGACACTGGCACACTGACAGAGAGAGTGACAAAGACTGTGACACAGACACTGGCACACAGGCACTGACATAGAGACAGTGACAGACACTGACACGCAGACACTGACAGAGACAGACACTTCCACACAGACACTGACAGAGACAGTGACACAGACTGTGACACATTCACTGGCACACAGGCACTGACATAGAGACAGTGACAGACACTGACACACAGACACTGACAGAGACAGACACTTTCACACAGACACTGACATGGACAGTGACACAGACTGTGACACAGACACTGGCACACAGGCACTGACATAGAGACAGTGACAGACACTGACACACAGACACTGACACTGACAGAGACAGACACTTTCACACAGACACTGACAGAGACAGTGACACAGACTGTGACACAGACACTGGCACACAGGCACTGACACTGACAGAGACAGACACTTTCACACAGGCACTGACATAGAGACAGTGACAGACACTGACACACAGTCACTGACACAGAGACAGTGACACAGACACTGACACACAGACACAGACACTGACACTGACAGAGACAGACACTGACACAGAAAGTGACAGAGACACTGACACACAGACACTGACAAACAGACACTGACAGAGACACTGACACAGACAGTGACACACAGACACTGACATATAGACACTGACATAGACACTGACACAGACAGTGACGGAGACACTGACACACAGACAGTGACAGACACTGAAACACTGACACTGATGCAGGCACTGACACAAGCAGTGACCCAGACACTGACACACAGACAGTGACAGACACTGACACAGACAGTGACACAGACACTGACACACAGACACTGACACAGACAGTGACAGAGTCAGTGACACAGACAGTGACACAGAGACTGACAGGCAATGACACACAGACAGAGACAGTGACAGACACTGGCATGCAGGCACTGACAGAGGCTCTGACAGAGACAGTGACACAGACACTAACACACAGACACTGACAGAGACACTGACACAGACAGTGACAGAGACAGTGACACACAGGTAGTGACAGACAACACAGACAGTGACAGAGACACTAACATAGACAGTGACAGAGACACTAACACAGACAGTGACAGAGACACTGACACACAGACACTGAAATAGAGACACTGACAGACACTGACACACAGACACTGACTGAGACAGTGACACAGACACTGACATAGAGACACTGACACAGACACTGACACACAGACACTGACACAGACACTGACAGAGACACTGACACAGACAGTGACAGAGACACTGACACACAGACACTGACACACAGACACTGACAGAGACACTGACACAGACAGTGACAGAGACACTGACACACAGACAGTGACAGACACTGACACAGACAGTGACACAGACACTGACACACAGACAGTGACAGACACTGACACAGACACTGTAACACAGACACTGACACAGAAAGTGACAGAGACACTGACACACAGACACTGACAAACAGACACTGACAGAGACACTGACACAGACACTGTCACACAGACACTGACACAGAAAGTGACAGAGACACTGACACACAGACACTGACAAGCAGACACTGACAGAGACACTGACACAGACAGTGACACACAGACACTGACATATAGACACTGACAGAGACACTGACACAGACAGTGACGGAGACACTGACACACAGACAGTGACAGACACTGAAACACTGACACTGATGCAGGCACTGACACAAGCAGTGACCCAGACACTGACACACAGACAGTGACAGACACTGACACAGACAGTGACACAGACACTGACACACAGACACTGACACAGACAGTGACAGAGTCAGTGACATAGACAGTGACACAGACACTGACAGGCAATGACACACAGACAGAGACAGTGACAGACACTGGCATGCAGACACTGACAGAGACAGTGACACAGACACTAACACACAGACACTGACAGAGACACTGACACAGACAGTGACAGAGACAGTGACACACAGATAGTGACAGACAACACAGACAGTGACAGAGGCACTAACATAGACAGTGACAGAGACACTAACACAGACAGTGACAGAGACACTGACACACAGACACTGACACTGACAGAGACAGACACTTTCACACAGACACTGACAGAGACAGTGACACAGACTGTGACACAGACACTGACACATAGACACTGACATAGAGACACTGACAGACTCTGGCACACAGACACTGACATAGTGACAGACGCTGACACACAGACACAGACATAGACAGTGACAGACACTGGCACACAGGCACTGACAGTGACAGAGACAGACACTTTCACACAGGCACTGACATAGAGACAGTGACAGACACTGACACACAGTCACTGACACAGAGACAGTGACACAGACACTGACACACAGACACAGACACTGACACTGACAGAGACAGACACTGACACAGAAAGTGACAGAGACACTAACACACAGACACTGACACAGAGACAGTGACACAGACACTGACACACAGACACAGACACTGACACTGACAGAGACAGACACTTTCACACAGACACTGACAGAGACAGTGACACAGACTGTGACACAGACACTGACACATAGACACTGACATAGAGACACTGACAGACTCTGGCACACAGACACTGACATAGTGACAGACACTGACACACAGACACAGACATAGACAGTGACAGACACTGACACACAGACACTGACACACAGACTCTGACAAACAGACACTGACAGGGACAGTGACAGCGACAGTGACACAGACACTGACAGAGAGACAGTGACAGAAACTGACACAGACACTGACAAACTCTGACACACAGACAGTGACACAGACACTGACACACGGACACTGACAGAGACACTGACACAGACAGTGACACAGACACTGACACATAGACACTGACAGAGACACTGACACAGACAGTGACACAGACACTGACACACAGACACTGACATAGACAGCAACAGAGACTGTGACAGAGACACAGACAGTGACAGAAACTGAAACAGACACTGACAAACTCTGACACACAGACAGTGACTGAGACACTTACACACAGTCACTGACAGAGACACTGACACAGACAGTGACACAGACACTGACACATAGACACTGACAGAGACACTGACACAGACAGTGACACAGACACTGACACACAGACAGTGACAGACACTGACACAGAGACACTGACACATAGACAGTCACAGACACAGGCGCACAGACTGTGACAGCAACAGAGACACTGGCACATGGACACTGGCAGAGACAGTGACAGAGACACTGACACACAGACACTGACACAGACAGTGACAGGGACACTGACACACAGACACTGACACAGACACTGACAGACACTGACACACAGATACTGACACACAGACACTGGCACACAGAAACTGACACAGACAGTGACAGACACTGACACACAGATACTGACACACAGACACTGGCACACAGAAACTGACACAGACAGTGACAGACACTGACACACAGACACTGACACAGACAGTGACACAGACACTGACACGCAGACACTGACAGAGACACTGACACAGACACTGACAGACTCTGGCACACAGACACTGACATAGTGACAGACACTGACACACAGACACTGACACAGACACTGACAGACTCTGGCACACAGACACTGACATAGTGACAGACACTGACACATGGAAACTGACACACAGACACTGACAGAGACAGTGACACAGACAGTGACAGCGACAGTGACGCAGACACTGACAGAGAGACAGTGACAGAAACTGACACAGACACTGACAAACTCTGACACGCAGACAGTGACAGAGACACTGACACACAGTCACTGACAGAGACACTGACAGAGACACTGACACAGACTCTGACACATAGACACTGACAGAGACACTGACACAGACAGTGACACAGTCACTGACACACAGACACTGACACACATACCCTGACATAGACAGCGACAGAGTCTGTGACAGAGACACAGACAGTGACAGGGAAGGTGACACAAACACACTGACAGAGACACTGACACAGACTGTGATACAGACACTGATGCACAGACAGTGAGAGACACTGACACACAGACATAGACAGTGACAGACACTGACACACAGACACAGACATAGATAGTGACAGACACTGACACACAGACACTGACAGAGACAGTGACACAGACAGTGACACAGACACTGACAGAAAGACAGTGACAGACACTGACTCACAGAGAGTGACAGGGACACTGACACACAGACACTGACAGAGACAGTGACACAGACAGTGACAAGACACTGACACAGAGACAGTGACAGGGACACTGACACACAGACACTGACAGAGACAGTGACACAGACAGTGACAAGACACTGACTCACAGACAGTGACAGACACTGACATAGAGACACTGACACATAGACAGTCACAGACACAGGTGCACAGACTGTGACAGCGACAGAGACACTGACACACGGACACTGGCAGAGACACTGACACAAGACACTGACAGGTACTGACACACAGACACTGGCAAAGACACTGACACAGACAGTGAGAGAGACACTGAAACAGACACTGAAACAGACACTGACACAGATACTGACACACAGACACTGGCACACAGAAACTGTCACAGACAGTGACAGAAACTGACACACAGATACTGACACACAGACACTGGCACACAGGAACTGAAACAGACAGTGACAGACACTGACACACAGACACTGGCAGAGACAGTGACACAGACAATGACACAGACACTGGCACGCAGACACTGACATAGAGACATCGACAGACTCTGGCACACAGCCACTGACAGAGACAGTAACACTGACACACAGACGCTGACATAGTGACAGACACTGGCACACAGACAGTGACAGTGACAGAGACAGTGATACAGACACTGGCACAAAGACACTGACATACAGACACTGACAGACACTGACACACAGATACTGACACACAGACACTGGCACACAGAAACTGACACAGACAGTGACAGACACTGACACACAGACACTGGCAGAGACAGTGACACAGACAGTGACACAGACACTGGCACGCAGACACTGACATAGAGACATCGACAGACTCTGGCACACAGACACTGACAGAGACAGTAACACTGACACATGGACGCTGACATAGTGACAGACACTGGCACACAGACAGAGACAGTGACACAGACAGTGATACAGACACTGGCACACAGACATTGACATAGTGACAGACACTTTCACACAGACACTGACATAGAGACAGTGACAGACAGTGACACACAGACAGAGAGACAGTTACAGACACTGACACACAGACACAGACATAGACAGTGACAGACACTGACAGAAGACTCTGACAGGCACTGACACACAGACACTGGCAGAGACAGTGACACAGACAGTGACACAGACACTGGCACGCAGACACTGACATAGAGACACCGACAGACTCTGGCACACAGACACTGACAGAGACAGTAACACTGCCACATGGACGCTGACATAGTGACAGACACTGGCACACAGACAGTGACAGTGATAGAGACAGTGATACAGACACTGGCACAAAGACAGACATAGTGACAGACACTGACAGACAGACACTGACAGATATTGACACACAAACAGTGACACAGACAGTGACAGAGAGACAGTGACAGACACTGTCACACAGGCACTGACACATAGACAGTGACACAGACACTGACACACAGACACCGACAGAGACACTGACACACAGACACTGAGACAGACAGCGACAGAGACACTGACACACAGACACTGACACAGACAGCAACACAGACAGTGACACAGACAGTAACACACAGACACTGACATAGAGGCACTGACACACAGACAGAGACAGTGGCAGACGCTGGCAGACAGACAGTGACAGAGACAGTGACACAGACACTGGAACAGATACTGCCACACAGACACTGACAGAGACAGTGACACAGACAGTGACAGACACTGACACAGACAGTGACACACAGACACTGACATAGAGACAGAGAGAAACACTTTCACACAGACACTGACAGAGACAGTGACAGAGATAGTGACAGACAGTGGCACACGGACACAGGCATAGGGACACTGACAGACACTGGCACACAGACAGTGACACAGACACTGGCACACTGACAGAGAGAGTGACAGAGACAGTGACAGACAGGCACTGACATGGACAGTGACACAGGCTGTGACACAGACACTGGCACACTGACAGAGAGAGTGACAGAGACAGTGACACACAGGCACTGACATGGACAGTGACACAGGCTGTGACACAGACACTGGCACACTGACAGAGAGAGTGACAGAGACGGTGACACACAGACACTGACATGCACAGTGACACAGGCTGTGACACAGACACTGGCACACAGGCACTGACATAGAGACAGTGACAGACACTGACACACAGACGCTGACAGAGACAGTGACAAAGACTGTGACACAGACACTGGCACACAGGCACTGACATAGAGACAGTGACAGACACTGACACGCAGACACTGACAGAGACAGACACTTTCACACAGACACTGACAGAGACAGTGACACAGACTGGGACACATTCACTGGCACACAGGCACTGACATAGAGACAGTGACAGACACTGACACACAGACACTGACAGAGACAGACACTTTCACACAGACACTGACATGGACAGTGACACAGACTGTGACACAGACACTGGCACACAGGCACTGACATAGAGACAGTGACAGACACTGACACACAGACACTGACACTGACAGAGACAGACACTGACAGAGACAGTGACACAGACTGTGACACAGACACTGGCACACAGGCACTGACACTGACAGAGACAGACACTTTCACACAGGCACTGACATAGAGACAGTGACAGACACTGACACACAGTCACTGACACAGAGACAGTGACACAGGCACTGACACACAGACACAGACACTGACACTGACAGAGACAGACACTGACACAGAAAGTGACAGAGACACTGACACACAGACACTGACAAACAGACACTGACAGAGACACTGACACAGACAGTGACACACAGACACTGACATATAGACACTGACATAGACACTGACACAGACAGTGACGGAGACACTGACACACAGACAGTGACAGACACTGAAACACTGACACTGACGCAGGCACTGACACAAGCAGTGACCCAGACACTGACACACAGACAGTGACAGACACTGACACAGACAGTGACACAGACACTGACACACAGACACTGACACAGACAGTGACAGAGTCAGTGACACAGACAGTGACACAGAGACTGACAGGCAATGACACACAGACAGAGACAGTGACAGACACTGGCATGCAGACACTGACAGAGACACTGACAGAGACAGTGACACAGACACTAACACACAGACACTGACAGAGACACTGACACAGACAGTGACAGAGACAGTGACACACAGGTAGTGACAGACAACACAGACAGTGACAGAGACACTAACATAGACAGTGACAGAGACACTAACACAGACAGTGACAGAGACACTGACACACAGACACTGACATAGAGACACTGACAGACTCTGGCACACAGACACTGACATAGTGACAGACACTGACACACAGACACAGACATAGACAGTGACAGACACTGACACACAGACACTGACACACAGACTCTGACAAACAGACACTGACAGGGACAGTGACAGCGACAGTGACACAGACACTGACAGAGAGACAGTGACAGAAACTGACACAGACACTGACAAACTCTGACACACAGACAGTGACACAGACACTGACACACGGACACTGACAGAGACACTGACACAGACAGTGACACAGACACTGACACATAGACAAGTACAGAGACACTGACACAGACAGTGACACAGACACTGACACACAGACACTGACACACAGACACTGACATAGACAGCAACAGAGACTGTGACAGAGACACAGACAGTGACAGAGAGACAGTGACAGAAACTGAAACAGACACTGACAAACTCTGACACACAGACAGTGACTGAGACACTTACACACAGTCACTGACAGAGACACTGACACAGACAGTGACACAGACACTGACACATAGACACTGACAGAGACACTGACACAGACAGTGACACAGACACTGACACACAGACAGTGACAGACACTGACACAGAGACACTGACACATAGACAGTCACAGACACAGGCGCACAGACTGTGACAGCAACAGAGACACTGGCACATGGACACTGGCAGAGACAGTGACAGAGACACTGACACACAGACACTGACACAGACAGTGACAGGGACACTGACACACAGACACTGACACAGACACTGACAGACACTGACACACAGATACTGACACACAGACACTGGCACACAGAAACTGACACAGACAGTGACAGACACTGACACACAGATACTGACACACAGACACTGGCACACAGAAACTGACACAGACAGTGACAGACACTGACACACAGACACTGACACAGACAGTGACACAGACACTGACACGCAGACACTGACAGAGACACTGACACAGACACTGACAGACTCTGGCACACAGACACTGACATAGTGACAGACACTGACACACAGACACTGACACAGACACTGACAGACTCTGGCACACAGACACTGACATAGTGACAGACACTGACACATGGAAACTGACACACAGACACTGACAGAGACAGTGACACAGACAGTGACAGCGACAGTGACGCAGACACTGACAGAGAGACAGTGACAGAAACTGACACAGACACTGACAAACTCTGACACGCAGACAGTGACAGAGACACTGACACACAGTCACTGACAGAGACACTGACAGAGACACTGACACAGACTCTGACACATAGACACTGACAGAGACACTGACACAGACAGTGACACAGTCACTGACACACAGACACTGACACACATACCCTGACATAGACAGCGACAGAGTCTGTGACAGAGACACAGACAGTGACAGGGAAGGTGACACAAACACACTGACAGAGACACTGACACAGACTGTGATACAGACACTGACGCACAGACAGTGAGAGACACTGACACACAGACATAGACAGTGACAGACACTGACACACAGACACAGACATAGATAGTGACAGACACTGACACACAGACACTGACAGAGACAGTGACACAGACAGTGACACAGACACTGACAGAAAGACAGTGACAGACACTGACTCACAGAGAGTGACAGGGACACTGACACACAGACACTGACAGAGACAGTGACACAGACAGTGACAAGACACTGACACAGAGACAGTGACAGGGACACTGACACACAGACACTGACAGAGACAGTGACACAGACAGTGACAAGACACTGACACACAGACAGTGACAGACACTGACATAGAGACACTGACACATAGACAGTCACAGACACAGGTGCACAGACTGTGACAGCGACAGAGACACTGACACACGGACACTGGCAGAGACACTGACACAAGACACTGACAGGTACTGACACACAGACACTGGCAAAGACACTGACACAGACAGTGAGAGAGACACTGAAACAGACACTAAAACAGACACTGACACACAGATACTGACACACAGACACTGGCACACAGAAACTGTCACAGACAGTGACAGAAACTGACACACAGATACTGACACACAGACACTGGCACACAGGAACTGAAACAGACAGTGACAGACACTGACACACAGACACTGGCAGAGACAGTGACACAGACAATGACACAGACACTGGCACACAGACACTGACATAGAGACATCGACAGACTCTGGCACACAGCCACTGACAGAGACAGTAACACTGACACACAGACGCTGACATAGTGACAGACACTGGCACACAGACAGTGACAGTGACAGTGATACAGACACTGGCACAAAGACACTGACATACAGACACTGACAGACACTGACACACAGATACTGACACACAGACACTGGCACACAGAAACTGACACAGACAGTGACAGACACTGACACACAGACACTGGCAGAGACAGTGACACAGACAGTGACACAGACACTGGCACGCAGACACTGACATAGAGACATCGACAGACTCTGGCACACAGACACTGACAGAGACAGTAACACTGACACATGGACGCTGACATAGTGACAGACACTGGCACACAGACAGAGACAGTGACACAGACAGTGATACAGACACTGGCACACAGACATTGACATAGTGACAGACACTTTCACACAGACACTGACATAGAGACAGTGACAGACAGTGACACACAGACAGAGAGACAGTTACAGACACTGACACACAGACACAGACATAGACAGTGACAGACACTGACACAAGACTCTGACAGGCACTGACACACAGACACTGGCAGAGACAGTGACACAGACAGTGACACAGACACTGGCACGCAGACACTGACATAGAGACACCGACAGACTCTGGCACACAGACACTGACAGAGACAGTAACACTGCCACATGGACGCTGACATAGTGACAGACACTGGCACACAGACAGTGACAGTGATAGAGACAGTGATACAGACACTGGCACAAAGACAGACATAGTGACAGACACTGACAGACAGACACTGACAGACATTGACACACAAACAGTGACACAGACAGTGACAGAGAGACAGTGACAGACACTGTCACACAGGCACTGACGCATAGACAGTGACACAGACACTGACACACAGACACCGACAGAGACACTGACACACAGACACTGAGACAGACAGCGACAGAGACACTGACACACAGACACTGACACAGACAGCAACACAGACAGTGACACAGACAGTGACACAGACAGTAACACACAGACACTGACATAGAGGCACTGACACACAGACAGAGACAGTGGCAGACGCTGGCAGACAGACAGTGACAGTGACAGAGACAGTGACACAGACACTGGAACAGATACTGCCACACAGACACTGACAGAGACAGTGACACAGACAGTGACAGACACTGACACAGACAGTGACACACAGACACTGACATAGAGACAGAGAGAAACACTTTCACACAGACACTGACAGAGACAGTGACAGAGATAGTGACAGACAGTGGCACACGGACACAGGCATAGGGACACTGACAGACACTGGCACACAGACAGTGACACAGACACTGGCACACTGACAGAGAGAGTGACAGAGACAGTGACAGACAGGCACTGACATGGACAGTGACACAGGCTGTGACACAGACACTGGCACACTGACAGAGAGAGTGACAGAGACAGTGACACACAGGCACTGACATGGACAGTGACACAGGCTGTGACACAGACACTGGCACACTGACAGAGAGAGTGACAGAGACGGTGACACACAGACACTGACATGCACAGTGACACAGGCTGTGACACAGACACTGGCACACAGGCACTGACATAGAGACAGTGACAGACACTGACACACAGACGCTGACAGAGACAGTGACAAAGACTGTGACACAGACACTGGCACACAGGCACTGACATAGAGACAGTGACAGACACTGACACGCAGACACTGACAGAGACAGACACTTTCACACAGACACTGACAGAGACAGTGACACAGACTGGGACACATTCACTGGCACACAGGCACTGACATAGAGACAGTGACAGACACTGACACACAGACACTGACAGAGACAGACACTTTCACACAGACACTGACATGGACAGTGACACAGACTGTGACACAGACACTGGCACACAGGCACTGACATAGAGACAGTGACAGACACTGACACACAGACACTGACACTGACAGAGACAGACACTGACAGAGACAGTGACACAGACTGTGACACAGACACTGGCACACAGGCACTGACACTGACAGAGACAGACACTTTCACACAGGCACTGACATAGAGACAGTGACAGACACTGACACACAGTCACTGACACAGAGACAGTGACACAGACACTGACACACAGACACAGACACTGACACTGACAGAGACAGACACTGACACAGAAAGTGACAGAGACACTGACACACAGACACTGACAAACAGACACTGACAGAGACACTGACACAGACAGTGACACACAGACACTGACATATAGACACTGACATAGACACTGACACAGACAGTGACGGAGACACTGACACACAGACAGTGACAGACACTGAAACACTGACACTGACGCAGGCACTGACACAAGCAGTGACCCAGACACTGACACACAGACAGTGACAGACACTGACACAGACAGTGACACAGACACTGACACACAGACACTGACACAGACAGTGACAGAGTCAGTGACACAGACAGTGACACAGAGACTGACAGGCAATGACACACAGACAGAGACAGTGACAGACACTGGCATGCAGACACTGACAGAGACACTGACAGAGACAGTGACACAGACACTAACACACAGACAGTGACAGAGACACTGACACAGACAGTGACAGAGACAGTGACACACAGGTAGTGACAGACAACACAGACAGTGACAGAGACACTAACATAGACAGTGACAGAGACACTAACACAGACAGTGACAGAGACACTGACACACAGACACTGACATAGAGACACTGACAGACACTGACACACAGACACTGACAGACAGTGACACAGACACTGACATAGAGACACTGACACACAGACAGTGACACAGACACTGACACACAGACACTGACACAGACACTGACAGACACTGACACAGACAGTGACACAGACACTGACACACAGACAGTGACAGACACTGACACAGACACTGTCACACAGACACTGACACAGAAAGTGACAGAGACACTGACACACAGACACTGACAAACAGACACTGACAGAGACACTGACACAGACACTGTCACACAGACACTGACACAGAAAGTGACAGAGACACTGGCACACAGACACGGACAAACAGACACTGACAGAGACACTGACACAGACAGTGACACACAGACACTGACATATAGACACTGACAGAGACACTGACACAGACAGTGACGGAGACACTGACACACAGACAGAGACAGACACTGAAACACTGACACTGATGCAGGCACTGACACAAGCAGTGACCCAGACACTGACACACAGACAGTGACAGACACTGACACAGACAGTGACACAGACACTGACACACAGACACTGACACAGACAGTGACAGAGTCAGTGACATAGACAGTGACACAGACACTGACAGGCAATGACACACAGACAGAGACAGTGACAGACACTGGCATGCAGACACTGACAGAGACACTGACACAGACAGTGACACAGACACTAACACACAGACACTGACAGAGACACTGACACAGACAGTGACAGAGACAGTGACACACAGATAGTGACAGACAACACAGACAGTGACAGAGGCACTAACATAGACAGTGACAGAGACACTAACACAGACAGAGACACTGACACACAGACACTGACATAGAGACACTGACAGACACTGACACACAGACACTGACAGAGACAGTGACACAGACACTGACATAGAGACACTGACACACAGACAGTGACACAGACACTGACACACAGACACTGACACAGACACTGACAGAGACACTGACACAGACACTGACACACAGGCACTAACACACAGACACTGACAGAGACACTGACACAGACAGTGACAGAGACACTGACACACAGACAGTGACAGACACTGACACAGACAGTGACACAGACACTGACACACAGACAGTGACAGACACTGACACAGACAATGACACAGACACTGACACACAGACACTGACACAGACACTGACACAGACAGTGACATAGACACTGACACACAGACACCAACACAGACAGTGACACAGACGGTGATACAGACACTGTCACACAGACACTGACACAGAAAGTGACAGAGACACTGACACACAGACACTGACAGAGACACTGACACAGACAGTGACACACAGACACTGACATATAGACACTGACAGAGACACTGACACAGACAGTGATGGAGACACTGACACACAGACAGTGACTGACACTGAAACACTGACACAGACACTGACACAAGCAGTGATCCAGACACTGACACACAGACAGTGACAGACACTGACACAGACAGTGACACAGACACTGACACACAGACACTGACAGAGACAGTGACACAGACACTGACATAGAGACACTGACACACAGACAGTGACACAGACACTGACACACAGACACTGACACAGACACTGACAGAGACACTGACACAGACAGTGACAGAGACACTGACACACAGACACTGACAGACACTGACACAGACAGTGACACAGACACTGACACACAGACAGTGACAGACACTGACACAGACACTGTCACACAGACACTGACACAGAAAGTGACAGAGACACTGACACACAGACACTGACAAACAGACACTGACAGAGACACTGACACAGACACTGTCACACAGACACTGACACAGAAAGTGACAGAGACACTGGCACACAGACACGGACAAACAGACACTGACAGAGACACTGACACAGACAGTGACACACAGACACTGACATATAGACACTGACAGAGACACTGACACAGACAGTGACGGAGACACTGACACACAGACAGAGACAGACACTGAAACACTGACACTGATGCAGGCACTGACACAAGCAGTGACCCAGACACTGACACACAGACAGTGACAGACACTGACACAGACAGTGACACAGACACTGACACACAGACACTGACACCGACAGTGACAGAGTCAGTGACATAGACAGTGACACAGACACTGACAGGCAATGACACACAGACAGAGACAGTGACAGACACTGGCATGCAGACACTGACAGAGACACTGACAGAGACAGTGACACAGACACTAACACACAGACACTGACAGAGACACTGACACAGACAGTGACAGAGACAGTGACACACAGATAGTGACAGACAACACAGACAGTGACAGAGGCACTAACATAGACAGTGACAGAGACACTAACACAGACAGTGACAGAGACACTGACACACAGACACTGACATAGAGACACTGACAGACACTGACACACAGACACTGACAGAGACAGTGACACAGACACTGACATAGAGACACTGACACACAGACAGTGACACAGACACTGACACACAGACACTGAGACAGACACTGACAGAGACACTGACACAGACACTGACACACAGACACTAACACACAGACACTGACAGAGACACTGACACAGACAGTGACAGAGACACTGACACACAGACAGTGACAGGCACTGACACAGACAGTGACACAGACACTGACACAGAGACAGTGACAGGGACACTGACACACAGACACTGACAGAGACAGTGACACAGACAGTGACAAGACACTGACACACAGACAGTGACAGACACTGACATAGAGACACTGACACATAGACAGTCACAGACACAGGCGCACAGACTGTGACAGCGACAGAGACACTGACACACGGACACTGGCAGAGACACTGACACAAGACACTGACAGGTACTGACACACAGACACTGGCAAAGACACTGACACAGACAGTGAGAGAGACACTGAAACAGACACTGAAACAGGCACTGACACACAGATACTGACACACAGACACTGGCACACAGAAACTGTCACAGACAGTGACAGAAACTGACACACAGATACTGACACACAGACACTGGCACACAGGAACTGAAACAGACAGTGACAGACACTGACACACAGACACTGGCAGAGACAGTGACACAGACAATGACACAGACACTGGCACGCAGACACTGACATAGAGACATCGACAGACTCTGGCACACAGCCACTGACAGAGACAGTAACACTGACACACAGACGCTGACATAGTGACAGACACTGGCACACAGACAGTGACAGTGACAGAGACAGTGATACAGACGCTGGCACAAAGACACTGACATACAGACACTGACAGACACTGACACACAGATACTGACACACAGACACTGGCACACAGAAACTGACACAGACAGTGACAGACACTGACACACAGACACTGGCAGAGACAGTGACACAGACAGTGACACAGACACTGGCACGCAGACACTGACATAGAGACATCGACAGACTCTGGCACACAGACACTGACAGAGACAGTAACACTGACACACGGACGCTGACATAGTGACAGACACTGGCACACAGACAGTGACAGTGACAGAGACAGTGATACAGACACTGGCACAAAGACACTGACATACAGACACTGACAGACACTGACTCACAGAGAGTGACAGGGACACTGACACACAGACACTGACAGAGACAGTGACACAGACAGTGACAAGACACTGACACAGAGACAGTGACAGGGACACTGACACACAGACACTGACAGAGACAGTGACACAGACAGTGACAAGACACTGACACACAGACAGTGACAGACACTGACATAGAGACACTGACACATAGACAGTCACAGACACAGGCGCACAGACTGTGACAGCGACAGAGACACTGACACACGGACACTGGCAGAGACACTGACACAAGACACTGACAGGTACTGACACACAGACACTGGCAAAGACACTGACACAGACAGTGAGAGAGACACTGAAACAGACACTGACACACAGATACTGACACACAGACACTGGCACACAGAAACTGTCACAGACAGTGACAGAAACTGACACACAGATACTGACACACAGACACTGGCACACAGGAACTGAAACAGACAGTGACAGACACTGACACACAGACACTGGCAGAGACAGTGACACAGACAATGACACAGACACTGGCACGCAGACACTGACATAGAGACATCGACAGACTCTGGCACACAGCCACTGACAGAGACAGTAACACTGACACACAGACGCTGACATAGTGACAGACACTGGCACACAGACAGTGACAGTGACAGAGACAGTGATACAGACACTGGCACAAAGACACTGACATACAGACACTGACAGACACTGACACACAGATACTGACACACAGACACTGGCACACAGAAACTGACACAGACAGTGACAGACACTGACACACAGACACTGGCAGAGACAGTGACACAGACAGTGACACAGACACTGGCACGCAGACACTGACATAGAGACATCGACAGACTCTGGCACACAGACACTGACAGAGACAGTAACACTGACACATGGACGCTGACATAGTGACAGACACTGGCACACAGACAGAGACAGTGATACAGACACTGGCACACAGACATTGACATAGTGACAGACACTTTCACACAGACACTGACATAGAGACAGTGACAGACAGTGACACACAGACAGAGAGACAGTTACAGACACTGACACACAGACACAGACATAGACAGTGACAGACACTGACACAAGACTCTGACAGGCACTGACACACAGACACTGGCAGAGACAGTGACACAGACAGTGACACAGACACTGGCACGCAGACACTGACATAGAGACACCGACAGACTCTGGCACACAGACACTGACAGAGACAGTAACACTGCCACATGGACGCTGACATAGTGACAGACACTGGCACACAGACAGTGACAGTGATAGAGACAGTGATACAGACACTGGCACAAAGACAGACATAGTGACAGACACTGACAGACAGACACTGACAGACATTGACACACAAACAGTGACACAGACAGTGACAGAGAGACAGTGACAGACACTGTCACACAGGCACTGACGCATAGACAGTGACAGAGACACTGACACACAGACACTGACACAGACAGTGACACAGACAGTGACACAGACACTGACACACAGACACCGACAGAGACACTGACACACAGACACTGAGACAGACAGCGACAGAGACACTGACACACAGACACTGACACAGACAGCAACACAGACAGTGACACAGACAGTGACACAGACAGTAACACACAGACACTGACATAGAGGCACTGACACACAGACAGAGACAGTGGCAGACACTGGCAGACAGACAGTGACAGTGACAGAGACAGTGACACAGACACTGGAACAGATACTGCCACACAGACACTGACAGAGACAGTGACACAGACAGTGACACAGACACTGACACAGACACTGACACACAGACACTGACAGAGACACTGACACACAGACACTGAGACAGACAGCGACAGAGACACTGACACACAGACACTGACACAGACAGCAACACAGACAGTGACACAGACAGTGACACAGACAGTAACACACAGACACTGACATAGAGGCACTGACACACAGACAGAGACAGTGGCAGACACTGGCAGACAGACAGTGACAGAGACAGTGACACAGACACTGGAACAGATACTGCCACACAGACACTGACAGAGACAGTGTCACAGACAGTGACAGACACTGACACAGACACTGACACAGACAGTGACACACAGACACTGACATAGAGACAGAGAGAAACACTTTCACACAGACACTGACAGAGACAGTGACAGAGATAGTGACAGACAGTGGCACATGGACACAGGCATAGGGACACTGACAGACACTGGCACACAGACAGTGACACAGACACTGGCACACTGACAGAGAGAGTGACAGAGACAGTGACAGACAGGCACTGACATGGACAGTGACACAGGCTGTGACACAGACACTGGCACACTGACAGAGAGAGTGACAGAGACAGTGACACACAGGCACTGACATGGACAGTGACACAGGCTGTGACACAGACACTGGCACACTGACAGAGAGAGTGACAGAGACGGTGACACACCGACACTGACATGCACAGTGACACAGGCTGTGACACAGACACTGGCACACAGGCACTGACATAGAGACAGTGACAGACACTGACACACAGACGCTGACAGAGACAGTGACAAAGACTGTGACACAAACACTGGCACACAGGCACTGACATAGAGACAGTGACAGACACTGACACGCAGACACTGACAGAGACAGACACTTTCACACAGACACTGACAGAGACAGTGACACAGACTGGGACACATTCACTGGCACACAGGCACTGACATAGAGACAGTGACAGACACTGACACACAGACACTGACAGAGACAGACACTTTCACACAGACACTGACATGGACAGTGACACAGACTGTGACACAGACACTGGCACACAGGAACTGAAACAGACAGTGACAGACACTGACACACAGACACTGGCAGAGACAGTGACACAGACAATGACACAGACACTGGCACGCAGACACTGACATAGAGACATCGACAGACTCTGGCACACAGCCACTGACAGAGACAGTAACACTGACACACAGACGCTGACATAGTGACAGACACTGGCACACAGACAGTGACAGTGACAGAGACAGTGATACAGACACTGGCACAAAGACACTGACATACAGACACTGACAGACACTGACACACAGATACTGACACACAGACACTGGCACACAGAAACTGACACAGACAGTGACAGACACTGACACACAGACACTGGCAGAGACAGTGACACAGACAGTGACACAGACACTGGCACACAGACACTGACATAGAGACATCGACAGACTCTGGCACACAGACACTGACAGAGACAGTAACACTGACACATGGACGCTGACATAGTGACAGACACTGGCACACTGACACAGACAGTGACACAGACAGTGACACAGACACTGACACACAGACACCGACAGAGACACTGACACACAGACACTGAGACAGACAGCGACAGAGACACTGACACACAGACACTGACACAGACAGCAACACAGACAGTGACACAGACAGTGACACAGACAGTAACACACAGACACTGACATAGAGGCACTGACACACAGACAGAGACAGTGGCAGACACTGGCAGACAGACAGTGACAGTGACAGAGACAGTGACACAGACACTGGAACAGATACTGCCACACAGACACTGACAGAGACAGTGACACAGACAGTGACACAGACACTGACACAGACACTGACACACAGACACTGACAGAGACACTGACACACAGACACTGAGACAGACAGCGACAGAGACACTGACACACAGACACTGACACAGACAGCAACACAGACAGTGACACAGACAGTGACACAGACAGTAACACACAGACACTGACATAGAGGCACTGACACACAGACAGAGACAGTGGCAGACACTGGCAGACAGACAGTGACAGAGACAGTGACACAGACACTGGAACAGATACTGCCACACAGACACTGACAGAGACAGTGTCACAGACAGTGACAGACACTGACACAGACACTGACACAGACAGTGACACACAGACACTGACATAGAGACAGAGAGAAACACTTTCACACAGACACTGACAGAGACAGTGACAGAGATAGTGACAGACAGTGGCACATGGACACAGGCATAGGGACACTGACAGACACTGGCACACAGACAGTGACACAGACACTGGCACACTGACAGAGAGAGTGACAGAGACAGTGACAGACAGGCACTGACATGGACAGTGACACAGGCTGTGACACAGACACTGGCACACTGACAGAGAGAGTGACAGAGACAGTGACACACAGGCACTGACATGGACAGTGACACAGGCTGTGACACAGACACTGGCACACTGACAGAGAGAGTGACAGAGACGGTGACACACAGACACTGACATGCACAGTGACACAGGCTGTGACACAGACACTGGCACACAGGCACTGACATAGAGACAGTGACAGACACTGACACACAGACGCTGACAGAGACAGTGACAAAGACTGTGACACAAACACTGGCACACAGGCACTGACATAGAGACAGTGACAGACACTGACACGCAGACACTGACAGAGACAGACACTTTCACACAGACACTGACAGAGACAGTGACACAGACTGGGACACATTCACTGGCACACAGGCACTGACATAGAGACAGTGACAGACACTGACACACAGACACTGACAGAGACAGACACTTTCACACAGACACTGACATGGACAGTGACACAGACTGTGACACAGACACTGGCACACAGGCACTGACATAGAGACAGTGACAGACACTGACACACAGACACTGACACTGACAGAGACAGACACTTTCACACAGACACTGACAGAGACAGTGACACAGACTGTGACACAGACACTGGCACACAGGCACTGACACTGACAGAGACAGACACTTTCACACAGGCACTGACATAGAGACAGTGACAGACACTGACACACAGTCACTGACACAGAGACAGTGACACAGACACTGACACACAGACACAGACACTGACACTGACAGACACTGACACAGAAAGTGACAGAGACACTGACACACAGACACTGACAAACAGACACTGACAGAGACACTGACACAGACAGTGACACACAGACACTGACATATAGACACTGACATAGACACTGACACAGACAGTGACGGAGACACTGACACACAGACAGTGACAGACACTGAAACACTGACACTGACGCAGGCACTGACACAAGCAGTGACCCAGACACTGACACACAGACAGTGACAGACACTGACACAGACAGTGACACAGACACTGACACACAGACACTGACACAGACAGTGACAGAGTCAGTGACACAGACAGTGACACAGAGACTGACAGGCAATGACACACAGACAGAGACAGTGACAGACACTGGCATGCAGACACTGACAGAGACACTGACAGAGACAGTGACACAGACACTAACACACAGACACTGACAGAGACACTGACACAGACAGTGACAGAGACAGTGACACACAGGTAGTGACAGACAACACAGACAGTGACAGAGACACTAACATAGACAGTGACAGAGACACTAACACAGACAGTGACAGAGACACTGACACACAGACACTGACATAGAGACACTGACAGACACTGACACACAGACACTGACAGAGACAGTGACACAGACACTGACATAGAGACACTGACACACAGACAGTGACACAGACACTGACACACAGACACTGACACAGACACTGACAGAGACACTGACACAGACAGTGACAGAGACACTGACACACAGACACTGACAGACACTGACACAGACAGTGACACAGACACTGACACACAGACAGTGACAGACACTGACACAGACACTGTCACACAGACACTGACACAGAAAGTGACAGAGACACTGACACACAGACACTGACAAACAGACACTGACAGAGACACTGACACAGACACTGTCACACAGACACTGACACAGAAAGTGACAGAGACACTGGCACACAGACACGGACAAACAGACACTGACAGAGACACTGACACAGACAGTGACACACAGACACTGACATATAGACACTGACAGAGACACTGACACAGACAGTGATGGAGACACTGACACACAGACAGAGACAGACACTGAAACACTGACACTGATGCAGGCACTGACACAAGCAGTGACCCAGACACTGACACACAGACAGTGACAGACACTGACACAGACAGTGACACAGACACTGACACACAGACACTGACACCGACAGTGACAGAGTCAGTGACATAGACAGTGACACAGACACTGACAGGCAATGACACACAGACAGAGACAGTGACAGACACTGGCATGCAGACACTGACAGAGACACTG
Organism: Somniosus microcephalus; assembly: GCF_052327205.1. Lineage (NCBI taxonomy): Eukaryota > Metazoa > Chordata > Chondrichthyes > Squaliformes > Somniosidae > Somniosus > Somniosus microcephalus. Next base: position 252,832,798 of record NC_140991.1, read on the forward strand.
ACAGAGACAGTGACACAGACACTAACACACAGACACTGACAGAGACACTGACACAGACAGTGACAGAGACAGTGACACACAGATAGTGACAGACAACATAGACAGTGACAGAGACACTAACACAGACAGTGACAGAGACACTGACACACAGACACTGACATAGAGACACTGACAGACACTGACACACAGACACTGACAGAGACAGTGACACAGACACTGACATAGAGACACTGACACACAGACAGTGACACAGACACTGACACACAGACACTGACACAGACACTGACAGAGACACTGACACAGACACTGACACACAGACACTAACACACAGACACTGACAGAGACACTGACACAGACAGTGACAGAGACACTGACACACAGACAGTGACAGACACTGACACAGACAGTGACACAGACACTGACACACAGACAGTGACAGACACTGACACAGACAATGACACAGACACTGACACACAGACACTGACACAGACACTGACACAGACAGTGACATAGACACTGACACACAGACACCAACACAGACAGTGACACAGACAGTGATACAGACACTGTCACACAGACACTGACACAGAAAGTGACAGAGACACTGACACACAGACACTGACAGAGACACTGACACAGACAGTGACACACAGACACTGACATATAGACACTGACACAGACACTGACACAGACAGTGATGGAGACACTGACACACAGACAGTGACTGACACTGAAACACTGACACAGACACTGACACAAGCAGTGATCCAGACACTGACACACAGACAGTGACAGACACTGACACAGACAGTGACACAGACACTGACACACAGACACTGACACAGACAGTGACAGAGACAGTGACAGATACAATGACACAGACACTGACAGGCAATAACACACAGACAGAGACAGTGACAGACACTGGCATGCAGACACTGACAGAGACACTGACAGAGGCACTGTCAGAGACAGTGACACAGACACTAACACACTGACATAGACAGTGACAGGGAAGGTGACACACAGACACTGACAGAGACACTGACACAGACAGTGACACAGACATAGACAATGACAGACACTAACACACAGACACTGACACAGAAACAGTGACGGAGACAGTGACACAGATAGTGACACAGACATTGACAGAGAGACAGTGACAGACACTGACAGACACTGACACAGTGACAGAGACACTGACACACAGACACAGAGACACTGACACAGACAGTGACACAGCCACAGACACACAGACACTGACAGAGACAGTGACAGAGACAGTGATACAGACACTGGCACAAAGACACTGACATACAGACACTGACAGACACTGACACACAGATACTGACACACAGACACTGGCACACAGAAACTGACACAGACAGTGACAGACACTGACACACAGACACTGGCAGAGACAGTGACACAGACAGTGACACAGACACTGGCACGCAGACACTGACATAGAGACATCGACAGACTCTGGCACACAGACACTGACAGAGACAGTAACACTGACACATGGACGCTGACATAGTGACAGACACTGGCACACAGACAGAGACAGTGACACAGACAGTGATACAGACACTGGCACACAGACATTGACATAGTGACAGACACTTTCACACAGACACTGACATAGAGACAGTGACAGACAGTGACACACAGACAGAGAGACAGTTACAGACACTGACACAGAGACACAGACATAGACAGTGACAGACACTGACACAAGACTCTGACAGGCACTGACACACAGACACAGGCAGAGACAGTGACACAGACAGTGACACAGACACTGGCACGCAGACACTGACATAGAGACACCGACAGACTCTGGCACACAGACACTGACATAGAGACACTGACAGACACTGACACACAGACACTGACAGAGACAGTGACAGAGATAGTGACAGACAGTGGCACACGGACACAGGCATAGGGACACTGACAGACACTGGCACACAGACAGTGACACAGACACTGGCACACTGACAGAGAGAGTGACAGAGAGAGTGACAGACAGGCACTGACATGGACAGTGACACAGGCTGTGACACAGACACTGGCACACTGACAGAGAGAGTGACAGAGACAGTGACACACAGGCACTGACATGGACAGTGACACAGGCTGTGACACAGACACTGGCACACTGACAGAGAGAGTGACAGAGACGGTGACACACAGACACTGACATGCACAGTGACACAGGCTGTGACACAGACACTGGCACACAGGCACTGACATAGAGACAGTGACAGACACTGACACACAGACGCTGACAGAGACAGTGACAAAGACTGTGACACAAACACTGGCACACAGGCACTGACATAGAGACAGTGACAGACACTGACACGCAGACACTGACAGAGACAGACACTTTCACACAGACACTGACAGAGACAGTGACACAGACTGGGACACATTCACTGGCACACAGGCACTGACATAGAGACAGTGACAGACACTGACACACAGACACTGACAGAGACAGACACTTTCACACAGACACTGACATGGACAGTGACACAGACTGTGACACAGACACTGGCACACAGGCACTGACATAGAGACAGTGACAGACACTGACACACAGACACTGACACTGACAGAGACAGACACTTTCACACAGACACTGACAGAGACAGTGACACAGACTGTGACACAGACACTGGCACACAGGCACTGACACTGACAGAGACAGACACTTTCACACAGGCACTGACATAGAGACAGTGACAGACACTGACACACAGTCACTGACACAGAGACAGTGACACAGACACTGACACACAGACACAGACACTGACACTGACAGACACTGACACAGAAAGTGACAGAGACACTGACACACAGACACTGACAAACAGACACTGACAGAGACACTGACACAGACAGTGACACACAGACACTGACATATAGACACTGACATAGACACTGACACAGACAGTGACGGAGACACTGACACACAGACAGTGACAGACACTGAAACACTGACACTGACGCAGGCACTGACACAAGCAGTGACCCAGACACTGACACACAGACAGTGACAGACACTGACACAGACAGTGACACAGACACTGACACACAGACACTGACACAGACAGTGACAGAGTCAGTGACACAGACAGTGACACAGAGACTGACAGGCAATGACACACAGACAGAGACAGTGACAGACACTGGCATGCAGACACTGACAGAGACACTGACAGAGACAGTGACACAGACACTAACACACAGACACTGACAGAGACACTGACACAGACAGTGACAGAGACAGTGACACACAGGTAGTGACAGACAACACAGACAGTGACAGAGACACTAACATAGACAGTGACAGAGACACTAACACAGACAGTGACAGAGACACTGACACACAGACACTGACATAGAGACACTGACAGACACTGACACACAGACACTGACAGAGACAGTGACACAGACACTGACATAGAGACACTGACACACAGACAGTGACACAGACACTGACACACAGACACTGACACAGACACTGACAGAGACACTGACACAGACAGTGACAGAGACACTGACACACAGACACTGACAGACACTGACACAGACAGTGACACAGACACTGACACACAGACAGTGACAGACACTGACACAGACACTGTCACACAGACACTGACACAGAAAGTGACAGAGACACTGACACACAGACACTGACAAACAGACACTGACAGAGACACTGACACAGACACTGTCACACAGACACTGACACAGAAAGTGACAGAGACACTGGCACACAGACACGGACAAACAGACACTGACAGAGACACTGACACAGACAGTGACACACAGACACTGACATATAGACACTGACAGAGACACTGACACAGACAGTGACGGAGACACTGACACACAGACAGAGACAGACACTGAAACACTGACACTGATGCAGGCACTGACACAAGCAGTGACCCAGACACTGACACACAGACAGTGACAGACACTGACACAGACAGTGACACAGACACTGACACACAGACACTGACACAGACAGTGACAGAGTCAGTGACATAGACAGTGACACAGACACTGACAGGCAATGACACACAGACAGAGACAGTGACAGACACTGGCATGCAGACACTGACAGAGACACTGACAGAGACAGTGACACAGACACTAACACACAGACACTGACAGAGACACTGACACAGACAGTGACAGAGACAGTGACACACAGATAGTGACAGACAACACAGACAGTGACAGAGGCACTAACATAGACAGTGACAGAGACACTAACACAGACAGTGACAGAGACACTGACACACAGACACTGACATAGAGACACTGACAGACACTGACACACAGACCCTGACAGAGACAGTGACACAGACACTGACATAGAGACACTGACACACAGACAGTGACACAGACACTGACACACAGACACTGACACAGACACTGACAGAGACACTGACACAGACACTGACACACAGACACTAACACACAGACACTGACAGAGACACTGACACAGACAGCGACAGAGACACTGACACACAGACAGTGACAGACACTGACACAGACAGTGACACAGACACTGACACACAGACAGTGACAGACACTGACACAGACAATGACACAGACACTGACACACAGACACTGACACAGACACTGACACAGACAGTGACATAGACACTGACACACAGACACCAACACAGACAGTGACACAGACAGTGATACAGACACTGTCACACAGACACTGACACAGAAAGTGACAGAGACACTGACACACAGACACTGACAGAGACACTGACACAGACAGTGACACACAGACACTGACATATAGACACTGACATAGAGACACTGACACAGACAGTGATGGAGACACTGACACACAGACAGTGACTGACACTGAAACACTGACACAGGCACTGACACAAGCAGTGATCCAGACACTGACACACAGACAGTGACAGACACTGACACAGACAGTGACACAGACACTGACACACAGACACTGACACAGACAGTGACAGAGACAGTGACAGATACAATGACACAGACACTGACAGGCAATAACACACAGACAGAGACAGTGACAGACACTGGCATGCAGACACTGACAGAGACACTGACAGAGGCACTGTCAGAGACAGTGACACAGACACTAACACACTGACATAGACAGTGACAGGGAAGGTGACACACAGACACTGACAGAGACACTGACACAGACAGTGACACAGACATAGACAATGACAGACACTAACACACAGACACTGACACAGAAACAGTGACGGAGACAGTGACACAGATAGTGACACAGACATTGACAGAGAGACAGTGACAGACACTGACACACACTGACACAGTGACAGAGACACTGACACACAGACACAGAGACACTGACACAGACAGTGACACAGCCACAGACACACAGACACTGACAGAGACAGTGACAGAGACAGTGATACAGACACTGGCACAAAGACACTGACATACAGACACTGACAGACACTGACACACAGATACTGACACACAGACACTGGCACACAGAAACTGACACAGACAGTGACAGACACTGACACACAGACACTGGCAGAGACAGTGACACAGACAGTGACACAGACACTGGCACGCAGACACTGACATAGAGACATCGACAGACTCTGGCACACAGACACTGACAGAGACAGTAACACTGACACATGGACGCTGACATAGTGACAGACACTGGCACACAGACAGAGACAGTGACACAGACAGTGATACAGACACTGGCACACAGACATTGACATAGTGACAGACACTTTCACACAGACACTGACATAGAGACAGTGACAGACAGTGACACACAGACAGAGAGACAGTTACAGACACTGACACAGAGACACAGACATAGACAGTGACAGACACTGACACAAGACTCTGACAGGCACTGACACACAGACACTGGCAGAGACAGTGACACAGACAGTGACACAGACACTGGCACGCAGACACTGACATAGAGACACCGACAGACTCTGGCACACAGACACTGACATAGAGACACTGACAGACACTGACACACAGACACTGACAGAGACAGTGACACAGACACTGACATAGAGACACTGACACACAGACAGTGACACAGACACTGACACACAGACACTGACACAGACACTGACAGAGACACTGACACAGACACTGACACACAGACACTAACACACAGACACTGACAGAGACACTGACACAAACAGTGACAGAGACACTGACACACAGACAGTGACAGACACTGACACAGACAGTGACACAGACACTGACACACAGACACTGACAGACACTGACACAGACAATGACACAGACATTGACACACAAACACTGACACAGACACTGACACAGACAGTGACATAGACACTGACACACAGACACCAACACAGACAGTGACACAGACAGTGATACAGACACTGTCACACAGACACTGACACAGAAAGTGACAGAGACACTGACACACAGACACTGACAGAGACACTGACACAGACAGTGACACACAGACACTGACATATAGACACTGACAGAGACACTGACACAGACAGTGATGGAGACACTGACACACAGACAGTGACTGACACTGAAACACTGACACAGACACTGACACAAGCAGTGATCCAGACACTGACACACAGACAGTGACAGACACTGACACAGACAGTGACACAGACACTGACACACAGACACTGACACAGACAGTGACAGAGGCAGTGACAGATACAATGACACAGACACTGACAGGCAATAACACACAGACAGAGACAGTGACAGACACTGGCATGCAGACACTGACAGAGACACTGACAGAGGCACTGTCAGAGACAGTGACACAGACACTAACACACTGACATAGACAGTGACAGGGAAGGTGACACACAGACACTGACAGAGACACTGACACAGACAGTGACACAGACATAGACAATGACAGACACTAACACACAGACACTGACACAGAAACAGTGACAGAGACAGTGACACAGATAGTGACACAGACATTGACAGAGAGACAGTGACAGACACTGACAGACACTGACACAGTGACAGAGACACTGACACACAGACACAGAGACACTGACACAGACAGTGACACAGCCACAGACACACAGACACTGACAGAGACAATGACACAGACATGATACAGACACTGGCACACAGACATTGACATAGTGACAGACACTTTCACACAGACACTGACATAGAGACAGAGACAGACACTTTCACACAGACACTGACATAGAGACAGTGACAGACACTGACAGACACTGACACACAGACATAGACAGTGACAGACACTGACACAAGACACTGACAGGCACTGACACACAGACACTGGCAGAGACACTGACACAGGCACTGACAGACACTGACACATAAATACTGACACACAGACACTGGCACACAGACACGGACAAACAGACACTGACAGAGACACTGACACAGACAGTGACACACAGACACTGACACAGAAAGTGACAGAGACACTGGCACACAGACACGGACAAACAGACACTGACAGAGACACTGACACAGACAGTGACACACAGACACTGACATATAGACACTGACAGAGACACTGACACAGACAGTGACGGAGACACTGACACACAGACAGAGACAGACACTGAAACACTGACACTGATGCAGGCACTGACACAAGCAGTGACCCAGACACTGACACACAGACAGTGACAGACACTGACACAGACAGTGACACAGACACTGACACACAGACACTGACACAGACAGTGACAGAGTCAGTGACATAGACAGTGACACAGACACTGACAGGCAATGACACACAGACAGAGACAGTGACAGACACTGGCATGCAGACACTGACAGAGACACTGACAGAGACAGTGACACAGACACTAACACACAGACACTGACAGAGACACTGACACAGACAGTGACAGAGACAGTGACACACAGATAGTGACAGACAACACAGACAGTGACAGAGGCACTAACATAGACAGTGACAGAGACACTAACACAGACAGTGACAGAGACACTGACACACAGACACTGACACACAGACACTGACAGAGACAGTGACACAGACACTGACATAGAGACACTGACACACAGACAGTGACACAGACACTGACACACAGACACTGACACAGACACTGACAGAGACACTGACAGAGACACTGACACAGACAGCGACAGAGACACTGACACACAGACACTAACACACAGACACTGACAGAGACACTGACACAGACAGTGACACAGACACTGACACACAGACAGTGACAGACAGTGACACAGACACTGACACACAGACAGTGACAGACACTGACACAGACAATGACACAGACACTGACACACAGACACTGACACAGACACTGACACAGACAGTGACATAGACACTGACACACAGACACCAACACAGACAGTGACACAGACAGTGATACAGACACTGTCACACAGACACTGACACAGAAAGTGACAGAGACACTGACACACAGACACTGACAGAGACACTGACACAGACAGTGACACAAAAACATTGACATATAGACACTGACAGAGACACTGACACAGACAGTGATGGAGACACTGACACACAGACAGTGACTGACACTGAAACACTGACACAGACACTGACACAAGCAGTGATCCAGACACTGACACACAGACAGTGACAGACACTGACACAGACAGTGACACAGACACTGACACACAGACACTGACACAGACAGTGACAGAGACAGTGACAGATACAATGACACAGACACTGACAGGCAATAACACACAGACAGAGACAGTGACAGACACTGGCATGCAGACACTGACAGAGACACTGACAGAGGCACTGTCAGAGACAGTGACACAGACACTAACACACTGACATAGACAGTGACAGGGAAGGTGACACACAGACACTGACAGAGACACTGACACAGACAGTGACACAGACATAGACAATGACAGACACTAACACACAGACACTGACACAGAAACAGTGACGGAGACAGTGACACAGATAGTGACACAGACATTGACAGAGAGACAGTGACAGACACTGACAGACACTGACACAGTGACAGAGACACTGACACACAGACACAGAGACACTGACACAGACAGTGACACAGCCACAGACACACAGACACTGACAGAGACAGTGACAGAGACAGTGATACAGACACTGGCACAAAGACACTGACATACAGACACTGACAGACACTGACACACAGATACTGACACACAGACACTGGCACACAGAAACTGACACAGACAGTGACAGACACTGACACACAGACACTGGCAGAGACAGTGACACAGACAGTGACACAGACACTGGCACGCAGACACTGACATAGAGACATCGACAGACTCTGGCACACAGACACTGACAGAGACAGTAACACTGACACATGGACGCTGACATAGTGACAGACACTGGCACACAGACAGAGACAGTGACACAGACAGTGATACAGACACTGGCACACAGACATTGACATAGTGACAGACACTTTCACACAGACACTGACATAGAGACAGTGACAGACAGTGACACACAGACAGAGAGACAGTTACAGACACTGACACAGAGACACAGACATAGACAGTGACAGACACTGACACAAGACTCTGACAGGCACTGACACACAGACACTGGCAGAGACAGTGACACAGACAGTGACACAGACACTGGCACGCAGACACTGACATAGAGACACCGACAGACTCTGGCACACAGACACTGACATAGAGACACTGACAGACACTGACACACAGACACTGACAGAGACAGTGACACAGACACTGACATAGAGACACTGACACACAGACAGTGACACAGACACTGACACACAGACACTGACACAGACACTGACAGAGACACTGACACAGACACTGACACACAGACACTAACACACAGACACTGACAGAGACACTGACACAGACAGTGACAGAGACACTGACACACAGACAGTGACAGACACTGACACAGACAGTGACACAGACACTGACACACAGACAGTGACAGACACTGACACAGACAATGACACAGACACTGGCACACAGACACTGACACAGACACTGACACAGACAGTGACATAGACACTGACACACAGACACCAACACAGACAGTGACACAGACAGTGATACAGACACTGTCACACAGACACTGACACAGAAAGTGACAGAGACACTGACACAGACACTGACAGAGACACTGACACAGACAGTGACACACAGACACTGACATATAGACACTGACAGAGACACTGACACAGACAGTGATGGAGACACTGACACACAGACAGTGACTGACACTGAAACACTGACACAGACACTGACACAAGCAGTGATCCAGACACTGACACACAGACAGTGACAGACACTGACACAGACAGTGACACAGACACTGACACACAGACACTGACACAGACAGTGACAGAGACAGTGACAGATACAATGACACAGACACTGACAGGCAATAACACACAGACAGAGACAGTGACAGACACTGGCATGCAGACACTGACAGAGACACTGACAGAGGCACTGTCAGAGACAGTGACACAGACACTAACACACTGACATAGACAGTGACAGGGAAGGTGACACACAGACACTGACAGAGACACTGACACAGACAGTGACACAGACATAGACAATGACAGACACTAACACACAGACACTGACACAGAAACAGTGACAGAGACAGTGACACAGATAGTGACACAGACATTGACAGAGAGACAGTGACAGACACTGACAGACACTGACACAGTGACAGAGACACTGACACACAGACACAGAGACACTGACACAGACAGTGACACAGCCACAGACACACAGACACTGACAGAGACAATGACACAGACATGATACAGACACTGGCACACAGACATTGACATAGTGACAGACACTTTCACACAGACACTGACATAGAGACAGAGACAGACACTTTCACACAGACACTGACATAGAGACAGTGACAGACACTGACAGACACTGACACACAGACATAGACAGTGACAGACACTGACACAAGACACTGACAGGCACTGACACACAGACACTGGCAGAGACACTGACACAGGCACTGACAGACACTGACACATAAATACTGACACACAGACACTGGCACACAGAAACTGACACAGACAGTGACAGACACTGACACACAGACACTGGCAGAGACAGTGACACAGACACTGGCATGCAGACACTGACATAGAGACACCGACAGACTCTGGCACACAGACACTGACAGAGACAGTGACACTGACACACAGACGCTGACATAGTGACAGACACTGGCACACAGACAGTGACAGAGACAGTGATACAGACACTGGCACGAAGACACTGACATAGAGACTCTGACAGACACTGGCACACAGAAAGAGACAGTGACACAGACACTGACACACAGACAGACATAGTGACAGGCACTGACAGACACTGACACACAAACAGTGACACAGACAGTGACAGAGACACTAACATAGACAGTGACAGAGACACTGACACACTGACACAGACAGTGACAGAGACAGTGACACACAGATAGTGACAGAGACACAGACAGTGACAGAGACACTAACATAGACAGTGACAGAGACACTGACACACTGACACAGACAGTGACAGAGACAGTGACACACAGATAGTGACAGAGACACAGACAGTGACAGAGACACTAACATAGACAGTGACAGAGACACTAACACAGACAGTGACAGAGATAGTGACAGAGACACAGACAGTGACAGAGACAGTTACACACAGATAGTGACAGAGACACAGACAGTGACAGAGACACTAACATAGACAGTGACAGAAACACTAACACAGACAGTGACAGAGACACTGACAGACACTGACACACGGATACTGACAGAGACAGTGACACAGACACTGACATAGAGACACTGACACACAGACACAGACAGTGACACAGACACTGACACACAGACACTGACACAGACACTGACAGAGACACTGACACAGACAGTGACAGAGACACTGACACACAGACACTAACACACGGACACTGACACAGACAGTGACAGAGGCACTGACACACAGACACTGACAGAGACACTGACACAGACAGTGACAGAGACACTGACACACAAACAGTGACAGACACTGACACAGACAATGACACAGACACTGACACACAGACACTGACACAGACACAGACAATGACATAGACACTGACACACAGACACCGACACAGACAGTGACACAGACACTGACACACAAACAGTGACAGACACTGACACACTGACACAGACACAGACAGTGACATAGACACTGACACACAGACACCGACACAGACAGTGACACAGACAGTGACACACAGACACTGACATAGAGACAGTGACAGACACTGACACATGGACACGGACTCTGACACAGACACTGACACACAGACACTGACACAGACAGTGACAGAGTCAGTGACACAGAGACTGACAGGCAATGACACACAGACAGAGACAGTGACAGACACTGGCATGCAGACACAGACAGAGACACTGACAGAGACAGTGACACAGACACTAACACACAGACACTGACAGAGACACAGACAGTGACAGAGACAGTGACACACAGGTAGTGACAGACAACACAGACAGTGACAGAGACACTAACATAGACAGTGACAGAGACACTAACACAGACAGTGACAGAGACACTGACACACAGACACTGACATAGAGACACTGACAGACACTGACACACAGACACTGACAGAGACAGTGACACAGACACTGACATAGAGACACTGACACACAGACAGTGACACAGACACCGACACACAGACACTGACACAGACACTGACAGAGACACTGACACAGACAGTGACAGAGACACTGACACAGACAGTGACACAGACACTGACACACAGACAGTGATAGACACTGACACAGACAATGACACAGACACTGACACACAGACACTGACACAGACACTGACACAGACAGTGACATAGACACTGACACACAGACACCAACACAGACAGTGACACAGACACTGACACAGACAGTGACATAGACACTGACACACAGACACCAACACAGACAGTGACACAGACAGTGATACAGACACTGTCACACAGACAGTGACACAGAAAGTGACAGAGACACTGACACACAGACACTGACACACAGACACTGACAGAGACGCTGACACAGACAGTGACACACAGACACTGACATATAGACACTGACAGAGACACTGACACAGACAGTGACGGAGACACTGACACACAGACAGTGACAGACACTGAAACACTGACACAGACACTGACACAAGCAGTGATCCAGACACTGACACACAGACAGTGACAGACACAGACAGTGACACAGACACTGACACACAGACACCAACACAGACAGTGACAGAGACAGTGACAGATACAATGACACAGACACTGACAGGCAATAACACACAGACAGAGACAGTGACAGACACTGGCATGCAGACACTGACAGAGACACTGACAGAGACACCGTCAGAGACAGTGACACAGACACTAACACACTGACATAGACAGTGACAGGGAAGGTGACACACAGACACTGACAGAGACACTGACACAGACAGTGACACAGACATAGACAATGACAGATACTAACACACAGACACTGACACAGAAACAGAGACAGTGACACAGATAGTGACACAGACATTGAAAGAGAGACAGTGACAGACACTGACACACAGACACTGACAGACACTGACACAGTGACAGAGACACTGACACAGACAGTGACACAGCCACAGACACACAGACACTGACAGGGACAATGACACAGACATGATACAGACACTGGCACACAGACATTGACATAGTGACAGACATTTTCACACAGACACTGACATAGAGACAGAGACAGACACTTTCACACAGACACTGACGTAGAGACAGTGACAGACACTGACAGACACTGACACACAGACACAGACATAGACAGTGACAGGCACTGACACAAGACACTGACAGGCACTGACACACAGACACTGGCAGAGACACTGACACAGGCACTGACAGACACTGACACACAGATACTGACACACAGACACAGGCACACAGAAACTGACACAGACAGTGACAGACACTGACACACAGATACTGACACACAGACACTGGCACACAGAAACTGACACAGACAGTGACAGACACTGACACACAGACACTGGCAGAGACAGTGACACAGACACTGGAATGCAGACACTGACATAGAGACACCGACAGGCTCTGGCACACAGACACTGACAGAGACAGTGACACTGACACACAGACGCTGACATAGTGACAGACACTGGCACACAGACAGTGACAGTGACAGAGACAGTGATACAGACACTGGCCCAAAGACACTGACATAGAGACTCTGACAGACGCTGGCACACAGAAAGAGACAGTGACACAGACAATGATACAGACACTGACACACAGACAGACATAGTGACAGACACTGACAGACACTGACACACAAACAGTGATGCAGACAGTGACAGAGAGACAGTGACAGACACTGTCACACAGGCACTGACACATAGACAGTGACAGAGACACTGACACACAGACACTGACACAGACAGTGACACAGACAGTGACACAGACACTGACACACAGACACCAACAGAGACACTGACACACAGACACTGAGACAGACAGTGACAGAGACACTGACACACAGACACTGACACAGAAAACGACACAGACAGTGACACAGACAGTGACACAGACAGTAACACACAGACACTGACATAGAGGCACTGACACAGACAGAGACAGTGGCAGACACTGGCATAGACACTGCCACACAGACACTGACAGAGACAGTGACACAGACAGTGACAGACACTGACACAGACAGTGACACAGAGAGTGGCACACAGACACTGACATAGAGACAGTGACAGACACTGACACATGGACACGGACTCTGACAGAGACAGTGACAGACAGTGGCACACGGACACAGGCATAGAGACACTGACAGACACTGGCACACAGACAGTGACACAGACAATGGCACACTGACAGAGAGAGTGACAGAGACAGTGACACACAGGCACTGACATGGACAGTGACACAGGCTGTGACACAGACACTGGCACACTGACAGAGACGGTGACACACAGACACTGACATGCACAGTGACACAGGCTGTGACACAGACACTGGCACACAGGCACTGACAGAGACAGACACTTTCACACAGACACTGACAGAGACAGTGACACAGACTGTGACACAGACACTGGCACACAGGCACTGACATAGAGACAGTTACAGACACTGACACGCAGACACTGACAGAGACAGACACTTTCACACAGACACTGACAGAGGCAGTGACACAGACTGGGACACATTCACTGGCACACAGGCACTGACATAGAGACAGTGACAGACACTGACACACAGACACTGACAGAGACAGACACTTTCACACAGACACTGACATGGACAGTGACACAGACTGTGACACATTCACTGGCACACAGGCACTGACATAGAGACAGTGGCAGACACTGACACACAGGCACTGACAGAGACAGTGACACAGACTGTGACACAGACACTGGCACACAGACACTGACACTGACAGAGACAGACACTTTCACACAGGCACTGATATAGAGACAGTGACAGACACTGACACACAGGCACTGACACAGAGACAGTGACACAGACACTGACACACAGACACAGACACTGACACTGACAGAGACAGACACTTTCACACAGACACTGACAGAGACAGTGACACAGACTGTGACACAGACACTGACACATAGACACTGACATAGAGACACTGACAGACTCTGGCACACAGACACTGACATAGTGACAGACACTGACACACAGACACAGACATAGACAGTGACAGACACTGACACACAGACACTGACACACAGACTCTGACAAACAGACACTGACAGGGACAGTGACAGCGACAGTGACACAGACACTGACAGAGAGACAGTGACAGAAACTGACACAGACACTGACAAACTCTGACACACAGACAGTGACACAGACACTGACACACGGACACTGACAGAGACACTGACACAGACAGTGACACAGACACTGACACATAGACACTGACAGAGACACTGACACAGACAGTGACACAGACACTGACACACAGACACTGACACACAGACACTGACATAGACAGCAACAGAGACTGTGACAGAGACACAGACAGTGACAGAGAGACAGTGACAGAAACTGAAACAGACACTGACAAACTCTGACACACAGACAGTGACTGAGACACTTACACACAGTCACTGACAGAGACACTGACACAGACAGTGACACAGACACTGACACATAGACACTGACAGAGACACTGACACAGACAGTGACACAGACACTGACACACAGACAGTGACAGACACTGACACAGAGACACTGACACATAGACAGTCACAGACACAGGTGCACAGACTGTGACAGCGACAGAGACACTGGCACATGGACACTGGCAGAGACACTGACAGAGACAGTGACAGAGACACTGACACACAGACACTGACACAGACAGTGACAGGGACACTGACACACAGACACTGACACAGACACTGACAGACACTGACACACAGATACTGACACACAGACACTGGCACACAGAAACTGACACAGACAGTGACAGACACTGACACACAGATACTGACACACAGACACTGGCACACAGAAACTGACACAGACAGTGACAGACACTGACACACAGACACTGACACAGACAGTGACACAGACACTGACACGCAGACACTGACAGAGACACTGACACAGACACTGACAGACTCTGGCACACAGACACTGACATAGTGACAGACACTGACACACAGACACTGACACAGACACTGACAGACTCTGGCACACAGACACTGACATAGTGACAGACACTGACACATGGAAACTGACACACAGACACTGACAGAGACAGTGACACAGACAGTGACAGCGACAGTGACGCAGACACTGACAGAGAGACAGTGACAGAAACTGACACAGACACTGACAAACTCTGACACGCAGACAGTCACAGAGACACTGACACACAGTCACTGACAGAGACACTGACAGAGACACTGACACAGACACTGACACATAGACACTGACAGAGACACTGACACAGACAGTGACACAGTCACTGACACACAGACACTGACACACATACACTGACATAGACAGCAACAGAGTCTGTGACAGAGACACAGACAGTGACAGGGAAGGTGACACAAACACACTGACAGAGACACTGACACAGACAGTGATACAGACACTGACACACAGACAGTGACAGACACTGACACACAGACACTGACAGAGACAGTGACACAGACAGTGACACAGACACTGACAGAAAGACAGTGACAGACACTGACTCACAGAGAGTGACAGGGACACTGACACACAGACACTGACAGAGACAGTGACACAGACAGTGACAAGACACTGACACAGAGACAGTGACAGGGACACTGACACACAGACACTGACAGAGACAGTGACACAGACAGTGACAAGACACTGACACACAGACAGTGACAGACACTGACATAGAGACACTGACACATAAACAGTCACAGACACAGGCGCACAGACTGCGACAGCGACAGAGACACTGACACATGGACACTGGCAGAGACACTGACACAAGACCCTGACAGGTACTGACACACAGACACTGGCAAAGACACTGACACAGACAGTGAGAGAGACACTGAAACAGACACTGACACACAGATACTGACACACAGACACTGGCACACAGAAACTGACACAGACAGTGACAGAAACTGACACACAGATACTGACACACAGACACTGGCACACAGAAACTGAAACAGACAGTGACAGACACTGACACACAGACACTGGCAGAGACAGTGACACAGACAATGACACAGACACTGGCACGCAGACACTGACATAGAGACATCGACAGACTCTGGCACACAGCCACTGACAGAGACAGTAACACTGACACACGGACGCTGACATAGTGACAGACACTGGCACACAGACAGTGACAGTGACAGAGACAGTGATACAGACACTGGCACAAAGACACTAACATACAGACACTGACAGACACTGACACACAGATACTGACACACAGACACTGGCACACAGAAACTGACACAGACAGTGACAGACACTGACACACAGACACTGGCAGAGACAGTGACACAGACAGTGACACAGACACTGGCACGCAGACACTGACATAGAGACATCGACAGACTCTGGCACACAGACACTGACAGAGACAGTAACACTGACACATGGACGCTGACATAGTGACAGACACTGGCACACAGACAGAGACAGTGACACAGACAGTGATACAGACACTGGCACACAGACATTGACATAGTGACAGACACTTTCACACAGACACTGACATAGAGACAGTGACAGACAGTGACACACAGACAGAGAGACAGTTACAGACACTGACACACAGACACAGACATAGACAGTGACAGACACTGACACAAGACTCTGACAGGCACTGACACACAGACACTGGCAGAGACAGTGACACAGACAGTGACACAGACACTGGCACGCAGACACTGACATAGAGACACCGACAGACTCTGGCACACAGACACTGACAGAGACAGTAACACTGCCACATGGACGCTGACATAGTGACAGACACTGGCACACAGACAGTGACAGTGATAGAGACAGTGATACAGACACTGGCACAAAGACAGACATAGTGACAGACACTGACAGACAGACACTGACAGACATTGACACACAAACAGTGACACAGACAGTGACAGAGAGACAGTGACAGACACTGTCACACAGGCACTGATGCATAGACAGTGACAGAGACACTGACACACAGACACTGACACAGACAGTGACACAGACAGTGACACAGACACTGACACACAGACACCGACAGAGACACTGACACAGACACTGAGACAGACAGCAACACAGACAGTGACACAGAGAGTGACACAGACAGTAACACACAGGCGCTGACATAGAGGCACTGACACACAGACAGAGACAGTGGCAGACACTGGCAGACAGACAGTGACAGTGACAGAGACAGTGACACGGACACTGGAACAGATACTGCCACACAGACACTGACAGAGACAGTGACACAGACAGTGACACAGACACTGACACACAGACACCGACAGAGACACTGACACACAGACACTGAGACAGACAGCGACAGAGACACTGACACACAGACACTGACACAGACAGCAACACAGACAGTGACACAGACAGTGACACAGACAGTAACACACAGACACTGACATAGAGGCACTGACACACAGACAGAGACAGTGACAGACGCTGGCAGACAGACAGTGACAGTGACAGAGACAGTGACACAGACACTGGAACAGATACTGCCACACAGACACTGACAGAGACAGTGACACAGACAGTGACAGACACTGACACAGACACTGACACAGACAGTGACACACAGACAATGACATAGAGACAGAGAGAAACACTTTCACACAGACACTGACAGAGACAGTGACAGAGATAGTGACAGAGACTGACACACAGACACTGACAGAGACAGTGACACAGACACTGGCACACAGACACTGACATAGAGACAGTGACAGACACTGACACATGGACACGGACACTGACACTGACAGAGACAGTGACAGATACTGGCACATGGACACTGGCATAGAGACACTGACAGACACTGGCACACAGACAGTGACACAGACACTGGCACACTGACAGAGAGAGTGACAGAGACAGTGACACACAGACACTGACATGGACAGTGACACAGACTGTGACACAGACACTGGCACACAGACACTGACAGAGACAGACACTTTCACACAGATACTGACAGAGACAGTGACACAGACTGTGATGCAGACACTGGCACTCAGGCACTGACATAGAGACAGTGACAGACACTGACACACAGACACTGACAGAGACAGACACTTTCACACAGACACTGACAGAGACAGTGACACAGACACTGACACACAGGCACTGACATAGAGACAGTGACAGACACTGACACACAGACACTGACAGAGACAGTGACACAGACAGTGACAAGACACTGACACTGAGAAATCAATGGTTTAAATCAAACGTGGCCACAGTAAATAATAATTCTAATAGGTCTAAGAGCTTTAAAAAAACAAGCCTGAAGGCTTTGTGTCTTAATGCGAGGAGCATTTGTAATAAGGTGGATGAATTGGCTGCGCAAATAGAGGTAAACGAATATGATTTGGTTGGGATTACGGAAACGTGGCTCAAGGATGGCCAAGACTGGGAACTCAACATCCAGGTGTATTCGATATTCAGGAAAGATAGGCAAAAAGGAAAGGGAGGAGGGGTAGCATTACTGGTTAAAGAAGGGATTAACACAATTGTAATGAAGGATATTAGCTCTGATGATGTGGAATCTGTATGGGTAGAATTGAGGAATACTAAGGGGAAAAAAACGTTAGTGGGAGTGGTATATAGACATCCAAACAGTAAGGCGGAGGTTGGGGATGGCATTAAAAGGGAAATTAAAGAAGCGTGCAATAAGGGCACAGCAGTCAACATGGGTGACTTTAATCTACATATAGATTGTGCCAACCAAATTAGTAACAATACTGTGGAGGAGGAATTCCTGGAGTGTTTACGGGATAGTTTCCTGGACCAATAAGTCAAGGAACCAACCAGCGATCAGGCCATCTTAGACTGGGAATTATGTAACGAGAAAGGATTAATTAGCAATCTTGTTGTACGAGGCCCCTTGGGTCGGAGCGATCATAACATGATCGAATTCTTCATTAAGATGGAGAATGAAGTAGTTGACTCAGAGACTAGGGTCCTCAATTTAAATAAAGGAAACTACGATTTTCTGAGGAGCGAGTTGGGTAGGATTGATTGGGGAATGGCACTCAAAGGGTTGATGATGCATAGGCAATGGCAAACATTCAAAGACTGAATGGATGAGCTGCAGAATTTGTTCATCCCAGTTTGGCATAAAAATAAAACAAAAAAGGTGACTCAACCGTGGCTAACAAGGGAAATTAGGGATTGCATAAGATCCAAGGAGAGGACATATAAATTGGCCAGAAAAAGCAATAATCCTGAGGATTGGGAGCAGTTTAGGATTCAACAAAGGAGGACAAAGGGATTAATTAAGAAAGGGAAAATAGAATATGAGAGTAAGCTTTCAGGGAGCATAAAAACTGACTGTAAAAGCTTTTATAGATATGTGAAGAGAAAAAGATTGGTGAAGTCAAGCGTAGTTCCCTTGCAGTCAGAATCAGGGGAATTTATAATGGGGAACAAAGAAATGGCAGACCAACTAAATACATATTTTGGTTCTGTCTTCAAAAAGGAGGACACAAATAACCTCCCAGAAATACCGGGGAACATAGGGTCTGATGAAAGGGTGGAACTGAAAGAAATCAGTATTTGTAGGGAAATGGTGTTAGGAAAATTGATGGGACTGAAGGCCGATAAATCCCCAGGGCCTGATAATCTACATCCCAGGGTACTTAAGGAAGTGGCCCTAGAAATAGTAGATGCATTGCTGGTCATCTTCCAGAACTCGATAGACTCTGGAACAGTACCCATGGATTGGAGGGTAGCTAATGTTACCCCACTATTCAAAAAAGGTGGTAGAGAAAAAGCGGGGAATTATAGACCGGTAAGCCTGACATCGGTAGTGGGGAAAATGCTAGAGTCCATTATAAAAGATGTAATAGCAGAGCACTTGGAAAGCAGTGACAGGATCGGACAAAGTCAACATGGATTTACAAAAGGTAAATCATGTTTGACTAACCTACTGGAATTTTTTGAGGATGTAACTGGTAAAATAGATAAGGGAGAACCAGTGGATGTGGTGTATTTGGACTTTCAGAAGGCTTTCGATAATGTCCCACATAAGAGATTAGCGTGCAAAATTAAGGCACATGGGATTGGGGGCAAGGTATTGACTTGGATAGAGAAGTGGTTGGCGGACAGAAAGCAAAGAGTTGGAATAAACGGGTCATTTTCCGAGAGGCAGGCAGTGACTAGTGGGGTACCGCAAGGATCGTTCCTAGGACCCCAGCTGTTCACAATATATATTAATGATCTGGACGAGGGAATTGGATGTAATATCTCCAAATTTACAGACGACACAAAGCTGGGTGGGAGGGTATGCTGTGAGGAGGATGTCGTGAAACTCCAGTATGATTTGGACAGGTTGGGTGATTGGGCAGAAACATGGCAAATGCACTATAATGTGGATAAATGTGAGGTTATCCACTTTGGTGTCAAAAACAGGAAGGCAGATTATTATTTGAATGGCAATAGATTGGGAGAAGGGGATGTGCAAAGAGACCTGGGTGTTCTTGTGCACCAGTCGCTGAAGGTAAGCATGCAGGTGCAGCAGGCAGTTAAGAAGGCAAATGGTTTGTTGGCCTTCGTAGCAAGAGGGTTCGAGTACAGGAACAAGGATGTCTTGCTACAGTTGTACAGGGCCTTGGTGAGACCGCACCTTGAGTATTGTGTGCAGTTTTGGTCGCCTTACCTGAGGAAGGACGTTCTTGCCATGGAAGGAGTGCAGCAAAGATTCACCAGGCTGATACCTGGGGTGGCAGGAATGACATATGAGGAGAGATTGTGTCGATTGGGCTTATACTCACTGGAGTTTTGAAGATTGAGAGGGGATCTCATCGAAACCTATAAAATTCTGTCAGGCCTGGACAGACTAGATGCAGGAAGGATGTTTATGATGGCCGGGGAGTCCAGAACCAGGGGTCATAGTTTAAGGATAAGGGGTAAGCCATTTAGGACTGAAATGAGGAGGAATTTCTTCACCCAGAGAGTGGTGAACCTGTGGAATTCTCTGCCACAGAGGGCGGTGGAGGCCAGTTCATTAAATATATTCAAGAAAGAGTTGGATATATTTCTTAAGGCTAAAGGGATCAAGGGATATGGGGAGAAGGCAGGGTCAGGGTACTGAATTTGGATGATCAGCCATGATCTCATTGAAAGGCGGAGCAGGCTCGAAGGGCCGAATGGCCTACTCCTGCTCCTATCTTCTATGTTTCTATGTTTCTATGACACACAGACAGTGACAGACACTGACATAGAGACACTGACACATAGACAGTCACAGACACAGGCGCACAGACTGTGACATTAACAGAGACACTGACACACGGACACTGGCAGAGACACTGACACAGACAGTGACAGAGAAAGCGACACACAGACACTGACACAGACAGTGACAGAGACACTGACACACAGACACTGACACAGCCAGTGACAGAGACACTGACACACAGACAGTGACAGTGACAGAGACACTGACACACACAGAGAGACAGTGACAGACACTGGCACACAGACAGTGACAGTGACAGAGACACAGACAGAGACACGGACACAAAGACACTGACATAGAGACACTGACAGACACTGACACACACACAGTGACAGTGACAGAGACACTGACACACAGACAGAGACAGTGACAGACACTGGCACACAGAGAATGACAGTGACAGAGACAGTGATACAGACACTGGCACAAAGACACTGACATACAGACACTGACAGACACTGGCACACAGAGAATGACAGTGACACAGACAGTGATACAGACACTGGCAGACATTGACATAGTGACAGACACTTACTCACAGACACTGACATAGAGACAGAGACAGACACTTTCACACAGACACAGACAGAGAGACAGTGACAGACACTGACACACAGACAAAGACAGACAGTGACAGACACTGACACAAGACACTGACAGGCACTGACACATAGACACTGGCAGAGACACTGACACAGACAGTGACAGAGACACTGACACAGACACTGACAGGCACTGACACGCAGACACTGGCAGAGACAGTGATACAGACAGTGACACAGACTCTGGCACGCAGACACTGACATAGAGACACCAACAGACTCTGGCAGACACTGACAGAGACAGTGACACTGACACACGGACGCTGACATAGTGACAGACACTGGCACACAGACAGTGACAGTGACAGAGACAGTGATACAGACACTGGCACAAAGACACTGACATAGAGACACTGACAGATTCTGGCACACAGAAAGAGACAGTGACACAGATAGTGATACAGACACTGACACACAGACAGACATAGTGACAGACACTGACATACAGACACTGACAGACACTGACACACAAACAGTGACACAGACAGTGACAGAGAGACACTGACAGAGACACTGACACACTGACACAGTGACAGAGACACTGACACACAGACACTGATGCAGACAGCAACACAGACAGTGACACAGACAGTAACACACAGACACTGACATAGAGGCACTGACACACAGACAGAGACAGTGGCAGACACTGGCACACAGACAGTGACAGTGACAGAGACAGTGACACAGGCACTGGCACAGACACTGCCACACAGACACTGACAGAGACAGTGACACAGACAGTGACAGACACTGTCACAGACAGTGACACAGACACTGGCGCACTGACAGAGAGAGTGACAGAGACAGTGACACACAGACACTGACATGGACAGTGACACAGACTGTGACACAGACACTGGCACACAGGCACTGACATAGAGACAGTGACAGACACTGACACACAGACACTGACAGAGACAGGCACTTTTACACAGACACTGACAGAGACAGTGACACAGACTGTGACACAGACACTGGCACACAGGCACTGACATAGAGACAGTGACAGACACTGACACACAGACACTGACACTGATACTGACAGAGACAGACACTTTCACACTGACAGAGACAGTGACACAGACACTGGCACACAGACACTGGCTGAGACAGTGACACAGACACTGGCACACAGGCACTGACATAGAGACAGTGACAGACAGTGACACACAGACACTGACACAGACAGTGACAGAGACAGTGACACACAGACAATGACACAGCCATTGACAGAGACACTGACACACAGACAGTGACAGTGACAGAGACACTGACACACAGACAGAGACAGTGACAGACACTGACACACAGACTGTGACAGTAACAGAGACACTGACACACAGACAGAGACAGTGAAAGACACTGGCACACAGACAGTGACAGTGACAGAGACACAGACAGAGACACTGACAGAAAACACTGACATAGAGACACTGACAGACTCTGGCACACAGACAGAGACAGTGACACAGACAGTGATACAGACACTGGCACACAGGCATTGATATAGTGCCAGAAACATTCACACAGACACTGACATAGAGACAGAGGCAGACACTTTCACACAGACACTGACATAGAGACAATGACAGACAGTGACACACAGACACTGACAGAGAAAGCGACAGAGACTGTGACACAGACACAGACACTGACAGAGTTCTGACACCGACAGTGACAGAGACACTGACACACACACAGTGAGAGAGAGACACTGACACAGGCAGTGACAGACACACAGACACTGACATAGAGACACTGACAGACACTGTCACACTGACACAGACGGAGACAGTGACAGAGACAGTGATACAGACACTGGCACATTGACACAGACAGAGACAGTGACAGAGACAGTGATACAGACACTGGCACATTGACAGTGACAGACACTGACACACAAACACTGACAAAGAGGGCCCAATTTTGTGGTTTGTGTGGGAAATGGTCGGATTCCCCCAAATGTGGGGTTATGACACACAAAAAAATGTGTCAGCCAGCTCCACGCAATTTTCCCTCAAGTGGCCAATTAATTTCCATCGTGTGGGCAGCCTTGCTAATTGTCCATTTCTAGTCAGAAAGCCCCACAGTATGATGTCATCATTCGTGGTGCTTTCAAGGTCCATAACAAGCACTGCATCCTCTGAAGGCTTCCAAACGAACCATACAGGATGGCAGAGGAGCCTGCAGCAGTTGTGGCCAGTGCCAGACCCCGAGCTGCCTCCAAATTCGACGAGGCTTCACTGCAGGCATTATTGGATGGGGTTAGGGCCTGTGATAAAAATAATAACTTCCGGGAAGTTATGTCATCACTTCCTGTGAACTGTGAACTGTGAACTATGATGAACTATGAACTGTGTACATACCTCACTTCCTGTCATATGTCACTTCCTGTTGGACTGGTATAAATACTGGTCTGTTCAGTATTGTAAGAGGCTTCTACCAGAGGCATGGTAAAGACCTCTCTTGTATATAGTGTGTTTATAAGTTACTTAAAGCTTACTTTAAAGTTACTTGATGGTAAGTCTCCTATTTCTTACATCAATTTAAGTAACTTAGTATTTACACTCACAAATACTAGACCTTCGGACAAACTCGGAGTTAAGGATCCAGGGAACCACCCATCATGGAGAAAATCCTTAGACCTATTCGTCTGGACTTGGACCCGAATACACCAGCAGCTGGCAGGGTATGGAAGCATTGGTACCGTACTTTTGAGAATTTTCTGGATGAATGTGAAGCGGATGCTCCTGCTAGATTGAGGATACTTATCAATTATGTGACCCCAAAAGTGTTCGAATATGTTGATGAATGGGATAATTATGATGAGGTGATTTGGGCACTTAAGAAACTGTATGCCAAGACCCCAAATGAGGTCTATGCTAGACATCTACTGGCCACAGCCCAACAAGGGCCAGGGGAATCAATTGACGAATTCCTGCAAGAACTTCGCAGGCTCAGCGTAGATTGTAACTTTCAGGCAGCCTCAGCTGAGCTGTACCGCCAAGAAATGATTCGTGATGCTTTCATCTGCGGGATTGCCTCTCCATTTATACGCCAGCGTCTACTAGAAAGTAAAACACTTGAGCTACAAAAAGCTTTTGACCTAGCTTGTTCTCTGGATTTGGCAAAGAGAAATGCAGACCTCTATCAGCTGCCCAGATCTCGATCTGCTGCTGTAGCTGCAACCAGACAATTCAAGCGGTCTCAGGTGAACCCTATCATGGGGGAATATAATTCTGATGAAGAAGAGGAGGATGACTCCACTTTAGCAGCCTCTTGGCAATCTAGGAAGGAATGCTTCTTTTGTGGAGATGCTTTTCACCCGAGGAAAACCTGCCCTGCTCGCAATGCAATCTGCAGTTATTGCAGAAAAAAAGGACACTTTGCTAAAGTTTGCCTATCAAGGGCCTCTACGAGGGCCAATCCAGCTAAGGCCTACCGAACTGCCCCAATTAGGGCCTATCAAGATGCTCCAGCTAGGACCTATCAAGCTTCCTCTCGAGCTCTCTCCCGAAGAAGCACACCGAGAGTTTTAGCCACTCTCTGTGCAACGACACCAATTACAGTTGCTTGCCCACAGAACCTGTCTCATGCAGCCACAAAAATTTCAATTAAAGGGCATACCTTAGTTGCCTTAATTGACTCAGGAAGTACTGATAGTTTCATTAAGGAACAGATTGTTGCGAAATTGAAACTACATGTCTTCCCATCGGACCAGGCAATTGCAATGGCTCAGTCATCACTTAATACCAGAATCTCCGGCTTTTGTGTTGTTGATATGACACTTCATGGTCGTATGTATCCCTCCACCCGACTTTTGGTGCTCAAGGACTTATGTAGTGATCTCCTCTTAGGGCTGGACTTCCAAAAACAGCATAAGAAACTCACCATTGAGTTTGGTGGATCCAAACCCGGACTTACTATTTCTAATATACCGTCTAAATTACCATTTTGTGCATTATCAGCAGCTGCACTTGATGAACCCTCATTATTTGCCAGTATTCCGCCTCAATGCAAACCAATAATAACGAAATCGCGGCGCTTTAATCAGGAAGACCAATCTTTTATTGCGGCTGAAATCTCTCGACTTCTAGCAGAGGATATCATCGAACCATGTTCGTCGCCCTAGCGGGCTCAAGTCGTCATTGTCAAGAACCCTCTAAAACCTCACAAACAGCGACTATGCATCGATTATTCGCAAACCATCAATCAATATACCGACTTGGACGCCTACCCATTGCCACGCATTGATGATATGGTTAATAAACTGGCCGAATACAAAGTGTTCTCAACTTACGATTTAAAAAGTGCCTATCATCAGGTACCCTTGAAGGTCTCAGATAAGCAGCACACGGCCTTTGAGGCTAATGGACGGCTGTACCAATTTCGTCGCCTCCCATTCGGGGTTACTAATGGAGTGGCTGTCTTCCAACGGGCAATGGATGGCCTGGTTAAGCAGGAAAACCTAAGGGACACTTTTCCCTATCTTGATAACATTACCATTGCAGGTCACGATCAACAGGAACACGACGCCAACCTCCAAAAATTTCGGGATGCCCTCCATCGCCGTAATTTGACCCTGAATGAATCCAAATCTGTTGAGTCGCAACCGACCATCAACATCCTTGGCTACTGCGTAGGCAATGGTATCATTAAGCCAGACCCAGAAAGACTTCGGCCGCTCCAAGAGCTCCCGTCACCTAAGAATCCGGCTTCTTTACGTCGGGCTCTTGGTCTGTTTGCATACTACGCTAAATGGATTCCTCATTTTTCGGACAAAATCCAACCCTTGCTGCATGCTAGATCATTTCCATTGGGAACAGCGGCTGTTGCAGCCTTTAACCTTCTCAAAAAACAGTTGGAGAAAGCGGCTCTTCACTCCATCGATGAGAATCTGCCTTTTGTGGTTGAATGTGATGCCTCGGAGGTGGCGATCTCGGCTACTCTGAATCAGGAAGGTCGTCCTGTAGCATTTATGTCCAGGACCTTACAAGGTGCCGAGCTACATTATCCTCCGGTTGAGAAAGAAGCCACAGCCATCATAGAGGCAGTACGGAAGTGGAACCATTTTCTAGCTCGCCAGCACTTTACATTGATCACGGACCAACGATCAGTCGCCTTCATGCTCGATAATCGAAAACGAACCAAAATTAAGAATAATAAAATACAACTTTGGAGGATGGAACTGGCCTCTTTTGGTTATACCATTCTCTATCGGCCTGGCAAGGAGAATGTGGCCCCGGACACCCTCACACGGGCATTCTGCTCCACTATGTCATCCTCTACTCTCATGGATGTCCACAATGGATTGTGTCATCCTGGCGTTACGCGCATGCTACATTTCGTATGATCACGGAATCTCCCTTTTTCCACTGGAGATGTAAAGAAAATATGCTCAGAATGCCGGCTTTGTGCGGAATTAAAACCTCAGTTCTTCCGCCCCTCAGATGGTATACTCATACATGCAACCCAACCGATGCAATGACTTAGCATCGATTTTAAGGGCCCAGTGCCCTCTTCAACTCGGAACACATATTTGCTCACATGATCGACGAATGTTCACGTTTTCCGTTTGCCTTCCCCTGCTCCAATATGCTGGCGTCCACAGTAATCTGCTGCCTTGAGCAGGTATTTTCTCTCTGTGGCATGCCGGCTTATATTCACTCAGATCGGGGTCCATCCTTTATGTCAAGGGAACTCAAGGACTACCTCTCAGAACAGGGAATTGCTACAAGCAAAACAACACCATACCATCCCATCGGAAATGGGCAGGTAGAGAGGTATAACGGTATCATCTGGAATTCTGTACGTCTCGCTTTAAGATCTCGGGGCCTACCAGACCAGCAATGGGAAACAGTGCTTCCGGATGCATTGCACTCTATCCGGTCCCTGCTTTCTACAGCCACAAATACTACACCTCATGAGCGGTTCTTTGGATTCCAGCGTCGCTCATCTCATGGGACATCACTTCCGTCATGGCTAACTACTCCTGGACCTGTATTACTCCGAAGATACGTTCGAACGTCTAAAAATGACCCTCTCGTAGATGAGGTCGAACTAACCAATGCCAACCCCACCTATGCAAACATACGATATTCCGACGGCCGAGAATCTACCGTATCATTACGGGATCTGGCTCCCTGCCCACCAGGACCTAGTGGGACATCGGGTGATGGCATTTCACCAGGAAACTCTTGGGACCTATCGGGTACCCCTCTCCAGGATCCTGATCGGACACCAACTAGCTTGGTGCCGGTAGAACCCCGTGTTCAAGGTTGCGACCCTCCCAGTACCGCGCATGAAAGTACTGATCCACCACAGACCAGCTCTGCACCTCCCTCTGAACAGAGGCAGTCCGACTTTGAACCTATTGGGGCTCGTACTCGAAGCCATGATCTCCCCGACCCTTCACAGGGCAATCCAGGCCACACAGACTCTGACCAATGGCCAACCGCATGTAAGCGGACCAGCGACCCTCTACGACGGAAATCCAAACGGGTGCGACTCTTCCTTGTTCGGCGGCTGCGGACCAAAAGGTAGACCACAGCCTCCTAATCCTGCAGGAGGGAAGAATGTGATAAAAATAATAACTTCCGGGAAGTTATGTCATCACTTCCTGTGAACTGTGAACTGTGAACTATGAACTGTGTACATACCTCACTTCCTGTCATATGTCACTTCCTGTTGGACTGGTATAAATACTGGTTTGTTCAGTATTGTAAGAGGCTTCTACCAGAGGCATGGTAAAGACCTCTCTTGTATATAGTGTGTTTATAAGTTACTTAAAGCTTACTTTAAAGTTACTTGATGGTAAGTCTCCTTTTTCTTACATCAGGGCCCACAGGGAGGTCCTCTTCCCTAGGTCAGGGAGGAAGAGGCCTCCCTCTGAGGCCAATGCCGCATGGATGCAGGTGTCAGCAGATGCCAACTCGCTGGGAGTCACCAGAAGAACCTTGGCATTACATCTCTAACTCCTTCCTCTACTCCCCCACAGTACCATCCAGAGCCCCCATCCTCACTGTGGAGGAGGAAGAGGCTGTGCAGCCAGACTCCTCAGAGGAAGCTCCAACCTCTGAGGGCGCAGCATCAGCAGAAGTAAGCGCACCCAGCACCAGCGCAGACACTCATACCTCAGGGGGACCTTCGGGACATAGAGTAGTGTTGTCACCTGGTGTTTCACATCTCACAAGTGAGCCTCAGCAGATTCTGGAGACAGGGACAGCAGTGGAGAGTCCTCGTCGGAGGGCGCAGGACTCTGCCAGCTCAGCTCAGCTGCGCTGCATGTCGACCCTCTGCCTCTGGGTCCATCCACAAGAGAAGAGGTGATGGATCTCCATGCACAGATGCAGGAGTCTCTGGCAGGTTTTGTCTCCAGGGTCGCTGCGAGTGTGGAGCGACTGGAGGAGTCCATAGCGACTATGAGCAGAGCCTTTGTGGAGGCATTGGCGCATGAACGCATCACCATGGAAAGGTTGGCAACCTCCATGGAGGAGATAACTCGCCAGGGTACAGAAAACATGGTGAGTGCTCATAAGAGAATGACATCTCTTGAGGAGCGTTGGCCATCTATTGAACAGAGAAACCAGACCTTCATGGAAGTCCTTCTGAGTAGGACTGCCAGTGCAGAAACGGGTCCCCATGGCCCCCTAAAGCACAGCAAGGTGCTCTCAAGCCACTTCCAAGCGCTGGCCCCTTCTGGCCTGTGCAGCTTCAGGTGAGCGAGCAGCAGCCTGGTGCTCCTGGTGCTCATCATGCTGTTCCTGGTTCTGCTGCTGCCGCCTCAGCTGCTGGAGATCCTCTAATGGCAAGAAGGGAAGGAAAAAAAGGCATCCCATGCTTCTCGTAGATGCCTCCACTGAGGAAGCACTGAGTGAGGGTGGCGAGAGGGGCTTCCCAGGAGATCACATTGGAGATGTGTGTGAGGCTCCAACCTTCCACAGCTGTACCTAAGCCTTGAAGAAGTAGCCCCAAGCCTGCAGCAACAAGGTCCTTCACCATACAAGTGCTGTCCCTTTAAATCGCAGCTTTTCCGAATGACCTGCAGCTGACAGCAAGCAAGCCGGCAAGCTTCACACCAGGTTTCATCAGCGGGGTTCCCTGCAGGCGTGTTTTATGTGGGGAAAGCCCCAAAATCGCAATGGCCCCTGAAAATTGACTTAAACAAGGTAATAATTGCTCATTAGTGTTCTGACGGCCAGTTCCGCCAGCGGCGGGCGGGACTGAAGCGGGTCGCGGAGAAACGGCAGTCCGAAAGTCGGACGGGGCAAGGAATCAGGCGTGTGGAGTCGCGACCCGCTTTTTTGGCGATTTTCGGCCCCCGGCTGCCTGAAAAGCCACCTGATGGCTGGCAGAAAATCGGGGCCAGAGACACTGACAGACACGGTCACACTGACAGAGACAGTGACACAGACACTGACACAGACACTGGCACACTGACACAGATGGAGACAGTGACAGAGGCAGTGATACAGACACTGGCATTCTGACAGAGACAGTGACACAGACACTGACATAGAGACAGTGACAGACACTGACAAAGACAGTGACACAGACAGTGACAGACACTGACACACATACACTGACAGAGACAGTGACACAGACAGTGACACAGACACTGACACACAGACACTGACACTCAGATGGAGACAGTGCCCGAGACAGTGATATAGACAGTGACACAGACACTGGCACACAGAAGGTGACAGATAATGACACATAGACACTGACACACAGACACTGACAGTGACAGAGACAGTGATACAGACACTGGCACAAAGGCACTGACATACAGACACTGACAGACTCTGGCACACAGACAGAGACAGTGACACAGACAGTGATACAGACACTGGCACACAGACATTGACATAGTGACAGACACTTTCACACAGACACTGACATAGAGACAGAGACAGACACTTTCACACAGACACTGACATAGAGACAGTGACAGACAGTGACACACAGACACAGACAGAGAGACAGTGACAGACACTGGCACACAGACACAGACACAGACATAGACAGTGACAGACACTGACACAAGACACTGACAGGCACTGACACACAGACACTGGCAGAGACACTGACAGGCACTGACACACAGACACTGGCAGAGACACTGACACAGACAGTGACAGAGACACTGACACAGACATTGACAGACACTGACACACAGATACTGACACACAGACACTGGCACACAGAAACTGACACAGACAGTGACAGATACTGACACACAGATACTGACACACAGACACTGGCACACAGAAACTGACACAGACAGTGACAGACACTGACACACAGACACTGGCAGAGACAGTGACACAGACAGTGACACAGACACTGGCACGCAGACTCTGACATAGAGACACCGACAGACTCTAGCACACAGACACTGACAGAGACAGTGACACTGACACACAGACGCTGACATAGTGACAGACACTGGCACTCAGACAGTGACAGTGATAGAGACAGTGATACAGACACTGGCACAAAGACACTGACATAGAGACTCTGACAGACGCTGGCACACAGAAAGAGACAGTGACACAGACAGTGATACAGACACTGGCACACAGACAGACTAGTGACAGACACTGACACACAGACACTGACAGGCACTGACACACAAACAGTGACACAGACAGTGACAGAGAGACAGTGACAGACACTGTCACACAGGCACTGACACATAGACAGTGACACAGACACTGACACAGACACTGACACACAGACACTGACAGAGGCACTGACACACAGACACTGACACAGATAGTGACAGAGACACTAACACACAGACACTGACACAGACAGCGATACAGGCAGTGACATAGACAGTGACACAGACACTGACACAGACACTGACACACAGACACTGACATAGGCACTGACACACAGACACTGACACAGACAGTGACAGACACTAACACACAGACACTGACACAGACAGCGATACAGGCAGTGACACAGACAGTGACACAGACAGTAACACACATACACTGACATAGAGGCACTGACACACAGATAGTGACAGTGACAGAGAGAGTGACACAGACACTGGCACAGGCACTGCCACACGGACACTGACAGAGATAGTGACACAGACAATGACAGACACTGACACAGACAGTGACACACAGACACTGACATAGAGACAGAGAGAAACACTTTCACACAGACACTGACAGAGACAGTGACAGAGACAGTGACAGACACTGACACACAGACACTGACAGAGACAGTGACACAGACACTGGCACACAGACACTGACATAGAGACAGTGACAGACACTGACACATGGACACGGACACTGACAGAGACACTGACAGACACTGGCACGCAGACAGCAACACAGACACTGGCACACTGACAGAGAGAGTGACAGAGACAGTGACATACAGACACTGACATGGACAGTGACACAGGCTGTGACACAGACACTGGCACATTGACAGAGAGAGTGACAGAGACGGTGACACACAGACGCTGACATGGACAGTGACACAGGCTGTGACAGACATTGGCATACAGGCACTGACATAGAGACAGTGACAGACACTGACACACAGACACTGACAGAGACAGACACTTTCACACAGACACTGACAGAGACAGTGACACAGACTGACACAGACACTGGCACTCAGGCACTGACATAGAGACAGTGACAGACACTGACACACAGACACTGACACTGACACGGACAGAGGCAGACACTTTCACACAGACACTGACAGAGACAGTGACACAGACTGTGACACAGACACTGGCACACAGACACTGGCTGAGACAGTGACACAGACACTGACACACAGACACTGACACAGAGACACCTACCAGCAGCCTGCACCCCCCAGGGTCAGGGTTCTGATCCCCCTGGGCTTGGAACAACCGCCCCCCCCCCCGGGGATCGTGACTCAGCCCCGGGGTTGGGGATCGGACCCCCCCCAATCAAGCCACATCTTCGTCTTCCCCCCCAACCCTACTCATCTGGTACCTTCTCCACCTACAAGCATGTCACCTGATCCATCCCTCGCAACTCTCCTTTAAAACCGTGTTGATTATTGCCCCCCAAACCCTGACCCAAGTCCCATTTCAAGTTTCTCCCTGAGACATCCTCCATCCTTTGCTCTGTCAGCCACTGCATTCACTGACTCCACTTCCTTGGTGATTTCAATCTCTATTTCAGCTCCCCTTACTGTCTTTCATGTAAATTCGCCATCCTCCCTAAACTCCCCACCCCATATAAATTCTCCTGCACATATTCATGAACGCCCCTTTGATCTCATCATCTCCTGTGGTCTCTCCTTTCCCATCATCTCACTCACTGACAAGGTGATTTCTGAACATAGAATTACATGGAATTTTACAAAACAGAAACAGGCCATTCGGCCCAACAGGCCTATGCCGGTGTATATAATTCAGTTGAGCCTCTGCCCACCTTAATTTATCTCACCCTATCAACATATCATTTCTTTGTATTTTTCACCACCCACATCCCCTTACCCCTTTCCAACCCCACTTCCTTCTCGATCTTCCTCTGGGGGAAAGCTCCTCTCCGAGTCGCTTACAACTGCACTTTTCCAATCCTAACTGCCTCACCTTTGGCTGTCCATTTACCATGATATCTCTGCAGCTGTTGATTTAGTCAACCACTCCCTCACCTTCACCTTTGATGCCATTTTTCCCAACAAATCCTTTACTGTCTACCATCCCAACACTCCCTGGTGCCATGTTTGCATCTTCCTTCCTCATCCAAGGGGCACAGACATGAACATATCTGATGCACAACTGGCTTAGCTATCCATCACTAGATCTGGCTGGGTGACATCATGAATTACCTCACTCTCCTCAGCCAAATCCATCCACTACTGCGGGATCATCCTGGAGGGCAAAGATAACCCCAGCATCCTTTCTCAACTACCAACCACCTATTTAAACCCCTCTTCCCTGTCCCCTCCACACTCACCAAGTATGAGGAGCTCATGGACTTCTTTGTCACTGAGATAGAGACTGTTCATTCAGCTGCCTCTGCTGCTTGCCCCCTCCCCCTTGCCAACCAACCCAACCACCTCCCAGGACTCTAGTCCTGAACCCTATCTCTGTCTACTTTCTCTCCCATCTCCCCAAGCCCTCTCTGAGCTAATCTGCTACCTTGACCCCATTCCCACAAAGCTGCTGACCACCTAACTTCCTTTACTGGCACTCATGCTAACTGACATTGTAAATGGTTCCTTCTCCTCAGACACTGCTCCTCCCTTTCAACACTGTCAACTTCAGTACCCTCTGTAAAAAAAATACCTTCAACTCATCTGTCCTTGCACACTACTGACCCATCTCCAACCTCCTTTTCCTTTCCAAAGTACTTGAGCGTGCTGTTGTGTCTCAGATCTATGCTCATCCTTCCCACAACTCGATGTTCCGCCTCTGCCACAGCACCAAAATTGAAGTCACAAATGGCATTCTCTGTGACCGTAGTACATTATCCCTCCTTTTCCTATTCGACCTCTCTTGACATTGTCAACCATATCATCCTCCTTCAATTCCTCTGTTGTCAAACTTGGTGAATAACTATCAGGAAAGACTGAACCTGCTGGGGTTCTTTTCTCTAGAAAAGAGAAGGCTGAGCGGTGAAATAATAGAGGTCTTTCAAATTATGAAGGGGTTTGATAGGGTAGATGTAGAGAAGTTGTTTCCACTTGTGGAGTAATCGGAAACCAGAGTTCAGAAATATAAGATAGTCACTAATAAATCTAATAAGGAATTCAGGAGATACTTCATTACCCAGAGAGTGGTGTGAATGTGGAGCTTGCTACCACATAGAGTAGTTGAGGCGAATAGCATAGATGCAATTAAGGGGAAGCTAGATAAATACTTGAGTGAGAAAGGGTTAGAAGGAAACGCTGATAGCGTTAGATGAAGTAGGGTGGGAGGAGGCTCGTGTAGCACAGTCAAGTTGGGCCAAATGGCCCGTTTCTGTTCTGTAAATTCTATATAATTATATGAATAACCTTTTCTTTGTTCCACTCTTACCCATTCAATCGTAACCAGAGTATCTCTAACAATGGCTTCTCCTTTCATCCCTGGGTTGTCACCTTCGGAATCCCCCACGCATTCATCCTTGATCTCCCTCTCCTCTTCCTCATCTACATGCTGCCACTTGGCAACATCATCCACAGCCATGGGGTCAACTTCCACATGTACATTGATGAGACCCCGCTCTAAATCTTCACCACCTCTCTTGACCCTACTACTGCCTCTGTACTGTCAGACTACTTGTCCGACATCAATTCTGGGATGAGCCATAATTTCCTCCAGCTAAGCACTGAGAAGACGAAAGTCATCATCTTTGACCCTGCTGCAAAATGCGTACCCTCACCACCAACTCCATCCCCCTCCCTGGCCACTGTCTGAGGGCTGAACCAGACTGTTCATAACCTTGGCATTGTATTTGACCCTACGCTTGTTGGGTTTTAGGATAATCCTCCAAGTACATACAGTCAAAGATGGATGCCTACATACTGACTGACAAAAATTGATTTTTGTCTAAATTGAATTTTTAGCTTGTATGCTCTATTATTAGAAATAGCATGTGAAGGATTAAAAAGCCCAAGGTCACACAAGCTATTTTTCAAAGAAAAGCAATCAGCTTAGGCACCAGACAGATTTTCTGTGGAGGACTTCACAAGATGTGAATTGTTAAGCAGCAATAGCAAGTCCAAACTGTTAATTGGTTAGATACATTTTTACTTATATTTTTTTTCCACCCCTTTGTTTTGGGTCTTCCCTTCCCCTCCCCCATTTCCTTTTTTTTCTCTCTCCCACATGGCAGCTGTCTCTCATCCTGCCAGTACACTTCACACCTAATCTGAGCCGTCTTTTGTCTCCACTGTCCTATTACCATCTCGTCTGGTTTTGAATACCTCTTTACTTTTTTGTTCTATCGCAGCCCTGCCTTCGATCTATTTTATTTCCTTTCCAGTTTTGAAAAAGGGTTAGACCCGAAACGTCAACTCTAATTTCTCTCCATGGATGTTGCCTGGCCTGCTGAGTTATTCCAGCATTTTCTGTTGTTATTTCTGTTAATTGGTTACATGCCCAAAACTACTGCTATTCATTCAATATTGACTGCTGACTAATATAATAAAGAGAGATGGAGTCATCTATTGCCTTTTGTTTCTGTAGAACTTCAAAGGTATTGTAATCCTATTTTTGTGGGAAGCCTGTGTTACCAGGGAATCAGTTTCAGCTTTGCAATCAGTAGTCTAGCCAGCTCTGTTTTAAATTTGTGCCAAGGAAGCTAGGCCAAATCATCAGCAAGGTGATGGAAGGTGTCGTCAAAGGTGCTATCAACCAGCACTTATTCACCAATAATCTGCTCACCGATGCACAGTTTGGGTTCTGCCAGGACCACTCAGCTCCAGACCTCATTACAGCCTTGGCCCAAACATGGACAAAAGAGCTGAATACCAGAGGTTAGGTGAGAGTGACTGCCCTTGACATCAAGACAGCATTTGACTGAGAGTGGCTTCAAGGAGCCCCAGTAAATTTGGGAATCAGGGGGAAATGTCTCCACTGGCTGGAGTCATAGCTAGCACTAGGGTCCTAAATTTAAATAAAGGAAACTACGATGGTCTGAGGCGCGAGTTGGGTAGGATTGATTGGGGAATGTCACTCAAAGGGTTGACGGTGGATAGGCAATGGCAAACATTCAAAGACCGAATGGATGAACTACAGAACTTGTTCATCCCAGTTTGGCATAAAAATAAAACAAAAAAGGTGACTCAACCGTGGCTAACAAGGGAAATTAGGGATAGCATAAGATCCAAGGAGAGGACATATAAATTGGCCAGAAAAAGCAGTAAACCTGAGGATTGGGAGCAGTTTAGGATTCAACAAAGGAGGACAAAGGGATTAATTAAGAAAGGGAAAATAGAATATGAGAGTAAGCTTTCAGGGAACATAAAAACTGACTGTAAAAGCTTTTATAGATATGTGAAGAGAAAAAGATTGGTGAAGTCAAGCATAGGTCCCTTGCAGTCAGAATCAGGGGAATTTATAATGGGGAACAAAGAAATGGCAGACCAATTAAATATATATTTTGGTTCTGTCTTCACGAAGGAGGACACAAATAACCTCCCAGAGATGTCGGGGAACATAGGGTCTGATGAAAGGGAGGAACTGAAAGAAATCAGTATTTGTAGGGAAATTGTGTTGGGGAAATTAATGGGATTGAAGGCCGATAAATCCCCAGGGCCTGATAATCTACATCCTAGGGTACTTAAGGAAGTGGCCCTAGAAATAGTTGATGCTTTCCTGATCATCTTCCAGCATTCGATGGAATCTGGAAGAGTACCCTTGGATTGGAGGGTAGCTAATGTTACCCCACTATTCAAAAAAGGTGGTAGAGAGAAAACGGGGAATTACAGACCGGTAAGCCTGGCATCGGTAGTGGGAAAAATGCTAGAGTCCATTATAAAAGATGTAATAGCAGAGCACTTGGAAAACAGTGACAGGATCGGACAAAGTCAACATGGATTTACAAAAGGTAAATCGTGCTTGACTAATCTACTGGAATTTTTTGAGGATGTAACTGGTAAAATAGATAAGGGAGAAGCAGTGGATGTGGTGTATTTGGACATTCAGAAGGCTTTTGATAAGGTCCCGCATAAGAGATTAGCATGTAAAGTTAAGGCACATGGGATTGGGGGCAAGGTATTGATTTGGATAGAGAACTGGTTGGCAGACAGAAAGCAAAGAGTTGGAATAAACGGGTCTTTTTCCGAGTGGCAAGCAGTGACTAGTGGGGTACCGCAGGGATCGGCCCTTGGGCCCCAGCTGTTCACAATATATATTAATGATCTAGACAAGGGAACTAGATGTAAAATCTCCAAATTTGCAGATGACACAAAGCTGGGTGGGCGTGTGTGCTGTGAGGAGGATGCTGAGAAACTCCAGGATGATTTGGACAGGTTGGGTGATTGGGCAAAAGCATGGCAGATGCAATATAACATGGATAAATGCGAGGTTATCCACTTTGGTGGCAAAAACAGGAAGGCAGATTATTATCTGAATGGCAATAGATTGGGAGAAGGGGAAGTGCAACGTGACCTGGGTGTCCTTGTGCACCAGTCGCTGAAGGTAAGCA
Organism: Somniosus microcephalus; assembly: GCF_052327205.1. Taxonomy (NCBI): domain Eukaryota; kingdom Metazoa; phylum Chordata; class Chondrichthyes; order Squaliformes; family Somniosidae; genus Somniosus; species Somniosus microcephalus. Next base: position 252,872,752 of record NC_140991.1, read on the forward strand.
TGCAGGTGCAGCAGGCGGTTAAGAAGGCAAATGGCATGTTGGCCTTCGTAGCGAGAGGGTTTGAGTACAGGAACAAGGATGTCTTGCTGCAGTTGTACAGGGCCTTGGTGAGACCACATCTTGAGCATTGTGTGCAGTTTTGGTTGCCTTATCTGAGGAAGGATGTTCTTGCCATGGAAGGAGTTCAGCGAAGATTCACCAGGCTGATACCTGGGATGGCAGGAATGACATATGAGGAGAGATTGGGTCGATTGGGCTTGTACTCGCTGGAGTTTAGAAGAATGAGAGGAGATCTCATTGAAGCTTATAAAATTCTGACAGGACTGGACAGACTAGATGCAGGAAGGATGTTCCCGATGGTCGGGGAGTCAAGAACCAGGGGTCACAGTCTAAGGATAAGGGGTAGGCCATTTAGGACAGAAATGAGGAGGAATTTCTTCACCCAGAGAGTGGTGAACCTGTGGAATTCTCTACCACAGAAGGCAGTAGCGGCCAATACATTAAATATATTCAAGAAGGAGTTGGATATATTTCTTAAGGCTAAAGGGATCAAGGGGTATGGGGAGAAAGCAGGGACCGGGTACTGAATTTGGATGATCAGCCATGATCGCATTGAATGGCGGAGCAGGCTCGAGGGGCCTAATGGCCTACTCCTGCTCCTATCTTCTATGTTTTTATGTTTCTACAAAGGAAATTGGTTGTTGGAGGCCAATCATCTAAGCCCCAGGACATTGCTGCAAGTGTTCCTCAGGACAGTGTTCTAGGCCCAACCATCTTCAGCTGCTTCATCAATGATCTTCCCTTCAAAATAAGGTCAGAAATGGGGAAGTTAGCTGATGACTACTGCACAGTGTTCAGTGTCATTCACAACTCCTCAGATAATGATGCAGTCCGTGCTCACATGCAACAAGACCTGGATGATATTCAGGCTTGGGTTGATAAGTGGCAAATAACATTCATGCGACACAAGTGCCAGCAATGACTATCTCCAACAAGCAAGTCTAACCACTGCCCCGTGATATTCAACAGCATTACCATCGCTGAATCCCCCACCATCAACATTCTGAGGGTCACCATTGACCAGAAACTTAACAGGATCAGCCACATAAATATTGTGGCTACAAGAGCAGGTCAGAGGCTGGGTATTCTGCAGCGAGTGTCTCACCTTCTAACTCCCCAAAACCTTTCCACCATCTACAAGGCACAAGTCAGGAGTGTGATGGAATACTCTCCACTTGCCTGGATGAGTGCTCAAGAAGCTCGACACCATCCGGGACAAAACAGCCTACTTTATTGGCAACCCATCCACCACCTTAAACATTCATTCACTCCACCACCGGTGCACTGTGGCTGCAGTGTCTACCATCTATAAGATACACTGCAGCAACTCACCAAGGCTTCTTTGACAGCACCTCCCAAACCGACAACCTCTGCCACCTAGAAGGACAAGGGCAGCAGGCGCATGGGAATACCATCACCAGCAAGTTCCCTCCAAGTCACACACTATCCTGACGTGGAAACATACAAACTGGACAGTTTGCATCTGGGCAGGACCGTGACCGATGTCCTAGGGGAAGTGTTTGCTAGTGCTGTTGGGGAGGGTTTAAACTAAAATGGCAGGGGGTTGGGAAACTGTGCAGGGAGACAGAGGAAAGGGAAGCAAGGATAGAAGCAAAAGACAGGAAGGAGAAAAGCAAAAGTAGCAGTCAGAGAAATCAAGGGTGTAAATCAAACAGGGCCACAGTAAATAATAATTCTAAAAGGTCTAAGAGTGTTAAAAAAAAACAAGCCTGAAGGCTTTGTGTCTTAATGCGAGGAGCATTCGTAATAAGGTGAATGAATTAGCTGCGCAAATAGATGTAAACGGATATGATATAATTGGGATTACGGAGACATGGCTCCAGGGTGACCAAGGCTGGGAATTCAACATCCAGGGGTATTCAATATTCAGGAAAGACAGGCAAAAAGGAAAAGGAGGTGGGGTAGCATTGCTGGTTAAAGAGGAGATTAACACAATAGTAAGTAAGGATATTAGCTCTGATGATGTGAAATCTGTATGGGTAGAGCTGAGAAATACCAAGGGGCAGAAAACGTTAGTAAGAGTTGTATACAAACACCCAAACAGTAATGCTAAGGTTGGGGATGGCATTAAATGGGAAATTAGAGATGCGTGCAATAAGGGCACAGCAGTTATCATGGGTGACTTTAATGTACATATAGATTGGGCTAACTAAATTAGTAACAATACTGTGGAGGAGGAATTCCTGGAGTGTATACGGGATGGTTTCCTGGACCAATATGTCGAGGAACCAAATAGAAATCAGGCCATCTTAGACTGGGTATTATGTAATGAGAAAGGATTAATTAGCAATCTTGTTGTGCAAGGCTCCTTGGGGGTGGAGCGGTCATAATATGATAGAATTCTTCATTAAGAGAGGGAGTGAAGTATTTGACTCAGAGACTTCGGTCCTGAATTTAAATAAAGGAAACTACGATGGAATGAGGCGCGAGTTGGCTAGGGTGGATTGGGGAACGTTACTTAAAGGGTTGATGGTGGATAGGCAATGGCAAACTTTTAAAGATCGCATGGATGAACTACAGAATTTGTTCATCCCTGTTTGATATAAAAATAAAACAAAAAAGGTGACTCAACTGTGGCTAACAAGGGAAATTAGGGATAGCATAAGATCGAAGGAGAGGACATATAAATTGGTCAGAAAAAGCAACGAACCTGAGGATTGGGAGCAGTTTAGGATTCAGCAAAGGAGGACAAAGGGATTAATTAAGAGGGGGGAAATAGAATACGAGAGTAAGCTTTCAGGGAACATAAAAACTGACTGTAAAAGCTTCTATAGACATGTGAAGAGAAAAAGATTGGTGAAGTCAAGTGTAGGTCCCTTGCAGTCAGAATCAGGGGAATTTATAATGGGGAACAAAGAAATGGAAGACCAATTAAATACATACTTCTTTCTGTCTTTACAAAAGAGGACACAAATAACCTCCCAGAGATGTCGGGGAACATAGGGTCCAATGAGGGGGAGGAACTGAATGAAATCAGTATTTGTAGGGAAATGGTGTTAGGGAAATTGACAGGATTGAAGGCCGATAAATCCCCAGGGTCTGATAATCTACATCCTATGGTACTTAAGGAAGTGGCCCTAGAAATAGTAGATGCATTTCTGGTCATCTTCCAAAATTCTATAAACCCTGGAACAGTTCCCATGGATTGGAGGGTAGCTAATGTAACCCCACTATTCAAAAAAGGTGGTAGAGGGAAAACAGAGCCTGACATCGGTAGTGGGGAAAATGCTAGAGTCCATTATAAAAGATGTAATAGCAGAGCACTTGGAAAACAGTGACAGGATCGGACAAAGTCAACATGGATTTACAAAAGGTAAATCGTGCTTGACTAATCTACTGGAATTTTTTGAAGATGTAACTGGTAGAATAGATAAGGGAGAACCAGTGGATGTTGTGTATTTGGACTTTCAGAAGGCTTTCGATAAGCATAAGAGATTAGCATGTAAAGTTAAAGCACATGGGATTGGGGGCAAGGTACTGACTTGGATAGAGAACTGGTCGGCAGACAGGAAGCAAAGAATTGGAATAAACGGGTCTTGCTTCGAGTGGCAGGCAGTGACTAGTGGGGTACCGCAGGGATCGGTACTAGGACCCCAGCTATTCACAATATATATTAATGATTTGGATGAGGGAACTAGATGTAATATCTCCAAGTTTGCAGATGACACAAAGCTGGGTGGGCGTGTGAGCTGTGAGGAGGATGCTGAGAATCTCCAGTGTGATTGGGCAGATGCATGGCAAATGCAATATAATGTGGATAAATGCGAGGTTATCCACTTCGGTGGCAAAAACAGGAAGACAGATTATTATCTGAACGGCAATAGATTGGGAAAAGGGGAAGTGCAACGAGACCTGGGTGTCCTTGTGCACCAGTCGCTGAAGGTAAGCATGCAGGTGCAGCAGGCGGTTAAGAAGGCAAATGGTATGTTGGCCTTCATAGCGAGAGGATTCGAGTACAGGAGCAAGGATGTCTTGCTGCAGTTGTACAGGGCCTTGGTGAGACCACACCTTGAGTATTGTGTGCAGTTTTGGTCGCCTTACCTGAGGAAGGATGTTCTTGCCATGGAGGGAGTGCAGCGAAGATTCACCAGACTGATACCTGGGATGGCAGGAATGACGTATTAGGAGAGATTGGGTTGATGAGCTTATATTCGCTGGAGTTTAGAAGAATGAAAGGGGATCTCATTGAACCTTATAAAATTCTAACAGGACTAGACAGACTAGATGCAGGAAGGATGTTGCCGATGGCGGGGGAGTCCAGAACCAGGGGTCACAGTCTAAAGATAAGGGGTAAGCCATTTAGGACAGAGATGAGGAGGAATTTCTTCACCCAGAGAGTGGTGAACCTGTGGAATTCTCTACCACAGAAGGCAGTTGAGGCCAATTCATTAAATATATTCAAGAAGGAGTTAGATATATTTCTTAAGGCTAAAGGGATCAAGGGATATGGGGAGAAAGCAGGGACAGGGTACTGATTTTGGATGCTCAGCCATGATCTCATTAAATGGCGGAGCAGGCTCGAGGGGCCGAATGGCCTACTCCTGCTCCTATCTTCTATGTTTCTATGTATTACCGTTTCTTCATCGTCGCTGGGTCAAAATCCTGGAACTCCCTCCCTAACAGCACTGCGGGAGTACCTTCACCACACGGATTGCAGCAGTTCAAGTAGGCGGCTCACCACCTTCTCAACGGCAATTATGGATGGGCAATAAATGCTTTCATTGCCAGTGACGCCCACATCCTAGGAACGAAAAAAAAATAATTGATGCCACAGTAGGGTAAATTTCTGTTTAAAGTCTATGTATAGAGAAAAAGTGCGTAGTGTGGCGGTACCACCGGTTGTACCTTACATAAAGACACATAATTCCCTTTAACTTACCTTACTGTAGGTTTAACTTACCTTTTGGGGCCGTTGCCCTTTTAACTTACCTGTTGGGGCCATTGCCCCTTTAAGACGCGCCCTAGCACGCTGACGTCACGTCACGTACGATGTGACGTGCGTGCGGCGGCTGCTGGCCCGACTCGGCCTTCCAGGACGGCCGCCGGCACAGCCCGGCCTAGCGTCTTCGGCCGCATCGGCCAGCCGACGGGAGCGACGCAATCTTCCGCTCCCGCGGCAAGCACCGGCTCAGCCTGGCCTCCAGCTCCCGCTCCCGCGCTCGCGACTTCGGCCTCAACGGCCAGCGACGCAACGACGCGTATAACGTGACGCCCTAAGCGCGGGAAACGCGAACAATGTGATGACGTCACAACACAAACGCAATGACGTCATCACGCTCTCCACAGGACTGCGAACTCAGTCCTCGTGGAGTCCCCGCTGGGACAAGACCTATACCACGGTGCTCCTACAGTCAGCCATCTTACCTGCCATCTTACCTGATGTAATTAGTCTGTTCCTGTAAATAAACAACTTGTTAATAGTTCGTCGAAGTCAAACTCTCTTATTTAGTGGCGATCTACACGAACCGCTACAGTAGTGTATTTATTATTTTATGTAACTAAAAGTAATGAACTAGGAGAGTAGTGAAATATATGATTCACTGAGGTAACTTTAAGTTTTATTGCCGGGCAATAACAAATCAGCTGCCTGTTTTACACTCGCCCAATCCTTCTTTCCATGGAAAAGAAAATAGAGTGGGGTGGAAAATGGCCAGCAAATACGTTATCGCCCGTTTATCGCCTTCCGATCAAAGTTAAAGTTCCCCACAATGACTTAAACAGTTTATTATTCATTTACTTGTCCTATCTAATTAAAACCATTTGTTGCTTCAGACCAAGTCACGGTCTGGTAAGAGATCTTCAATCCACCTTTCAAAGAGAGAGGAGCCGGCATGTGATACTTTCATGTAGCTGATGTAACGAGTAAGCATTTTCTGTTGCAATCCCCAGGCCTCACTATCATTTACCTAGATATTGGCAGAAACATGGACACTCTGGATCAGAAGGGATATGAGGACCACTTATGGCAGTGTCCAGGGACACTGAACCGAGAAGACAGCTGACATAAAAACCCCAAAAAGTATCACACACAGACACACATGCATGCAAAAGGAGATAGAGGAAAACATGCAGCCTGACACATACACAAAGGAATGCAGATCAATACATGCGCACACATACATATAGACACACAAATAAATAGCGATCTATGCAGATATAAAACAGAAACTCTGATGCCCAAAGTTACACGTGCATAGAGACACACACAGATAACAATACATAGGGATGGGAAATCAGCAGTAACTCCAGCAGGCGTGCACTAGAAATTGCAATCGGAGTCCTAACTAGAACTCAAATATGCATAATTAAGAGGCTTACTGCCTGAAATAGGCGGGTGCTCCAGCACCAGCACCCCTTTAAAAAGGGTCGTGGCCGAAATGTCAACATTAATAGGCTGTTAAATCTACCAACCTTATTTGTCAGGAAGTTGTAAGGTAGGTGTTAGATCCGTGTATTTTGATGTTGTGTGTCCTTCAATAACTAGACACGAGACTGCAGGAACAATCAACAGGTATTTACTGGATGAGGGTTACTCTAAAACTAAACGTACAGATCCCTACTCAGGGTTTATATACAGGTGTGGTCACTGCCGGTACTACAGTATACAGGAGCTGTAAAAAGTAGTTCTCCCCTTAAAGGTACATACACTACAATTCCTCCCCTTTTAGATTGACAGTACCATAACATTCATTTAACAATTAACACTTTTAACATGCACATTAACTGAAAATAGTCCATTTATAAATTCAGTCTTTGGGGCAGCTTCCTGATCCTTTCTGGATAGCGCCTCTCCTGAGTGTCTTGTTCTTGGTGCGGAGGACACCTGTCGTCAGTTGGTTCATCAGCTTCCGATGCTACTGTTTCTGGGGTAGATGCTACCTGTATGCCGGGTTCATCACCAGGTACGCGAGACATGGGGTTGACTCGTTCCTGTGACTCTAGGATCTGGTCGACATGGCGTCTCACAATGTTCTCCCCAACATCCACTGTGTACATTAGTGGCCCGTGCCATGTGCATATCGTTCCTGGTTGCCATTTCTCTGTTCGGTAGTCACGGGCCAAGACTGGTTGCCCTACATTGAAGCTCCTTGTCGGCTTCTCATTGATGTGCTGGAATTGCTTATTCTCAACATCTCTTCGTACATTTGGTCTGAGCAAATCCAGACGAGATCTCAACCTTCGGTTAAAGAACATCATGGCCGAGGTCTGGTTGGTGACTGCATGTGTCGCATTTCTGTAGGCTAACAGGAAATTGTCCACCTTATGCTGCAGTGGAATGTCGTCATCGCACATGGCCCTTACTGCCTTTTTAAAGGTTTGTACGAACCTCTCAGCCAATCCATTTGTGGCTGGGTGATAAGGGGCGGATGTGTAATGCCTTACCCCATTCCTTTTCATAAATTTCCGAAACTCTTCGGACACAAACTGTGGTCTGTTATCAGAGCAAATCTGCTCTGGCAAGCCGTTCCTGGCAAATATGGTCCGTAGGACTGCAATCGTTTTCTCCGTGGTGGTGGAGGACATTTTGATCACCTCAGGCCATTTCGAGTGCGCATCCGCGGCTATTAGAAACATTGAGTCCATGAATGGACCAGCAAAATCAATATGCACCCATTGCCATGGAGAGGAGGGCCACTCCCATGGGTGTAGAGGGGCATGTGGTGGTGCATTTTGGACCTTCTGGCATCCTGAGCAGCTCTTTGTCAGGTCCTCGATTTGCTGATCGATCCCCGGCCACCACACATAAGCCCTAGCAAGGCTTTTCATTTTCACCCCTCCCAGATGGCCTTCGTGAAGCTCATTGAGCACTCTCTCCCTTAACTTGGGTGGAATTACCACTCGGGATCCACACATCAAGGTCCCCTGGCATACTGACAGCTGTTCTCTTCTGGATGAGAATGCTGGCAACAGTGAGTCGCCATGTGTTGGCCATCCCTTCACCGTCAAGTCATATACCCGAGACAGTGTCGGGTCATTTCGGGTCTCCTTCTCTATATCCGCGTTAGTTACTGGCAAGCGTTCAATTATAGTCGAATAAAATATTTCGACAGGGTCCACTGCTGGTGCTTCCTCCGCAGTAGGCAGTGGCAGGCGTGATAGCCCATCAGCGTTTCCATGCTGTTTCGTGCCCTTATACTCTATTTCATATTGGTTCGCCCCTAGAAAAAGGGACCATCTTTGTAGCCGATGCGCAGTCATCACCGGAATGGCCTTCTTTGTATTAAAGATGGAGACAAGTGATTGGTGGTCAGTCAGCAAGGTGAACTTTTGCCCATGCAGATAGTGGTTGAACTTTTTCACTCCCCACACTAGGCTGAGGGCCTCCCTGTCAATCTGGGCGTAGTTACGCTCGGCTGAGGTTAGTGACCGAGACGCAAAGGCTACTGGCCTCTCCGAGCCGTCCGGGAATTTGTGCGACAGCACCGCTCCAATACCATAGGGTGATGCACCACACGCCAACCGAATTGGTAGTGCTGGGTTGAAATGAGCCAACACCTCTTTTGATGTGATCAATTCTTTGCACTTCTGGAAAGCTCGTTTACATTCGTCATTCCACTTCCATGGTACCTCCGTTTGCAGTAGGGTGTTCAGTGGGTGTAGTACAGTAGACAAATTCGGCAAGAACTTATGGTAATAGTTCACCAGCCCGAGGAACGACCTCAGTTGTGACACATTTTCCGGTGCTGGAGCCTTGACTACTGCCTCAATCTTTTCAGGGGACTTATGTAACCGCTCTTCATCAATAACGTGGCCACAATACGAGATCTGCTTCTGGAAAAACTCGCATTTGTGGCGATTAGCTCGGAGCCCATATTCCTTCAATCTAGTGAGCACCTGCTCCAGGTTGGCGAGGTGATCACTGTCATTTTCGCCCGTGACCAGGATGTCGTCCAAATAACACTGGGTCCCTGGAATCCCTTGCAGGACTTGATCCATTGCCCTATGCCAAATAGCCGGAGCTGATGCTACCCCGAACACCAGCCGGTTGTATTGCTAGAGACCTTTATGAATGTTGATCGTGAGGTACTGTTTTGAGGCTTCTTCTACCTCCATTTGCAGGTACGCCTGGGCCAGATCAATCTTAGTGAAGCGTTTTCCTCCAGATAGCGAGGCGAAAATATCTTCAATCCGCGGAAGCGGTTATTGTACCGTGTGAAGGACTGGGTTCACTGTCACCTTAAAGTCCCCACAGATGCAAACCTTCTTTGGTTCCCCAGGCGTATTACTCAACGACCTCTTCATTACAGGAACGATGGGTGTAGCCACTCGCTCCAGTCCACTTTGGACAGTACTCCAGAATGTTCCAAACCTTCCAGCTCTGCTTCGACGGCTGGGCGGATCGCATCTGGCCTTAAAAAACTTTGGGCTTGCATTTTCCTCTATTTTGATCATTGCTGTTATGCCTTTTAGTGTTCCGAGTCCCTCCTGGAACACTTCTTGTGCGTCAGTTAGCATTTTTGACAGTCGTCTAGGTGTGACGTCGTCATCCTTTTTGGCATCTACAGTCAGTGCTTGTATTGAATGCCAATCTAGCTGTATCTTTCGGATCCATTCACGTCCTAGTAGTGGTGGTCCTCCATCTGGCAATACATATAGATCCATTTTTGGTGTTTCCTTGCCGTTATATATAACGTTCACCCTTATTTTTCCTTTGGGGTAGACTTTTTGCCCCGTGTACGTCTTCAAGACAATCTCTGTATCTCTCAAGGGTATATGTGAGAATAACCGCTTGTAGTCCCTTCGGTTTATGACCGTTAGGGCTGATCCTGTGTCCAATTCCATTTTCACTTGGACTCCAGCTATCTTGAGCGTGACCCAGATAGTTTGATGAACATCCGTTTGGATCACCTTATGTAGTTTCAGACAACCCAGCTCCTTGCTTCCGGAGTCTGTATCACTTTTCTGTTCGTCTGAACTACTCTCCGTCACCTTATGTACCTTCTTGTACTTCTCCTGTGGAGATTTCTTGCTGCTGGTTTTCTTTCCCGACCTGAAGACTCTTGCTATGTGTCCTACTTTTCCACACTGTCTGCACACTTTGTCCTTAAACCAGCAATCATTATGGTCGTGTGTTGTTCTGCCGCAGCGATAGCACTTCACTGTTCCATATGACATTTCATTTGTGCCATATTCTTGCGGTCTCCGTTGTATCTCTGCAGCGCCCCGTGCGGCTGCTTTGTGTGATACTGCCATGCTGAAAGCCTTGTCCAGCGTAAGATCCTTTTCTGATAGAAGCCGTTTCTGGGTTCCTTCACTTTGAAGCCCACACACAAACTTGTCCCTTAAAGTATCTGCTAGTCCCGTTCCAAACTGGCAGTGTTTCGATAGCTTGCGCAGTTCCATTAAATACTCAGCATTACTTTCATCTTTATGCTGGTTCCTTTTGTGAAACTTAAATCTTTCTGCTATCAGCAGCGGTGTGGGGTTTAAGTGGTTCTGTAGGGTTGACACTATGTTTCCAAAATCCTCGTCCACTGGCTTCTCTGGGGTTACTAGGTTTCGCAGTAAGCCATACGTTTTTGCACCCATGGAATTCAACAATACCAGCGTTTCCTCTCATCTGGCACTTCATTCGCCTTGCAGTACACTTCTATGCGTTCGACATATGTCGTCCAATCTTCGACTTCATTGTCGAACGCTGTGATACTGCCACTCTTCGGCATCCCTGGGTGTGGTTAGACTAGCTCAAAATGGCGTTTTTCCGCGCTCTCCCTTCTTCTCCGCTGCGGCTCAAAATGGCGTTTTCCCGCGCTCTCCCTTCTTCTCCGCTGCGGCTCAAAATGGCGTTTCCCGCACTCTCCCTTCTTCTCCGCTGTGGCTGCTCGGCCCTTGAACACCGGCTGCGCTCTGCGCGTTTTCCTTCACACCTCTCTCTCTTCTCCCATCGACGCCGTTCGGTCCTGAACACCGGCTGCGCCCTATGCGCTCTACCCTCTCTCTTCTCCCGTCGACGCCGTTCGGTCCTGAACACCGGCTGCGCCCTGTGCGCTCTACCCTCTCTCTTCTGCCGTCAATGCCGCTCGGTCCTGAACACTGGCTGCGCCCTGTGCGCTCTACCCTCTCTCTTCTCCCGTCGACACTGCTCGGCCTTTTCTGTGCCGTCGGTCAGCTCTAGCCGCCGCTGTCCGGGAAGGGTCTGCACCGTACCTGTTGCCAGCCCGTTTCGCTGGACCACCGTGACTGGAGAACCAAGCCCAGCTCTCAACAGCCTCCCCTGCGATGCTCAAATCTCTGCTGGATGACTGGGCGGTTGCTCGTGGTCGACGCCCGTGCTTCTGGCCTCAACTTTCTTCCACTGTTCTCCAGGAGCGAATCCCTGGGAGGTAATGCAGAGTTGCAGGTAGGTTCGAATCTGCCTCGTCGCCACTGTTAGATCCGTGTATTTTTGATGTTGTGTGTCCTTCAATAACTAGACACGAGACTGCAGGAACAATCAACAGGTATTTACTGGATGAGGGTTACTCTAAAACTAAACGTACAGATCCCTACTCAGGGTTTATATACAGGTGTGGTCACTGCCGGTACTACAGTATACAGGAGCTGTAAAAAGTAGTTCTCCCCTTAAAGGTACATACACTACAGTAGGTTGTTGGAACTTTCACAAACTGAAGTGGCACTCAACTCCTTGCTTCAACCATGCTTCAGAACCAACTTCCATCTGCATCTCTCTTGAGCTTACAATAATGGGCTGGCCCTGGCAAATAGCTCACTCATATGCTGTCATCAGTGAGGGCCAGAAAGGGGAACCACTGTCTCCCTATTCTGACAGACAGCAGTATTTTGGGATACTACTCCTGGCAGCCCACTGGTGCTGGGAACTGATTCAATTGGACTAATGGTTGGTGAGACAGCAGGCCTTCTCCTTAACCTGTTCCAGTCCTTGAACTAATGGTTCTTCCATGATAGAATCAGGTAGGGAATTCCAGGTTTCTGACAGTGACAATGAAAGAACAGTAGTAAAGATCCAAGTCAGGATTGTATATGACTTGGAGTGAAATTTGGAAGTTAAGGTGCTCCCTTGAGATGCTGCTTCTCATTGGTAGAAGTTATGGAGTTGGGAGGTGCCATCAATGTAAGTTTGGGAAGTTGCTGCAGTGTATCCTGTATGATATTACATACTGCAGCTGCAGTGTGCTAGTGGGGAAGGGGATGGACATTGAGCATTTTGTAGAGCTTCTTGGGTGTTGTTGCAAACAAGTGTTGAGTATTCCATCACACTTCTGACTTGAGCCTTATAGAGGGTGCAGAGGCATTGAGGAGTCAGGAGGCAAACCATTCATCACAATGTGTCAGCTTATGCCCTGATCTTGTAGACATGGTGCTGAATTGGCTGGCTTAATTAAGCTTGTGGTCAGTGGTGGCCCCCAGGATGCTGATGGTGGGGACTCGGCTATGGTGGCGCTTTTGAAGTTCAAGGGAAGGTGGTTGGGCTTTCTCTTGTTGGAGATGGTAGTTGCCTGTCAGCCCAAGTCTGGATATTGCCCAGGTCTTTCTGTAGGCTGGCATGGTCTGCTTCGTTATTAGAGGAGTTGTGAATGGAACTGAATGCTGTAGAATCAGGTGCTAACAGCCAACTAGGGCACCTAGTGGAAGTCAATGTGGGTCATTGTGGCTGGACCCATATCTCACACATTGGCTATGGTTGTTAAAGGCAAATTACTACAGCCTTACCTTATGACGGAGGGAAGGTCAGTGATGAAGCAGCTGAAGATAGTTGAGCCAAGGGTAGTGCTTTAAGAACTCCTATCTTGGGGCTGTGATGATTGATCTTTGACAACCACACCCATCTTCCTGTGTGTCAGATATGTGTTCACCCACTGGAGGGTTTTCCCATTGACTTGTCTTGCTGCCATAGTTATTCGAATGTTGCCTTGAAGTTGAGGGCATTTAGCTCCTATGTCCATGTCTGGATCAAGGTTGCACCAAATTCTGAAGCAAACTGGTTCTGACAGAACCCAAACTGAGAGTCAATGAGCAGGTATTGTGAGTAGCTGTCACTTAATGGGATAATTAATGACTCTTTCATCACTTTTCTGATGATTGGGAGGTGGCTGATGAAGTGGTAATGGGCTGGAGATATTTTGCTCTGATTTTTGTGGACAGTACATACATGAGCAATTTTTCACATTGTCAGGTAGATGCCAGTGTCATAACTGTACTGGAATAGCTTAGCTAGAGGGCCAGCTAGCTCTGGTGCACAGTTCTTCAGCACTACAGCTAGGATGTTGTCAGAGCCCATGGGCTGGATTTTCATTGAGGAGTCGGGTAGAAGGCGAGACTACAACTTTCGGGGTTGTAGTCCCACCTCCATCGAGTTGTAGCCAACCCATGCGATTTTGACTTGATTGACCTTGTTGAGCCCACCCAGCGGGCTCAGCAGGCCAATTAAGGGCCACCCAGCAACAGGTGACGTCACAGACTGCAATTTCATCTGTCAAGACCTTTTGACAGATGAAATATCAGCGTTTGACAGCTGTTTGAAGCTGTCAAACACTGACAATCTGTACTCCAAGTTAATTCCTTCCTCTCAGAATGATTTAGAGATCTCTCCAGAACAGAAAGCTGAATGCTGCAATTTTTGACAGATCGCGGCCATTCTGCTTTCTGTGCCGGTGAGATGAGGGACTCCCGAGACCCGAAAGAAGGAAGGCTGTAAAGGTAAGTAAAACTTCTTTAAACACTTTAAACACACCACACTTACCTCTGCACTCATGCACCCATCACTCACCTGAACACCGGACATCTCGACCCCTCCAAGCCCTTCAGCCCGACGGTCCGCCTCGCTAGCTTGGCGTGGTTTGGAGCCATCGGGAATCCCACACTTCAAGAATGAAAATTGGGACTAGGCTAAAAACTGCCTGTTAACTACCTGTTAACAGGCAGTTAGTTGGCACTAATCCCCTACCTGCCTCGGGGAGGCGGGTCCCAGCATGGGTTGGGGACCCGCCTCCTTTGAAAGTGGCATGGAGGCGGGTTCACGGCCCAATGAAAATCCTGCCCCATATTTTTCACTGTGTCCAGTGTACTTAGCCACCTCTTAATGTCAAGTGGAATGAACGGAATTGGCATCTATGACAACCTCAGGAGGAGGAGGAGGAGGATCATCTACTTGGCACCTTTGACTGAAGATACAGCCACTTCAGCCTTGTCTCTCATGCTCACATGCTGAATTTCACCACGGTTGATGTAGGGATATTCACGCAGCCCTTCCTTCCTTTAGTTCCCTGATTGTCATAAGAACATAAGAACATAAGAATTAGGAGCAGGAGTAGGCCATGGCTGATCTTTGACCTCAACTCCACGTTCCTACCCAATCTCCATATGTCTTGATTCCCCTGGAGTCCAAAAATCTATCTCTCTCAGCCTTGAATATATGCAATGCTTCAGCATTCACAGCCCTTTGGGGTAGAGAATTGAATGATTCACAACCCTTTTGAGTGAAGAAATTCCTCCTCATCTCAGTCTTAAATGGCTGACCCCTTATCCTGAGACTATGCCCCCTAGTTGTAGATTCACCAGCCAGGGGAAACAACCTCTCAGCATCTACCTTGTCAATCCCCCTCAGAATCTTATATGTTTCAATGAGATCACCTCTCATTCTTCTAAACTCCAGAGAGTATAGGTCCAATCTACTCAATCTCTCCTCATAGGTCAACCCTTTCATCCCAGGGATCAATCTAGTACTCTCAGCACTATTCTCAACTGGTGGAGCTACATATCTTTTCTCTGATTTATTGTCTGTGGGATCTCTTATCTCTATCGCTTGCTGCTTTTGTTGTTTAGCATGCAGGTAGCCCTGTGTTTAAGCCTCATTCTCTGCTATATCTGCTGCTGATCCTCAGATGTCCTACATTTTCTATTGAAACAGGGTTGATCTCCCTTGATGGTGATGAAAGAGTGATGGATGTACCAATCCATGAGAAGCTGTTTCCAATGGCTGAAGGGTCGATAACTAGAGGACACAGATTTAAGGTGATTGGCAAAAGAAACAGAGGTGACATGAGGAATAACTTCTTTACACAAGTGGTTAGGATTTGGAATGCACTGCCTGATAGGGTGGTGGATACAGATTCAATAGCAGCCTTAAAAAAGGGAATTGGAGAAATGCTTGAAGGAGAAAAAATTGCATTGATATGGGGAAAGAGCGGGGTAGTATGACTAACTGGATTGCTCTTTGAAAAGCAGACACGATGGGCCGAATGGCCTCCTTCTGTGCTGTACTATTCTATGATTCTATGATTCTAGGAGGTTACAGGTTGTGGTGACAACACAAATCAAAAGGGTTCACCAATACCAAGGTCTGAAATGTCTTTCTGAATAACTAAGCATTGCTGAAGAATTGCCTATTTATTGGTCTCTGTGTGAAACAACTCCCCGTCTCACATATGAATTATATTCATCTGTCTACTAATCCACAACCCACATGGGTTCTCGAATCCCGAACCCTTACAGTGTCCTCACTGAAAAGATGAGACATTGGCCAAGATTGTCCTCCCAGTGGTCGTGTTCCAGCAGGATGAGACTTCTTCCTGCCACTTACACTGCTCGAACTCTGACCCAGTCTCCTGGGTGAATATTTATCTAATATGAATTAGGGCTCCCAATGTGATTCCTACCATCAAGCGGGAGCCCACCATTACCATCTGTGAAACCCAAGCAGTACTGCAGCAGGACCACCGCTGTAGCACCAGAAGAGGCGGCCAGGCATTTAAATGGGCTGAAGAGCCCCAAAGATCTGGAAATCAGCATTCTAGTAAGTCTCGACAAAAGGTAAGGCCTACACAAATGGCGACAATATTGGAGGCCACTACTTCAAGGGCCAATCGATTGCCTTCTAGCAGTCGTGTGGGTTGGTGTTGGGGATCGCGTGGTTGGGATCTCAGGGGTCGGGGTTGGGGATCTCAGGTAAGGCAGAGGAGTGAACAGAACAGGGGATCTGGTTGGGAGCAGAGGTGAGATTGGAAACAGGGATAGTGGGGGTCGGGTCACGAGTAGAGGGGAAATTAGGGTCAGGGATTGGGTCAGCAGCAGAGGGGAAATTAGGGCCAGGGATTGGGTCTGGAGCAGAGGGAAGATCAGGGCCAGGGATTGGGTCAGGAGCAGAGGGGAGATCAGGGCCAGGGATCGGGTCAGGTGCAGAGGGAAGATCAGGGCCAGGGATCGGGTCAGGAGCAGAGGGGAGATCAGGGCCAGGGATCGGGTCAGGTGCAGAGGGAAGATCAGGGCCAGGGATCGGGTCAGGAGCAGAGGGGAGATCAGGGCCAGGGATCGGGTCAGGTGCAGAGGGAAGATCAGGGCCAGGGATCGGGTCAGGAGCAGAGGGGAGATCAGGGCCAGGGATCGGGTCTGGAGCAGAGGGGAGATCAGGAACAGGGATCGGGTCAGGTGCAGAGGGAAGATCAGGGCCAGGGATCGGGTCAGGAGCAGAGGGAAGATCAGGGCCAGGGATCGGGTCAGGTGCAGAGGGAAGATCAGGGCCAGGGATCGGGTCAGGAGCAGAGGGGAGATCAGGGCCAGGGATCGGGTCAGGAGCAGAGGGGAGATCAGGGCCAGGGACTGGGTCAGGAGCAGAGGGAAGATCAGGGCCAGGGACTGGGTCAGGAGCAGAGGAGAGATCAGGGCCAGGGATCGGGTCTGGAGCAGAGGGAAGGTCAGGGCCAGGGATCGGGTCAGGAGCAGAGGGGAAATCAGGGCCAGGGATCGGGTCAGGAGCAGAGGGGAGATCAGGGCCAGGGATCGGGTCTGGAGCAGAGGGAAGGTCAGGGCCAGGGATCGGGTCAGGAGCAGAGGGGAAATCAGGGCCAGGGATCGGGTCTGGAGCAGAGGAGAGGTCAGGGCCAGGGACTGGGTCAGGAGCAGAGGGAAGATCAGGGCCAGGGATCGGGTCAGGAGCAGAGGAGAGATCAGGGCCAGAGATCGGGTCAGGAGCAGAGGGAAGATCAGGGCCAGGGATCGGGTCAGGAGCAGAGGGGAGATCAGGGCCAGGGATCGGGTCAGGAGCAGAGGGAAGATCAGGGCCAGGGATCGGGTCAGGAGCAGAGGGGAGATCAGGGCCAGGGATCGGGTCAGGTGCAGAGGGAAGATCAGGGCCAGGGATCGGGTCAGGAGCAGAGGGGAGATCAGGGCCAGGGATCGGGTCAGGTGCAGAGGGAAGATCAGGGCCAGGGATCGGGTCAGGAGCAGAGGGGAGATCAGGGCCAGGGATCGGGTCAGGTGCAGAGGGGAGATCAGGGCCAGGGATCGGGTCTGGAGCAGAGGGGAGATCAGGAACAGGGATCGGGTCAGGTGCAGAGGGAAGATCAGGGCCAGGGATCGGGTCAGGAGCAGAGGGAAGATCAGGGCCAGGGATCGGGTCAGGTGCAGAGGGAAGATCAGGGCCAGGGATCGGGTCAGGAGCAGAGGGGAGATCAGGGCCAGGGATCGGGTCAGGAGCAGAGGGAAGATCAGGGCCAGGGATCAGGTCAGGAGCAGAGGGAAGATCAGGGCCAGGGATCAGGTCAGGAGCAGAGGGGAGATCAGGAACAGGGATCGGGTCAGGAGCAGAGGGAAGATCAGGGCCAGGGATCAGGTCAGGAGCAGAGGGGAGATCAGGAACAGGGATTGGGTCAGGAGCAGAGGGAAGATCAGGGCCAGGGATCGGGTCAGGTGCAGAGGGAAGATCAGGGCCAGGGATCGGGTCAGGAGCAGAGGGAAGATCAGGGCCAGGGATCGGGTCAGGTGCAGAGGGAAGATCAGGGCCAGGGATCGGGTCAGGAGCAGAGGGGAGATCAGGGCCAGGGATCGGGTCAGGAGCAGAGGGAAGATCAGGGCCAGGGATCGGGTCAGGAGCAGAGTGAAGGTCAGGGCCAGGGATCGGGTCAGGAGCAGAGGGAAGATCAGGGCCAGGGATCGGGTCAGGAGCAGAGGGGAGATCAGGGCCAGGGATCGGGTCAGGAGCAGAGGGGAGATCAGGGCCAGGGACTGGGTCAGGAGCAGAGGGAAGATCAGGGCCAGGGACTGGGTCAGGAGCAGAGGGAAGATCAGGGCCAGGGATCAGGTCAGGAGCAGAGGGGAAATCAGGGCCAGGGATCGGGTCTGGAGCAGAAGGGAGATCAGGGCCAGGGACTGGGTCAGGAGCAGAGGAGAGATCAGGGCCAGGGATCGGGTCTGGAGCAGAGGGAAGGTCAGGGCCAGGGATCGGGTCAGGAGCAGAGGGGAAATCAGGGCCAGGGATCGGGTCAGGAGCAGAGGGGAGATCAGGGCCAGGGATCGGGTCTGGAGCAGAGGGAAGGTCAGGGCCAGGGACTGGGTCAGGAGCAGAGGAGAGGTCAGGGCCAGGGACTGGGTCAGGAGCAGAGGAGAGGTCAGGGCCAGGGATCGGGTCAGGAGCAGAGGGAAGATCAGGGCCAGGGACTGGGTCAGGAGCAGAGGAGAGATCAGGGCCAGAGATCGGGTCAGGAGCAGAGGGAAGATCAGGGCCAGGGACTGGGTCAGGAGCAGAGGAGAGGTCAGGGCCAGGGACTGGGTCAGGAGCAGAGGGAAGATCAGGACCAGGGACTGGGTCAGGAGCAGAGGGGAGATCAGGGCCAGGGACTGGGTCAGGAGCAGAGGGAAGATCAGGGCCAGGGATCGGGTCAGGAGCAGAGGGAAGATCAGGGCCAGGGATCAGGTCAGGAGCAGAGGAGAGATCAGGGCCAGAGATCGGGTCAGGAGCAGAGGGAAGATCAGGGCCAGGGATCAGGTCAGGAGCAGAGGAGAGATCAGGGCCAGGGATCGGGTCTGGAGCAGAGGAGAGGTCAGGGCCAGGGACTGGGTCAGGAGCAGAGGAGAGGTCAGGGCCAGGGACTGGGTCAGGAGCAGAGGGAAGATCAGGGCCAGGGATCGGGTCAGGAGCAGAGGGAAGATCAGGGCCAGGGACTGGGTCAGGAGCAGAGGAGAGATCAGGGCCAGAGATCGGGTCAGGAGCAGAGGGAAGATCAGGGCCAGGGACTGGGTCAGGAGCAGAGGAGAGGTCAGGGCCAGGGACTGGGTCAGGAGCAGAGGGAAGATCAGGACCAGGGACTGGGTCAGGAGCAGAGGGGAGATCAGGGCCAGGGACTGGGTCAGGAGCAGAGGGAAGATCAGGGCCAGGGATCGGGTCAGGAGCAGAGGGAAGATCAGGGCCAGGGATCAGGTCAGGAGCAGAGGGAAGATCAGGGCCAGGGATCGGGTCAGGAGCAGAGTGAAGGTCAGGGCCAGGGATCGGGTCAGGAGCAGAGGGAAGATCAGGGCCAGGGATCGGGTCAGGAGCAGAGGGAAGATCAGGGCCAGGGACTGGGTCAGGAGCAGAGGGAAGGTCAGGGCCAGGGATTGGGTCAGGAGCAGAGGGAAGATCAGGGCCAGGGATCAGGTCAGGAGCAGAGGGAAGATCAGGGCCAGGGATCAGGTCAGGAGCAGAGGGAAGATCAGGGCCAGGGATTGGGTCAGGAGCAGAGGGAAGATCAGGGCCAGGGAACGGGTCAGGAGCAGAGGGAAGATCAGGGCCAGGGATCGGGTCAGGAGCAGAGGGAAGGTCAGGGCCAGGGATTGGGTCAGGAGCAGAGGAGAGGTCAGGGCCAGGGACTGGGTCAGGAGCAGAGGGAAGATCAGGGCCAGGGATCGGGTCAGGAGCAGAGGGAAGATCAGGGCCAGGGACTGGGTCAGGAGCAGAGGGAAGGTCAGGGCCAGGGATCGGGTCAGGAGCAGAGGGGAGGTCAGGGCCAGGGACTGGGTCAGGAGCAGAGGGGAGGTCAGGGCCAGGGACTGGGTCAGGAGCAGAGGGGAGATCAGGGCCAGGGATCGGGTCTGGAGCAGAGGGAAGGTCAGGGCCAGGGATTGGGTCAGAAGCAGAGGGAAGGTCAGGGCCAGGGATCGGGTCAGGAGCAGAGGAGAGGTCAGGGCCAGGGATTGGGTCAGGAGCAGAGGGAAGGTCAGGGCCAGGGATCGGGTCTGGAGCAGAGGGAAGATCAGGGCCAGGGTGTTGTGTTTGCAAAGATAATCCAGAGGCCGTACGCAGAGCTCAGTTCATGTTGCTTTTAATGGCTGATCCAAACACACACTTACAGGCAAAAGCAATCGAATACCTATATCCAATGTCAGACACAATACAACGATAACAGCACTATCAAACTCCATGTGCTCAGGCCAAGGCAATCAAGTACCTATCACCAATGTCAGACATAACATTTCCTCCCCCCTCACAGAATTTCAAACATGAAATGTAGTGACAAAGTCCTGTAGGTGGCCAGGGCGAGAACGTGTACGAACAGACCGAGGTGCGGACTGGTGAAGAGCAGGCCGAGGTGGGGACTGGTGAGGAGCAGGCTGAGGCACAATATCTGCTTGAGGGTTGGCTGGCTGAGCCACATGTGCATCCCGCCACTCTGGGGGTAAGGCTCGGGGATTAGATCCGTATAATCCCGCATCAGGGGGTGCTGGCACCTTCCGAAGGCGGCTGGCATGCCACCGAGAGCCGTCAGTGAGGCAGAAAGTGGCTGGTCCAAGTTGGCAGCTGATTTGGAGAGGGAAGGACCAGAATGAGGCCATCTTATTGTTGCGGTGAGGCCTGTGGACTCTGACCCAATCGGAGACTGAGATGTTGGGCGCCTTGGCCCTCTTCGACTGGTCGAAGCGGAGTTTCATCTTCTCCTGCTGTCTAGCGACTGTGGCTTGAGCCGGTGGAGCAGGGCTCTGAGCTTGCGAGGGGCGGAGCCTGCCAAGGGGCAGCATGAGCTCACGGCCTAGCATGAGGGATGCGGGTGAGACCCCTATAGTGGAATGCTGGGAGGCTCTGTAGTGCAACAGTGTGTGGAGGAGGGCCTTGTCAAACGCACACCCCTGGGATAGGTGTGCTCTGAGGCCATTTTTCAGTGTCTGGTTAAAACACTCCACCCCCCCATTTGACTCGGGGTGGTAGTACGCTGTGCGTATGTGATGGATGCCCTTGCTGTCAAGGTAAGAGGAGAGTTCCGAAGAGACCATTTGGGGGCCATTTTGTCTGTGGTGATGGCCTTTGGATGACCCGAGAGGTGACGGAGCCCACGGCAGTGACCTCTGGCCATTTTGAGTGCAGGTCATAGGTCACCACTAGGAACCGTTGATGGTGGGGGACACCATGGATCTCCCCGCAGACGTCCAGCTGCAGGTGTTCCCAGGGCTGAGAGGGCCAGGTAAGGGGTTGCAGGGGTGGAGGAGCTTGGTGGCCAGTCTTGCCACTTACAAGGCAGGCTGCACAGTCCTTGACCAGGGCCTCAATTTCCCTGTCGATACCCGGCCACCACACTAGGTCTCAGCATCGTTGTTTGAGCTTCACTATGCCCAAGTGGCCCTTGTGCGCCATGGATAAAACACGCGCACGAAGGGCACTTGGGACCACAGTGCAGAGCCCACGTGCAACACAGGAGTCATTCCAGCAGGAGAGCTCCTCAATAACTCTGGAGTAGGCAGACAGTTCCTCAGGCACCTTGCGAGGCCAGCCATCTCTGATGAAGGTGCACAGCTGGGAGAGGGCCAGATCCTGTTCAGAGGCCTCTTTGAGCTCCTGGAGAGAAACTGTGGTTTGGAGAGGCGTGTGCAGCATCTGGACGATATCCTGTTCCACATGTTCAGACCCGACGAGTGGGGCTGGGGCAGAGACAGTGCGGGAGAGCAGATCTGCAACAACATTGTCACGTCCTGGTGTGAACTGGAGACTGAAATTGTATTGGCGGAGGCGATCAGACCAGCGGTGTAGACGCAGTGGTCTGTGGCCCATGCCGGATGTCAACAGCAGGGCAGTGAGAGCCTGGTGATCGGTTCGCAGGGTGAAGGCATGGCCATACGTGTACAGGTGCCACCGCTCACATGCCCAGACGCACGCCAGCGCCTCACGCTCGCCTACTGAGTACTTCTGTTCAGTGGGGCTAAGGGCTCGGGAGGCAAAGGCGATTGGTTTCTCCACTCCATTCTGTATCTGCGATAACATCGCCCCCACAGCTGCAGCGGACGCGTCGCAGGTGACGAGGACGTCAAAGTGAGCCAACACTGGAGGCGACGTGAGCTGCAATTTGAGGAGGCAAACAGCTTCCGTACAGGCTTGTGACCACACCCAGGGCTCATCCTTTCGCAGGAGCTGGCACAGTGAGGCTGTGGTGGCTGAGTACTGGGGCAAAAACTTCAGGTAGTACCTGTTATGTTCATTAATAACTAGACATTCTTATTATGAACAGCTAACTTCTAGCTAGTCATTTATTCAGTACACGTTCTCTAGGTACAGCATCTGTAGAGATTCAGCATGTGTACTTCTGTGTGCAGGCAGCCATCTTGACTACTGCCTTCTGGGTAGCCTAGTGCATCGTGGGTAGTGTAGTCTTAAACACATACAACTAAATATACAGCTCTATACAGCTCTACGGCTCCATCTAGTGTACCACTCTAGAATGACATGTTATTGATCATTACATCCCCCTTTCTTTGAGGTTAACAAAATCAATATCAATCAACTTTCAAGAAAAACGATAAAGATGATATCAGTAACACTTTTGTTAGTGCTCTATAAACATAAACATTTTCACAACAGTCAATACATTTTCAATATAGTTTTTCTTTGTAGTCAAAGATTAAGTCTATCAGGCTTTTTTACTACACATGTGGGTCTTCTCAGCACGGGTAAGTCTGATGTGTTTTCATGAGATTGTTCTGGTGGTGAATGACAAGATTCAGTTGCGGCATTTTCATCAATCTGCTCTTGGATAGTTTCTTGTGTTTTCAGGAGGGAACGGCGGTTCCTCCTGAGAA
Organism: Somniosus microcephalus; assembly: GCF_052327205.1. Lineage (NCBI taxonomy): Eukaryota > Metazoa > Chordata > Chondrichthyes > Squaliformes > Somniosidae > Somniosus > Somniosus microcephalus. The sequence continues at coordinate 252,895,606 of NC_140991.1, forward strand.
TCTGTCCTTCCTCAGTTCTAACAGTGTATGACCTTGGTCGTACTTCCTCAAGAACTGTAGCTTTCCTGTTCCATGTATCTGGGTCCTCAACCCTGACAACATCATCCCTTGTCAATGGTTTTAGAGTTTTGGATGACTTGTCATAGTATGATTTCTGTTTCAGCTTTAACAGTTGAAGTCTCTGTCTCAGTTCCTTACTTTGCTGTTCTTTTGCACAGCAGGGTAGCGTGGTGCACAACTTGCGACCCATTAGTTGTTCAGCAGGTGAAGAACCACAGTCTAAAGGTGAGGCTCGGTAGCTCAGCAGGGGGAGATAAGGATCAGACTTGCTTTCTGTCGCTTTCTTCAGTAGCTGCTTGAGAACTTGAACACCTTTCTCTGCCTTACCATTTGACTGAGCATACAAAGGACTGGATGTGATGTGCTGAAAGTCATACTGTGCTGCAAACTGTTGCCACTCCTTACAGTTGAAGCACGGACCATTGTCGCTAACGGCAATCCTGGGAGTTCCATGTCTGGCGAAGATGGATTTCACATGCATTATGACACTGCTTGCTGATGTGCTTGAGAGCAGCGCCATCTCAGGATAGTTAGAATAGTAGTCAATCACTATTAGATATTCTTTACCATTTAAATGAAAGAGGTCCATACCAACCTTTTGCCATGGTGCTGTTGGTAAGTCAGCTACCATCATTGGTTCCTTTGTTTGTTTGTTTTGGTGTTTCTGACATGTCTCACATTTGACTATCATGTTCTCAATGTCCTTATTTATGCCAGGCCAATAAACAGTGGCCTAGAAATTCAGTGCCCTTAGCGCCGATTTTGCGGCGCTAGAGGGCCTAGCGCTGCAATTGGCGCCGGCGCCGAAATTGCCTGGGGCCCTCCCGCCGCGGTAGACCGGTAGCGCTGCGCCGGCACCGATGACATCATCGGTGTGCGCAGCGTCCCGGTTGCCATGCCGACGGGCCCCAGCGCCGAAATTCAGTTGCGGCCGCCTCGCCCGTGGCAGCCGCAACTAAGACTCTGGCAACAGAGTCTTACATGACTTTGCGCCGGCGCATTAAAGGCCCCGCGGCGGCCGGCCGCTTTCCCGCCGGCCGCCTGGCCGCAGCTCCCTCCCCGGACTTCCCCCCCCCCCCCCCGGAACAGAAGCAAGCCCGGCACTTGTCCGAGGTGCTGGGCTCATTTTTTAAAAGATTTTCGCGGGCCGCGGCCGGGTGCAGGCAGCTCCTCCTTAAGGGAAGGAGGAGGCCTGCACTTCCCGAACCTGCCGCACCGCAGCGGGCGCCGCAGCGCCGGAATAGTGCCGAAATTCAGCGCGTTGCGCCAGTTTTCAGGCGCAAACAGCTCTCAGCAGCGCCGGCAGCCGTTTGGGCGCAGAACTATTGAATTTTGGGCCCGACCAGCGCGACTTAGCTCCGGCACTAACTTCCGGCGCTAAAGCCCTGGCTGCGCCAAAACTCAATTTCTAGGCCAGTGTCTCTTGCTCTCCTTTTGCATTTTTCAATTCCGAGGTGTCCCTCATGAATCCTTTTGAGCATGTCTTGACGTAGAGCTTGTGGAATGACTATTCTGTTCTGTTTTAGTAATAGTCCACTTGCGACACTCAATTCTGACCTTATGTGAAAGTATTTTGGACAGGAACCTTTTGGCCAATCATGATGAATGTTTTCTATTACTGTTTGTAACACTCTGGCCTAGAAATTGGGTACAGCCCCACTTGAGGCGTTAGAACTGGCAATGCGCAAAGTTTATAGCCAGACGAAACTTATCGCCGCCTGGCGCGATATTGGGTTGCATCGCCCCCAAAGGGGATTGAGGCGCTAAATCAGCCATTGCACGGTGCTCTTAAGGCGCAAAAGGTCAGGCGCTACTCAATTTCGACGCGGACGGGCGCAGCGCAGGTGAACTCAATTACGGGAAAGCATGAGACCTCCAGGCGCCGGCCGGCTCTTAAAGGGGTGGGTCAGTCAGCCTGAGCTTCAACACCCAACGCCCTGTAGGCCTCAGATTCGGCGCTCACCCTTGTCTGGCGGTACAAACTTGTTCATCATGGAGAAGGTTAGGCAGAGAGCAGAGCGCTTCAGCACTGAGGCTCTGGACCACTTGATGGCTGCAGTTGAACACCGTCGAGAGGTCCTGTATCTGGATAATGGCAAGAGGCCGAATCAGAAGGCTTATCGACGATCATGGAGGGAGGTTGCTGTGAGGGTGAACTCCAGCAGCATGGCGACCAGGACCCCTGTTCAGTGCAGGAAGAAATTCAACGACCTCACATGGATCGTTAGGGTAAGTGATGGTTTACCAAACTTGTGCTTCCCTACATCTGCAGCTGACTTCGGGCACCCTGCTGCAATGATGCGCCAATGGCCATCTGTCAGTATGCACCCATGGCCCTTTCTGGGCACACACATGGACAGATGTCTCAAGGCCTCATGTAAGGGCTCTTGCACCATGGGGGGCATGCGATGAGGTCTCAAGGCCTCATGTAAGGACTCTTGCACCATGGGGGGCATGCGATGAGGTCTCAAGGCCTCATGTAAGGGCTCTTGCACCATGGGGGGCATGCGATGAGGTCTCAAGGCATCATGTAACAGAACCTCCCCTTCTTTCCCCTGCAGTCCAAGCTGGCGATGATTCAAAAGGAGCAGCGTCGAACCGGTGGCGGACCTGCACAAGTGGTCACTCTCACGGATCTGGAGGAGAGAGTGCACCAGATACTTGGAGGACGTCTGTCTGGTCCTGTGACCACTGCATCTGCCGACCCCATTACCGACAGCGAGGGTAAGACTCTCAGCTTTTTCACCTGTTGCATTCCACTTGGTCCCCCCGCCAGCATGCATCCTCAGTGTGCAGCCATGTCAGAGCCTTGCCGCAATCTGGCATGCCTTTCAGCAAACCTGTCCTTTTGCTAAAGCCACTCTTCCACCTCCCACTTTCAGATGAAGCAGCACCAACTCAGGCTCAACGCGCTGAAGCTGGCAGTGCCAGTGCCACCGGAGGCGAGGGCCAGGAGGAATCCGGACCAGCCGCTGTAGAATCCGGGGAGCTGAGACATCTGCAGACTGGGGATAGTAGTCCCCTGGAGGGGAGGGGGGGTGGCTCTGAGGATGAACCAGTTGCCGGACCAAGCGGCATGCAGCAACGCACGGGGGATAGGCAAGTTCGGCCACCGTCTCCCCGCAGGGCAAGGCAGGTCGTCATGACTGCTGCACAGAGTGCAGATGAGGTCCGTCGCCTGGCTGAGATGAGCAAACAGGCCCGGGTCAGACACACGGAGCTGATGGCTGCAGTGGAGAAGATGCCTGAGTCAATAGATTCATTGGCTAGGAGTATGTTGGACTTTGGGGCAACAATGGAGAGGACTCTCCAGGGCTTTGGGGCAACAATGGAGAGGACTCTCCAGGTGTTCGGGGAAACTATGGACAGGTCTATCCAGGGCTTCGGGGCCACAATGGACAGGACTATCCAGGGCTTCGGCCCAACAATGGAGAGGACTGTCCACGGCTTTGAGTCAGCAATGGAAAGGACTGTTCAGGGCTTCGGACAATCCCTGGAAAGGTCTGTGCAGGGCTTGTCCGAGGCAGTGGAGCGGTCGGCACCTGTCTTGTCCGAAGCCATGGGAAGAACTGTCCAGGCCTTCTCCGAAGCACTGGCACCTGGCACACAGGTCCTCACTGTTGCCACGCAGTCACTTGCTGGGCTCCTCCACAGCCAGATTGACGCAACGCGATCTCTCACTGCAGCCACCCTCTCTGCATCAGATAGGATCACCCCGGGCCCTTCCACTCCCGTACAAGGCCAGGAATCAGTGGAGCATGCGATTGTGGCAGATGAGCTGAGCCGCTCCCCTCAGATAGCCAGTGTGTCATCCGACCATGGTGCAGGTGTCCTCTCTCGGCAGGAGAGCATTGCACATGCCAGCGCTGGGACGCCTGCATTGCAGCTGCCACCACCTGCAGGCCACACTGCTTCCAGCCATGGTCACAGCATGCATCCTGCGTCCGCACCCTCCAAGCCCAGAGGTCAGCCAGGCGGTCCCTCAGGGGCTTCTGCGCTTCCAGACAGTCAGGAGGCGTCCCCCAGCCTTGAGCCCGCCACTGGGGTCCAATTATGTAGGCGCAGCAGGGAGGGAAGGGGCCGGGCGCAGAAGAGAAGTCGTTCTCCCTCAAGGGGCCAGTTGTAGAGGGAGGTGCTGAGACATTTGTTTGTCCAAATTCAAGGACACCCTCACCTGCTGTTATATTTGCTGAGGTTTCTTGAGTTTTGCGGCTTGGCCGAACAGTTAACAGTTATTTTGAAAGTTATAGTTTGTGCTCACATTACGTTGTTTAGCTGTAATGAAAGACTTTTGTGTCAATAAACAGAAGTTTCAATGTTGCATGGCGCATGTGACTACTTTCAGTGATGCTGGCATTCAGAGGCCCTCAAACATCCAAAGTGCGCATGAGTTAAGACTCTCATCATTCCGCCACAGGGGTGTCGACACGAGTCCAGTGGAGCCTCTGACGTATGGACCTTCCACTTTCAGCAGCCCTTCCATCTTCCTCCTCCTCCTCCTCCGCCTGCTCTTCCTCCTCCTCCTCCTCCTCCTCCTCATACTCCTCCTCCTCCGCCTGCTTGTGCAGGGTCCGAGGGAAGGTAATGAATTGACGCATTCGCCTATAAAGGGCATCTGTCACTTGCCGGATGCAACAGCGGACTGCAGCCTGAGCGACAGTCGCATTGTCCCCAATGGCTGACTCAAGGCCTCCATTTTTATGGCAATGGATCCTATCAGTCAGTTTAGCCATAACGAACAGAGAGGTTCTGCAGCGTTCACGTGGCTGCAGATGCTGACCAAGCAGGTGGCACAGATCAGTAACAATGTCCCTCCAGATTCGGAGCCTTCGCAAACACTGCTCCTCCGACATGTCAAGGCTTGTCACCTGCTGCCTAAAGACCCTCGCAACATCCCGTCGGATTGGCCGACCTCCATTGCCCCTCCTCATTTTGGCCAATCCCGGCCCTCTCTCCCGCCGTCTCTCTGCCCCTTCACAGTGTTGGGCGATGAGGCCGTCACACTCCAAACAAGCTCCCATTCCAATGCCAGTTGGTCAAAAGGCTTTTAGGTGTAGTGCTGCAAGTGCTTCGGACAGGGTTGAAGGTCCCAAGTACTGTAAAGCTAAATTCCCAGAACTCCGCTCCACATTAGCTCGCCAACTCTCTCTAGCAGCAATCGCAATGAGCAGGCCAAGTGGCAGAAGATTCTGCACTAGAGCTGTCCCCTTTAAATAGCGCCGCCCTACTCCGAGAAGGGCCTGTTAGCCCTCCCTTGAACTGTCACTAATAGCGCTGGGCGCTAAGGCTCCGGACGCCACCCAATATGCGCTCAGGCGCTCCTAAAAGGCGTTGCACACTGAAATGACATCATGAGCTGCTTGCGCTCGCGGGCCGCGTAAACACTTAGCGCAGGCGCTAAATGTATAGTCAATATCTGAGTTGGCGCTATCTTCATAGCGCTCGCCCCAACATAGGGCTTCGCCCCAATTCTAGGTCTCTTTAGGCGCTCAGCGCCGGCGCTATCAACCCAATTTCTAGGCCTCTATCTTTTGCTGTTTCTTCTGCTATTTGCTTTGATTTTGTGTCTGACACGGGCAGCGCAGCAGTGACCATACTCACATGAACATCCACGTCTTCTTCAGTAGAGCTCACATGACTCGTTGTGGGTGCTCGGGATAGTGCATCTGTTAACACTATGTATTTGCCTGGTGTATAGATCAGTTCAAAGTCATATCTTTGCAGCTTCATCATGAGTCGTTGAATCCGTGGAGACATCTCATTCAGATTTTTTTTTTATGATGGCAACCAGTGGGCTGTGGTCTGTCTCAACTGTGAAGGTGGGAAGTCCATATATGTAGCCATGAAACTTTTCTAGTCCAACTACCAAGCCTAGACATTCCTTTTCAATCTGGGCGTATCGACACTCAGAATCAGTCATAGACTTGGAGGCATAGGCAACAGGCTTCTAATCTTCACCCTCTGCTTGTAGCAAGACCGTGCCTAGGCCATACTTTGATGCATCCGTTGACACTTTGATTCTCTTTGTTGGGTCAAAGAAGGTGAGTACAGGTGTGGTTGTCAGCACTGTTTTGAGATTCATCCACTCTTGTTCATGTCTTTCTGTCCATGCGAACTCATTTGTTTTATGTAGCAGGTCTCGCAGACAGGTTGTCTTGGCTGACAAGTTAGGAATGAACTTTCCAATGAAGTTTATCATCCCCATGATGCGTAGCACTCCTTTTTTGTCAGTGGGTCGGGGCATTTTGAGTATGGCGTTTACTTTTTCCATATCTGGCTCTATTCCTTTACCAGATAGATTATCTCCTAAGAAAGTGACTTCCTGGATGCCAAACTGACACTTGGCTTTGTTGAGCTTCAGTCCATTCCGGCGTATGCTCTGTAGCACTTTAGTCAGTCTCTCATTGTGTTTTTTCAATGTGGAGCCCCAGATGATGATGTCATCAACATAGACCCGAACTCCTTCCAGACCTTCAATTATGTGTTCCATCGCTCTATGAAAGATTTCAGATGCAGATATTATCCCGAAAGGCATTCTGAGGAAACAATACCTGCCAAATGGTGTGTTGAAGGTACAGTATTTGGTGCTCTTTTCATCCAGTTTTAGTTGCCAAAATCCTTGTGAGGCATCGAGCTTTGTAAAGTATCTGGCACCTAACATTTCACTGGTGATTTCTTCTTGCTTGGGAATCTGGTAGTGTTCACGTTTTATGTTTGCATTTAAGTCCTTTGGATCCATGCATATTCTTAGATCATTGTTCTTTTTCTTCACACATACCATAGAGTTAACCCAGTCTGTTGGCTCTTCGACTTTCCTGATGACTCCTAGTGTGGTCATTCTGTCCAGTTCTTTCTTGAGCCGGTCACGCAGGGGTGCTGGAACTCTTCATGGAGCATGTACCACTGGCTGAGCATCCTCCTTTAGCTGGAACTTGTAAGTGAATGGTAGAACTCCAAATCCTTTGAACACATCCTGGAAATTACTCACTACAGAATCCACTGAGTCATCTGGTCTGCTTATGGCACAGTTTATACGGTAGACTCTCTTGACCAGTTCTAAGTCCTCACAAGCTTTGTCACCCAGTAGTGAATCAAGTCCTTCAGCTACTACAGAAAACATGAGATGATGCACTTTGTCTTTGACTGTCACTTTAAGTCTGCATACACCTAAGCTATCTATTTTCTGTCCATTATAGCTCTTCAGTAGTACTGATTTTTTCTGTATTTTGGGCTTTTCTTTCATGTTTTTAATGTCACTTACACTGATTAAGTTTGCTTTTGCCCCAGTGTCTAGTTTCAATGTAACTAATGCTCCATTTACCTGCAGTGCGATCATCCATTTGTCCTCTTTTACTGCATTAACTTTATGTTCAGCATTGTTTATTCCTGAGGGCTGCACATTTTCTGTATCCTTTTCTATATTGTCACATGACACCATTCCTACAAAAAATGTCTCACTTAAATCAGTGTCCTCAATCACATTGACTTGGACTTGTTGCCCTTTCTTTGTTTTCACTTTTGAAAAGCATTGTTTGGCAAAGTGATTCTTTCCATGACATTTTGTGTACATTTTTCCAAACGCTGGGCATTGTCTTAACTGGTGTTTATAACCACAGTGTTTACAATTAAAAATTCCTTCCTCCGATTGCTTTTCATTTCTGTTCTGCCCATGTTTCTTCCCTTTGTAGGACACAGCACCGACAGCAGCACTTACTACAATCGCATCATTATTGATTTCACTGTAAGTCTTCGCATGCTTTTGAGCTACCTCGCTGGCTTGGCATATTGTCACAGCATTTCCCAATGTTAGTTCGGTTTCTCTCAACAGACGTTTCCTGACCTTTTTATCATGAATACCAAACACAATTTGGTCACGAATCATGGATGATTTCAGCTCAGAGAAATTACATATCTGTGCTTTCAGTTTCAGATCGGTCACAAAGCTATCAAAAGTCTCATTTTGCCGCTGTCTCCTTGAACGGAACACATATCTTTCATAGGTCTCATTCTTTTTTGGAGAACAGTGTGTATCAAATTTCTTTAGCACATCGTCTAAATTTTCTCTGTTCTCCTCTGGATTAAATACAAATGTATTAAATACCTCTATCGCCTGTGGGCCTGCAACCGTGAGCAGCAACGCTATCTTCCTTGCGTCTGGCTTCGTACCATACCCGATGGCAGCAATGTAGAGTTCGAATTGTTGTTTGAAAGCCCGCCAATTGTAGTTGACATTTCCCGTGAGATTCAAACCTCCTGGTGGCTTCAAAGACTCCATGTCGCGTTTCATAATGTTTAGCAGATTTTCACAACTCCTGGTACCATGTTATGTTCATTAATAACTAGACATTCTTATTATGAACAGCTATCTTCTAGCTAGTCATTTATTCAGTACATGTTCTCTAGGTACAGCATCTGTAGAGATTCAGCATGTGTACTTCTGTGCACAGGCAGCCATCTTGACTACTGCCTTCTGGGTAGCCTAGTGTATCGTGGGTAGTGTAGTCTTAAACACATACAACTAAATATACAGCTCTACACAGCTCTATGGCTCCATCTAGTGTACCACTCTAGAATGACATGTTATTGATCATTAGATTACCCAGTCATGCCAAGGAAGGAGGCAACCTGTGCTGCAGAGCTGGGTTCTGGGATGTTGTGAATGGCATCCATGTTTGACTGGAGTGGAGATATACCATCAGCCGACAACCGAAACCCCACAAATTCGATCTCTGAAACAGCAAAGACACACTTTTCGCCATTCAATGTGAGCTTGTTTTTTGCTACAGCCATGAAAACTCTGTGAAGGCACTCGTCATGAGTGGAGGTTGAGGGCCCATGCACGACGATGTCATCCAGGTAGATGGCCACCCCAGGAATGCCCACGAGCACAGAGGATATCACCTTTTGGAAGCAGCTGGGTGCAGAGCTAAGTCCAAATGGCATCCTGGTGTACCGAAAGACGCCAGCATGTGTCACAAAAGCAATGAGGTCCCTGCTGCTGGGGTGGAGGGGAACCTGTAGCTAGCCCTGTCGAAGGTCCAGTTTCGAGAACAGGATGGAACCATAGAACTGCGCTCTGAGTTCCTCTGACGTGGGCAGTGGATATTTGTCAGGGATTACGGCCTTATTCACTGCTCGAAGATCGACACAGACGTGTAGACCACCTGACTTTTTCATTGCGACCACCAGGTTGGAGACCCATCAACTGGTTCGATGATGCCAGCTTCCAGTAGCTGCTTTAGTTCAGCTGTGACCCCGTCACGGAGAGCAAGCGGGATGCAGTGCAGTGGCTGAATGATATGGGTAACGGTGGAGTCAACCATGGGCTGGTGGGTGAAGGCAGTCAGGCAGCCCAGACCCTCGAAGAGTGCTGGCCATGTTTGGTGCCACGGTGAGCCGACGTGCAGAATCGCAGACCCACCGGTGTCCAAGAGGGAAAAACCCAGGTCAGTGAAAAGATCCAGTCCCATCAGGTTAGCTCCTTGGCGTGTCACATGAAAACAAAAATCTGGCAAAAGCGTATAGTGAGGTTGACTGAGCCCACTAGTCCAATTTTCGAATTACCATACCCACAAAGGGCAGTGGAGGGCGCAGAGAGTGGCAGGGAGCTGAAAAAGTGTTTGAATGTGTCCACATTCAGCAGTGAGATGCTGGCACCGGTATCCAACAACAGAGGGATGCACACATCATTCAGGTTAATTGTGCATGACTTGAAAGCCACTACTGGCCCAGAGCTCACATTGTGAATTATAGGCCAACTGCTTGAGGACTGAGAGTGTTCATTTGTAGCAACAGAGGCAGAGCGGCAGACATTGGCAAAGTGATTTTGTTTTCCACAATTGTGACAGGCTTGGCCACGCGTGGGGCAATTCTGCGCTCTGGTAGCATGTGAACGAGATCTGCAGTTTCCACACTGTTGCCGCGGTAGCGCGCGTTGCTGCTGTCGCGCGAGCATTACCGTGTCAGAGCTGTCGGGGCCGAGGGCGCTGTCACTGGGTGTGTGTGCTAGTTTCGCTGCACATTTAGCTGCAGACTCCACTTGAAAGGCAATGTTGACTGCCTGTGACAACGACAGATCGTCGGACTCGAGTAACAGTCTTTCACACACTCTCACGTTGTTGGTGTGCTCTATTAGTTGATCACGCGCCATCTCGTCTTGTAGTGCACCGAACTTGCACGAGCTAGCTAACCCCCTCAAATTAGCCATGTATTGATGCACCGACTCGCCGGGGAGTTGGTGACGCTGTCTAAAAATTAATCGCCGCAGGAGGGCACTTTGTGGGGCAGAGAAGTGCGTGCTTAACAGAGCCACAGCCACATCATACATTTGAATTGAGTCTGCTGCGCATAATGTCCCAAGAACACGCTGGCCCTCCGCTCCCAAGCAATGGGATAAAAGTGCCTTTTTCCGTGCTGTACTCACATTTTCTAGTCCAAGAGCAATGAGGTAGGTTTCAAAGGACTGTAACCAGTGAACCCATGGGATCAGGGGCTCACCGGGTAGTGCAAGGAAGGGAGGAGGTGGTGGAAGAGAGATTTCAGCCATCCTCGTCGCCAAGTGTTGCGTTCGCAAAGATAATCCAGAGGCCGTATGCAGTGCTCAGTTCATGTTGCTTTTAATGGCTGATCCAAACACACACTTACAGGCAAAAGTAATCGAATACCTATATCCAATGTCAGACACAATACAACGATAACAGCACTATCAAACTCCACGTGCTCAGGCCAAGGCAATCGAGTACCTATCACCAATGTCAGACATAACACAGGGATTGGGTCAGGAGCAGAGGGGAGATCAGGGCCAGGGATTGGGTCAGGAGCAGAGGGGAGATCAGGGCCAGTGATCGGGTCAGGAGCAGAGGGGAGATCAGGACCAGGGATCGGATCAGGAGCAGAGTGGAGATCAGGGCCAGGGATTGGGTCAGGAGCAGAGGGGATAATGAGGTCGTGTGGGGTCAGGTCGGGAGCAGAGGAGAGATTGAGGTTCGGGTTGAGAGCTACGGTGAAAGAGCAGGTTCGGGAGCGACAACCAGGTCCTTTAATGTGGGGCCGAGAGAAGCACACCCACTCCACCCCGTTCCACGTTCAGGTAAGTTATTTACCTTCTGTGTTTCAGGCAATCCCTAAGGCTGTTTTCCCTGAGTGCAGTCTGCGATGGTGTGGGCTGCATCAGGGCAAAACAATCTTGGAAAGGGGATCTCAAGCAGGCATTGAACCCTTATTTGCATATGGAATGGGCCTAACACCTGTTTCAGGCATGAGTAAAGGACGCCTCTTGTTTGTCCTTATCCAATATTGTGGGCTACGCACTTCCATCTAGAAATCTATGCAAGCTTCCTGCCCGCCATAATAGAAACATAGAAACATAGAAGATAGGAGCAGGAGTAGGCCATTCGGCCCTTCGAGCCTGCTCCGCCATTCAATGAGATCATGGCTGATCATTCAAATTCAGTACCCTGTCCCTGCCTTCTCCCCATAGCCCTTGATCCCTTTAGCCTTAAGAAATATATCCAACTCTTTCTTCAATATATTTAATGAACTGGCCTCCACCGCCCTCTGTGGCAGAGAATTCCACAGGTTCACCACTCTCTGGGTGAAGAAATTCCTCCTCATTTCAGTCCTAAATGGCTTACCCCTTATCCTTAGACTATGACCCCTGGTTCTGGACTCCCCGGCCATCAGAAACATCCTTCCTGCATCTAGTCTGTCCAGGCCTGACAGAATTTTATAGGTTCCGATGAGATCCCCTCTCAATCTTCTAAACTCCAGCGAGTATAAGCCCAATCGACACAATCTCTCCTCATACGTCATTCCTGCCATCCCAGGTATCAGCCTGGTGAATTTTCGCTGCACTCCTTCCATGGCAAGAACGTCCTTCCTCAGGTAAGGCGACCAAAACTGCACACAATACTCAAGGTGTGGTCTCACCAAGGCCCTGTACAACTGTAGCAAGACATCCTTGTTCCTGTACTCGAACCCTCTTGCTACAAAGGCCAACATACCACTTGCCTTCTTAACCGCCTGCTGCACCTGCATGCTTACCTTCAGCGACTGGTGCACAAGAACACCCAGGTCTCTTTGCACTTCCCCTTCTCCCAATCTATTGCCATTCAGATAATAATCTGCCTTCCTGTTTTTGCCACCAAAGTGGATAACCTCACATTTATCCACATTATAGTGCATTTGCCACGTTTCTGCCCAATCGCCCAACCTGTCCAAATCGTACTGGAGTTTCACGACATCCTCCTCACAGCTTACCCTCCCACCCAGCTTTGTGTCGTCTGCAAATTTGGAGATATTACATCCAATTCCCTCGACCAGATCATTAATATATATTGTGAACAGCTGGGGTCCTAGGACCAATCCTTGCGGTACCCCATTAGTCACTGCCTGCCACTCGGAAAACGACCCGTTTATTCCAACTCTTTGCTTTCTGTCCACCAACCAGTTCTCTATCCAAGTCAATACCTTGCCCCCAATCCCATGTGCCTTAATTTTGCACGCTAATCTCTTATGTGGGACCTTATTGAAAGCCTTCTGAAAGTCCAAATACACCACATCCACTGGTTCTCCCTTATCTATTTTACCAGTTACATCCTCAAAAAATTCCAGTAGATTAGTCAAGCATGATTTACCTTTTGTAAATCCATGTTGACTTTGTCCGATCCTGTCACTGCTTTCCAGGTGCTCTGCTATTACATCTTAGTAGTCCGAGTAGCGGCATATGAATCAACTTCTAGGCCATAGTTCCTTGTTCTGTCCGGAAGATGGCAAAATGAGAGTGCGAGACTGCCAGCATGGCATTGGAAAACCCTGTAAGAGGTACATAGCACAGATACAGACCAGGTTTAGGAATACTGCACAGGTACGTTTAGCAAATCTAAGCAGCATGAGACTGTGGAAATCTAGAACAAGAGTGCAAGAGATTGATGTTGGAACCAGGGCAGGAGCAAGAACTCTCCAGATATCAAAATCTTGACATATTACTTCCAAGTTATTCCCTTGGACTTTTTTGTCAAATATTATATCGAATCTCCACTGCACTTGTATATCTCACTATTTTGAAAATCATGATTATGGTCTCCCTTCAATTAAAATAAATGCAGTTCTGTGAGTCTCACTTTTTTAATTAGATTCTTAGGTTCTAGCTGTAGGGGTTTGCAAAAATCCCATAAATCCCTGAAGATCGGAAAATATTGGTCCACATCGTGGACGAAGAATTGTGTGATTTGAATTGTCTCTGGGTTGGACAATGTTTTAAAAGCATACCCAGAACTCTTGGACAACATAGGGACTTTAAGATTAAAATGGTACCTCTGAGTTTCGAATTGTGTAAATTGCAGAGGGGTCTGAAAATGGTCGTCAGAAAAGCATGGCCAAAAAGGACAAGAGAAGCAGCTCGAAGTGTCTGTGTAAGTGGGAGGATCAAGCAGTCAGACCTGTCAATCAAACCAGGGAGTTTCCCTTCTCTACAGAGGCAATGTTTGTTTACAAGAAACTATAGGATGTTGACATAAGCGATTAAACCACTTGAGACTGACCGCAGGACAAAGGGCTTCTGTTTACACAGAAATCCAACCCCATTCAACACCAGTTACACATAATGGGACAAATTGAAACAACGGAAAGGACTTTGATAAGGAATGAATGGGTTTTTGAATCACCCATTAAACTGCGGATGTGGGCGGGAACATTTTGGCCCCAGAATGTAGACACATTCAAACCACTCTGAATCAGCCAATCATAGCCTTTCTCTTGTGTATTCGAACTTTTGGGCGCCAATTTGCACACAGACCCTTTCAGCGCCAAACAGCAGGAGCTGGCAGGATATAAAGATAGCTCCTGAGAAGCTATCTCTCTCTTACTTCCTTGGACCACAGGTGAGCAGGTTTCTGACTCCTCAGCAAGGCAATCTAGTAAGGAGTTAAAGGGGGGTGGTAATTTAAGGGAAATTGCTAAGATTGTTTAATTAACATTGTAGCCATTTATCCCTCGTTTTGCCATCTGTCTTCCCCCATTTAAGCAATTGTACAGTGGTTACTAAAATCGTGTGGTGTAGTTTTCTTTAGTGTAATAAAAGTTGATTTTCTCACATCCAGACCAGTTGTCCGTTTTTAATATGTCATTAATTATAAGTCCTCCAGTCAGACTGGAAGGTGGGGTTTAGCGATTCGAAACTGCTGTTTGGGATTGGTCAGAGATGCAGTGGCAAAAAGCTGCTTGACCAGGTAAATTACCGTAAACCATGTAAAGGAAGGTAAATTACCGTAAACCCCAAAAAAGATGCCCCCCTACAAATTGACGACTGCGGCAGGACTGGAGGCAGTTCTTGATATGATAGGTGGTCTGGATCTGGAGAAAGCATCAGCTATTGCTTTTCTTGCTTTCAGTCTGTGGGTAGCCCTGCAGATGTTAGTGGCAGCGTGTAAGCTGACCTATCATAGCATAGGTGGCTGGGTTAAGAAGGGTGAGATGAGGAAGCAGGAGCAGGTGACAGAGGCCAAGAATCGGGAGTCAGAGTTGGGAAAATGCCAGGCAGAGATAGAGCGCCTTGTGCAGGATGCCACTGAGGCCAGAGATAGTAAGATGAGACTGCGGGAAGAGAATGTCCGCCTCATCTCAGAAGTTACAGCAGCTTATAAGCTGGCCTGCGACCAAAGGTTTAGTGAAGCAGATCATGTCCCCTGTAGGGCAGAGGTAGAAAGCCTTAACATGGCTTTAAAAGGAGCAAGGGGGATGATTTGCATGATCGGCCCGAAGGCAGGTCAGCTGGATTTTACCAGCAGCCCAAATCAAACCGCCCCACAGGCTACACCCAGGGAAAGGCTGGCTAGGGAATTAGAGATCCCAAGGCAGCAGCCCACAGCTCCAGGTTTTGAGGAGCTCTGGCAGCAAGAAGGGGTGGACAATGGGGTGGTAGGCGAACACCAGCAGGTCCCGCTAGGCAGGCGGGGTCCAGGACCAGTCTACCCCTTCCGACAACGGAGGTACGGTCCGCCCGTGAGCGATAGTAACCCAGGGGCTGTTCAGCATACTTATCTGGTACCCTATGATACCCAACAGCTCAGAGGCCTGGTGAAACATATTCCCATGCTCTCTGAAAAGGGAGACCCCTCAATGCACTTCCAACAAGTAGAACAGGCAGCCGGTGTTAACGGCTGTGATGATGAAGAGAAAGCCAAAATGTTGCTTTTCTCTGTGGATAGCAAGCTCTATCAGACCCTTTCAGATGAGGCCAAGAGAGGGCAGAAGGGTTTTGAGGACCTGAAGGAGGAAATACTGGAAGCCATGTGTGTGAACGACGGCAATCCGTTCGATCGCGTAGGGAAAACCCTGCAGAAGGAAGGGGAGACCCCACAGGTATTTGCAGACAGGCTGTGGCCAGTCTACAGCAGCACGTGTATAGGGGGACAAAATAGGGCACACCTGAACGAGAGGCAGCGGAACCAATGGCTTCGTTGCCTGGTGTCCAATTGCCTACCCCAGATAAAATTAAAAGCTGATACTTGGTTTGACCACCGAGACCCCCTAGTAACCGAAGAGACTCTAATCCGGCAGCTCATGGTAACATATAGGAACAGGAGGAATAGTGAGACCCCCCAGCAAAAGGGTAAAGTCCACGAGGTTAAAACTGGGGCTCAATATAAGAAAGAGTGGCGCCAAGAGGGGAGCCATCCCTCCCAGAACAAAGTCACTTGTTACAGGTGCGGGGATAATGGCCACTGGTGCAAGGATTGTAAAAAGCCTGGGAGAGACGATAAAGCCAGGACCCCCGTAGCCCCAACTCAAAGGGTAGAGACAGGAACCTCCCCCGCCTCAGTTGAGTCGCTACTGGAGGCAATGCGGTCTCTCCTGACCAATCAGGGAAAGGCAGCAGCCATCAGTGGTGCTGCAGCCCCCTCGCCCACTTCTGCCTCCCCACAATGACTGGCTGATATGCTGGCCAAGGAGGGTGCACGTGCAGGCACTTTCTGGGACCCATATGAGTCCGGGCCAGTGGCAGCGATTACAGACAGGGATGGGGCACAGGGAAAATCAGGTAAATTGTATAAATCTGACAACACAAGTTCAAGTTCACAGCCTGTAAAGACAGACACTGTGGCTTGTTTCCAGGGAAAAGTTGTCCAGCCCACAAATTGGAACACTTCCCTGCCCCAGTGGAACCTATGTTTTGGCCAAAGTTTAAATTTGAACAAGTTATGTGGCTCAGAAACAGAGGAACAGCAACCTGAGATTAGAAATCTGCAGGCTGCTGCAAATCCATTCACAGAGACTACTCACGCAAGCGTGGTTCCCCAGCCCGTGACCCAAGCGGCTCTTCTTCAGTTTTCCCACACAGGCTCAGTCCCGTGCCTGAGGGGAGAGGTTTGCCAACACCAGGTTCGCGCAGGCGCAGTCATGAACTTGGAACCCCCAGCGGCTCCTGTCCACTGTAAGGCCGCGCGCGCAGGCGCAGTCGGCCGTTTAAAGGCCCCCGCTACCCAATCTATACGCGCAGGTGCAGTAGCCTGCTTGGAAGACCCAGTGGCTCTTCCTATTCTTTTTGGCCAAATCGAACGCGCAGGCGCAGTTACCTGCGGGACCACAGCGGCTCCTCTTCGGTTTCCCTGTGCAGGCGCAGTCGCCTGCTTGAAGACAGAGGCTTCACAGCCTCTGCCGAGGGACACCGGGGAGGAGGTTTGTGCAGACACAGCCACCTGTTTGAAGCCAGAGGCTTCACAGCCTCTGCTGGGGGACTCCGGGGAGAAGATTCGCGCAGGCGCAGTCACCTGTTTAAAGGAACAAGCTTCCCAGCCCACTTCTAGAGTGGTCCCCCCCATGATGTGGGACCCTGGGGAGGCAGGGATAGCAATCCCTCTTGCAGGGGAGCCGTTACCAGGTTTTGGACCTGGAGAGGAAGATTTTCAGCCACCAGCAGCGGGTGGTGAGGGAGTACCTGCCCCCAGCACACGAGTGGGTAGGAAAAAGGAGACAAACCCGGACTACCGGCAGGCTGCCAGGTATATTATACAGTCCGGGCTGTTTGCACCGGGGGAGAAGGTTCCCAGCCAGCTAGGGCTGCGACTCAGGCTCAGGGTCCGCCAGCCAACGTTTCCCCCACAGAGACGCCCCTCAGAAAGTCTCAGCGGGTCCGCAAGCCCAAGAAAAGATGGTCACCAGAGTACCTGCCACAAAGAGCAAGCTCCCGAACCGGGGAGAAGCCAAAGAACAGAGGTCCCCAACCAGCAGCCATAAGCTGCGAGGGACCAGAGGCAAGAGGCAGTCCAGCTTTGCTGCAGCCAGCAGTAATCTGTGACAGTGCGAGATTAGCCTTGCCGCCCGGAGATGGGCGGCATTTGTATTATAGCTATGTGTGTATATAGCTTGCTTTAAGGTGTAAATTGTAAGTTTAGAATTAACTGATGCAGTTTAAGTTTAAAGTTTAAGTTTATAAGTGTGCCAAATGTTTGTATTTTGGTCCGAGGTCGAGGGACCCGACCATGTCTCCACCTAAGGCAGCAGGTCACTGAGAGACCTGGCTGCCTGTCCTTTTAAGTTTTTTTCAGGAGAATGAACTAAGGAGCAGCCCTGTTCGCCCAGCCCGAGCTGGGCATCGAAGGAAGATATGGATACAGAATGTTGGGGATCACCTCGCCACTAGACAAATCCAGAAGGAAACCCTGCAGCGACCTTCGGGAGAAACTGGACAGGGTCCGGAGGAACTTGCCTACTCCTCCTACGTGGAAGAGATGGCCCCAGCTGGGTGGGGCACGGCCCCCAACCCAACACTATCCTGACCGAAGTTCACTTGCGGGAGACCTCGCTGTTGAGGAGTCATGGTGGGGAAGCGCGGGCGCCTTGTCAGATAGGGACGCGTTCCCCGGGAGTGGGTGGTGATGGCCCGGGAAAGATTGTAAAGGGGAGGGGGGGACCCAAGTGTCGCGTGGGTGCGTTCGGGGAAGGGAGGAACTCACCCAGGGGCCCAGGGGCAAAGTTAGAGTGTAAGTGTGGCTGGGGAGGATGAGTGGGTGGCCGGATCTGGGATCCAAGTTTGAGGGGCCAGTGAGAGCCGCCACACAGGCACCCATCATTTTCTGCAGCCAGTTGAGGGAAGACGGGAGGGGGAGGGACTGGGAGTCGCGATCCCATACTCCCCGGTCTCGGTCTGTGCCAAGGTAAATTTTAAACATGAGGGGTACCCCACCTCCACAAAGGGACAAGAGAACGGCTCGGGGCTGGCGGAGCAGACTGTTCTGTAAAATCCATTCTGCATGTTTTAAAAGTTTAAGACCATTCAAAGGGGGGGGGTGGAAGGAACATTTACTGCCCGGGTGGGAGGTGCAATACCCACTCGAATTTCGCGACCCATCATTGGCACGTGATCGTCGGGGTTTGTTTAAGCATGTTGTTCAAGATTTTTTTTTTGTATTTTGTGTTCCAGCCCCAAGTTGAGCAGAGGCGTAGAACCCTCTCCGTGCTTGGGATCATTTTGATTACATTGTATAACTAAGATTGCAACATTTTGTAATAAGTTGTAATGTAACAAGTGATTGTAAATTTTAATTGCATTGTATAATGTAACAAGTGATGCAGGGTATGAGACCCCTTATTGTAAACTGATGTATCTGTAAGATGCCTACCATACCATGGTTTTTTCTCGAATTTGAGGGGAATAGATGGGTCGGGGGATCAGTGGTAGGTAGCTATTAGGTAAATACAGGGGATGGTTGTTTGTCGGGGGTCAGAAAATTTTGATCACTCCTTCGAGTGGACACTACAATCAAGTTGGAAGTATCCAAAGGGCGGACTGTAGGGGTTCGCAAAAATCCCATAAATCCCTGAAGATCGGAAAATATTGGTCCACATCGTGGATGAAGAATTGTGTGATTTGAATTGTCTCTAGGTTGGACAATGTTTTAAAAGCATACCCAGAACTCTTGGACAACATAAGGACTTTAAGATTAAAATGGTACCTCTGAGTTTTGAACTGTATAAATTGCAGAGGGGTCTGAAAATGGCCATCAGAAAAGCATGGCCAAAAAGGACAAGAGAAGCAGCTTGAAGTGTCTGTGTAAATGGGAGGATCAAGCAGTGGCAGTCAGACCTGTCAATCAAACCAGGGAGTTTCCCTTCTCTACAGAGGCAATTTTGTTTACAAGAAACTGCAGGATGTTGACATAAGGGATAAAGCCACTTGAGACTGACCGCAGGACAAAGGGCTTCTGTTTACACAGAAATCCAACCCCATTCAACACCACTTACACATAATGGGACACATCAAAACAACGGAAAGAACCTTGATAAGGAATGAATGGGTTTTGAATCACCCATTAAACTCCGGATGTGGGCGGGAACATTTCGGCCCCAGAACATAGACACATTCAAACCACTCTGAATCAGCCAATCATAGTCTTTCTCTTGTGGATTCGAACTTTTGGGTGCCAATTTGCACACAGACCCTTTCAGCGCCAAACAGCAGGAGCTGGCAGGATATAAAGATAGCTCTTGAGAAGCTATCTCTCTCTTACTTCCTTGGACCACAGGTGAGCAGGTTTCTGACTCCTCAGCAAGGCAATCTAGTAAGGAGTTAGAGGGTGGTAATTTAGGGGAAATTGCTAAGATTGTAAGACTTACATTGTAGCCACTTATCCCTCATTTATTGCCGTCTGTCCTCCCCTGTTAAGTAGTTTACTGTAATTACTGTGTTCATGTGGTATAAAGATAGCTCCTGAGAAGCTATCTCTCTCTCTTACTTCCTTGGACCACAGGTGAGCAGGTTTCTGACTCCTCAGCAAGGCAATCTAATAAGGAGTTAAAGGGAGTGGTAATTTAAGGGAAATTGCTAAGATTGTTTAATTAACATTGTAGCCATTTATCCCTCATTTTGCCATCTGTCTTCCCCCATTTAAGCAATTGTACAGTGGTTCCTAAAATCGTGTGGTGTAGTTTTCTTTAGTTTAATAAAAGCTGATTTTCTCACATCCAGACCAGTTGTCCGTTTTTGATATATCATTAATTAAAAGTCCTCCAGTCAGAACTGGAAGGTGGGGTTTAGCGATTCGAAACCGCTGTTTGGGATTGGTCAGAGGTGCAGTGGCAAAAAGCTGCTTGACCAGGTAAATTACCGTAAACCAGGTAAAGGAAGGTAAATTACCGTAAACCCCGAAAAAGATGCCCCCCTACATGGCATCATCTTTGTCAGTCTAACTCTGAACTCTCTCCAATGTGCCGATGTTGCTTTGAAATTAGGATGCCCAAAATAGCATTCAATATCTCAAATGTGACCTCTGCAACAATTGAGCCTAGATCAGAATAAAGTGTTTCAATTTACAGTCAAACACCCTTGAGATGCATCTCAGGACACAATTAACTTTGTTGGTAACAGCTATAGATTGACTGAATGCTTTCAGTAAATGATCAATATCATCCAAATCTTTTTCCTTTCCACCTTAAAGAATTGATATCCCTTCATTGTGTACACACTCCTATAATTCAAGCTATTTCCTTGCACTGTTTATTTATGCTCTTCTCTAAAGCCAACTTTAATAGGCAAACCCATCCATATCATGAACTGAAACTTGACCTTCTACACAAAATATCTGGGTTAGAATGCCGTTGGGAGATTAAGTAACCATTGTATTACTGAGCTATCACCAGAAATAGCATTAACTACCACTATGAAAGTACAATGCTGACAATACAGTTGTACTCACAGGATTATATCTATCAGCCAACATCCCAAACTCTTTCTTGGAATGTCCTGTCCCGCAGCAAGATAGCGATGGAAGTACAGTGGCATATATCTAGTGGGCATGATCCTGAGAATTCTCAACATTGACTCCAGATCCAATGAAATCTTATGGCTTCAAATCAAACAAAGCCAAGGAAACCTATTGCTGATTAGCACCTACTACCCCCAAACTAATGGATCAGTAGTCCTCTATATTAAATGACATTTGGAGGAGGTAGTGAGGGAAGCAGAGGCATGGAATGTAATCTGGGTGGGAAACTTCAATATCCACCACCAATTGGTTTGGTAGTATTTTCACTGGCCGAGCTGACCAAGGCCTGAATTACATAACTGCCTGACAAGGCCTGTGTCAGGTGATAAGGGAACCAACACAATGCCGAAATTAATGGCGCTGACAGGTCCGGGATATTGCCACTGGTTGCTAATTAACATTAGCCCAGCATTAAACTTAACATGCAAGGCCGTTTTCATGGGGTTAGTTCCAGAAGGAGGCCCAATGTAGTGTGGCCGTAACATCATTACAGCAAGAAAGCAAGAACAGCCTTCTCTTAAACCACAACAGGAAATGCTGGAAACACTCAGCAGGTCAGGCAGCATCGTGGAGAGAGAAACAGAGTTAACGTTTCAGGCCGATGACCCTTCATCAGAACTGGAAAAAGTTGGAGAAGTAACAGATTTTTAAGCAAGTCTGGGGCAGGGAAAAGGAGAAGGGGAGGAAAGAACAAAGGGAAGGTCTGTGATAGGATGGAAGGCAGGAGAGATTAAAAGACAAAAGGAATGATGGTGCAAGGCAAAAGGAGATGGTAATGGGACAAGTTAAGAAACAAAATATGACTGTAGATGAGGTGTAAATGGAAATGGAAGAATCATCAACAGCTGCCATGTGAGAGAGAAAAGAAAACATTGGGGCCGAGGTTATAGTCCGAAATTGTTGAACTCGATGTTGAGTCCAGAAGGTTGTAAAGTCCCTAATCGAAAGAGGAGGTGCTAGAAACATAGAAACATAGAAGATAGGAGCAGGAGTAGGCCATTCAGCCCCTCGAGCCTGCTCCGCCATTCAATGAGATCATGGCTGATCATCCAAACTCAGTATCCTGTCCCTGCCTTCTCCCCATATCCCTTGATCCCTTTAGCCTTAAGAAATATATCGAACTCCTTCAATATATTTAATGAATTGGCCTCAACTGCCTTCTGTGGTAGAGAATTCCACAGGTTCACCACTCTCTGGGTGAAGAAATTCCTCCTCATCTCTGTCCTAAATGGCTTACCCCTTATCTTTAGACTGTGACCCCTGGTTCTGGACTCCCCCACCATTGGCAACATCCTTCCTGCATCTAGTCTGTCTAGTCCTGTTAGAATTTTATAAGTTTCAATGAGATCCCCTCTCTTTCTTCTAAACTCCAGCGAGTATAAGCCCAATCGACCCAATCTCTCCACATACGTCATTCCTGCCATCCCAGGTATCAGTCTGGTGAATCTTCGCTGCACTCCCTCCATGGCAAGAACATCCTTCCTCAGATAAGGCGACCAAAACTGCACATAATACGCAAGGTGTGGTCTCACCAAGGCCCTGTACAACTGCAGCAAGACATCCTTGTTCCTGTACTCGAATCCTCTCGCTACGAAGGCCAACATACCATTTGCCTTCTTAACCGCCTACTGCACCTGCATGCTTACCTTCAGTGACTGGTGCACAAGAACACCCAGGTCTCATTGCACTTCCCCTTCTCCCAATCTATTGCCGTTCAGATAATAATCTGCCTTCCTGTTTTTGCCACCAAAGTGGATAACCTCGCATTTATCCACATTATACTGCATCTGCCATACACCTGCCCAATCGCCCAACCTGTCCAAATCATACTGGAGTTTCTCGGCATCCTCCTCACAGCACACACGCCCACCCAGCTTTGTGTCGTCTGCAAACTTGGAGATATTACATCTAGTTCCCTCGTCTAGATCATTAATATATATTGTGAATAGCTGGGGTCCTAGGTGCTGTTTCTCGAGCTTACGTTGAGCTTCATTGGAACAGTGTAAGAGGCCGAGGACAGAGAGGTCAGAGTGGGAGTGCAGTGGAGAATTAAAGTGACAGGCGACTGGAAGCTCGGGGTCACGCTTACGGACTGAATGGAGGTATTTCGCAAAGCGGTCACCCAATCTGCGTTTGGTCTCCCCAATGTAGAGGAGACCACATCGCGAGCAGCGAATACAGTATACTTAATTGCAAGAAGTACAAGTAAATCGCTATTTCACCTGGAAGGAGTGTTTGGGGCCCTGGACAGTGGGAAGGGAGGAGGTAAAAGGGCAGGTGTTGCATCTCCTACGCTTGCACGGGACTGTGCCGTGGGAAGGGGAAGGGGTGTTGGGGGTGATAGAGGAGTGTAACAGGGTGTCGTGGAGGGAGCAGTACCTTCAGGGTGCTGAAAGGGGGGGAGGGGAAGATGTGTTTGGTGGTGGGATCACTGTGGAGGTAGCGGAAATGGTGGAGGATGATCCGTTGAATGTGGAGGCTGGTGGGGTGAAAGGTGAGGACAAGGGGAACCCTATCATGGTTATGGGAGGGAGGGGAAACGGTGAGAGCAGAGGTGCGGGAGATAGAACAGACACGGTCAAGGGCCATGTCAACCACGGTAGAGGGGAATCCTCGGTTGAGGAAAAAGGAAGACATATCGGAAGCACTAGTATGGAAGGTGGCATCGTCAGAACAGATGCGGCGGAGACAGAGAAACTGGGAGAATGGAATAGAGTCCTTACAGGAAGCAGGGTGGGAGGAAGTGTAGTCCAGGTAGCCGTGGGAGTCAGAGGGCTTATAGTGGATGTTTATCGATAGCCTATCCCCAGAAATGGAGACAGAGAAGTCAAGGAAGGGAAGGGAAGAGTCGGAGATGGACCATGAAGGTGAGGGAAGGGTGGAAATTGGAAGCAAAGTGAATGAAATTTTCTAGTTCCAGGCGAGAGCAGGAAACGGCACCAATACAGTCATCAATGTACCGGAAAAAGAGGTGAGGGAGGGGACCGGAGTAGTATTGGAACAAAGAATGTTCCACATTCCCACGAAAAGGCAGGCATAGCTAGGGCCAATGCAGGTTCCCATAGCAACACCTTTAATTTGGAGGAAGTGAGTGGAGTCAAAGGAGAAGTTGTTCAATGTGAGAACAAATTCAACCAGGTGGAGGAGGGTGGTGGTGGATGGGGACTGGTTGGCCTCAAGGAAGAAGCGGAGCACCCTCAGGCCGTCCTGGTGGGGGATGGAGGTGAAAAGTGAAAAGGAGAAAGTTGGGGCCAGGAACCTGGAAACTGTTAAAGTGTCGGAAGAGTCGCAAATGTAGGTGGGAAGAGACTGGACAAGGGGAGAAAAAATAGAGTAGAGATAGGAAGAAATCAGTTCGGTGGGGCAAGAACAGGCTGAAATGATGGGTCTACCAGGGCATCCCTGTTTGTGGATCTGGGAAGGAGGTAGAAGCGGGCTGTGCGGGGTTGCGGGACTATGAGGTTGACAGCCATGGAGGGAAGATCTCCAGAGGAGATGAGGTCAGTAACAGTCTTGGAAACGATTGCTTGATGTTTGGTAGTAGGGTCATGGTCCAGGGTATGGTAGGAAGAGGGTCAGAGAGTTGCCATTCAGCCTCTGCACAGTAGAGGTTGGTTTGCCAAACAACAACAGCACCACCCTTGTCAGCAGGTTTAATGAAAATGCCAGGGTTGGATCAGAGAGAGCGAAGTGCTGCAAGTTCAGAGGGAGTTGGGCTGGAGTGAGTAAGGGGAGCAGAGAAATTGAGATGGCCGACATCATGCCGGCAGTTGGCAATGAAAAGATCTAGAGAGGGTAAGAGGCCAGAGTGAGGGGTGCAGGTAGAACGAGAATTCTGAAAGCGGGAGAAAGGGTCAGCTATGCGGTGGGAAGACCCTAGGCCAAAGAATTGGACACGGAGATGAAGGCAATTGGAAAAGAGCTCGGTGTCGCGCCGAGCTCGAAATTCATTGCGATAGGGGCGTAAGGGGATGAAGCTCAGGCTTTTGCTGAGGACTGATCGTTCGGGGTCAGAAAGGGGAAGGTCAGAGTGGATAGTGAAAACACGGCAGGGGGTGAGATTGGAAGAAGGGATGGGGTCAGAGGAAAGTGAAGGGGAAGAAGGTTCCGAAGGGGCGATGGTTAACAAGAGATGTTGAAGCTTGCGATCCTTGACATCTGGAAGGAAGAAAATACTTTTTTTTTGAAGCGTCGGATGAGTCGAAGGATAAAATGGAACTGCGGTCCAGGACAGCTTTGAGATAGAGTGCATCGGTGCTGCTGAAGAGAGAGGTCGAGAGTGTTCATGTGGCGACGCATGGCGTTGAGCGCGGATGCGGCGAGAGCAGTGGTTTGAGGAACACTGAATATCTTGGCAATATCTGTAATCCTGGGTGGATCCAAAACATGAAGGGTGGAATTTCAATTCTCTTAAAGCAAGGCTGTCATTTCAGACTGTCATTTCTTAAAGGGGAACTGCCTTCTAAAATGAAAAAAATAAAAACATGTAAAAATACGCAGCTGTTGGCCCTTACAGCTCAACTGCCTTCTGAAAAATAATTAACCTTAAAAAGAATTCCCAAATGGGAGTCTTCAGCATTTAAAGCTGAATTGCCTTCCACACCTACAAAATGGGAAAAGTGCTTCAGCATCAACAGAAATACCTCAGCAAGCCAGGGAAAGAGCACCCTGGGTCTCGCATGCAGCACTCCAGCTTTGTGCAGGGGGTCAACACTGCAAAACAGGGCCTCTACCCACAGGGGCCAGGAGGCCCTCCAGAAAGAAGGAGGTGTGACCAGATCACTGAGACTGTCACTGCCAGCAGTGTCGCCCCCCACGACCTGGCTCCAGTGCCCAAAGAAGCTTCATGACCCCAGACTACTGGTCAAGGTCAGTGAATGCATCTTCAAAAGCCGTCTCCTACTAACTGCACCACTCGTCTCACACACTTCTCCTTGTACAACTCCCCTCGCTCCCCGCCCACCCCCCAATCACTCACCTACCAACAATCTCTACCAAACACAAGGCACACCTCCCATTCCTAGCTTCACCTCACCACTTGGAGGAGACGGTGCTGGCCATTTTTGGCAGGGGCATGGCTGAGCCCTTGGCCGGCGGCAGGGCTGAAAGGATACAAGATGCTGGTATCCTCATATATTAACCTCCTTCTCGCATACACCTCTTGTTTTCCCGCCCTCTCTTCACCACAACTCCACCCTTGTGACTTCCTCATTTTACATGCCCAAGAAATGCAGCCTGCCCAGCCAGTGGTTGACCAAGAAGAGGGAGAGTAGAGTGAAGAAGAAGAAGAAGAAACACCATCACTCGATTTCACACTCCCAGCCACCAGCTCCTCTTGGTCAACCAGCAAGGCCATTTGCAGTGTCCCCCACTGAAAGTCAGCAGCCTTCCACCAGCTATGCTGCAGCCACTGGGGTAGCACTTGATGAGTTGATTTCTTGATGTCATATTGGATGGATAGATGTATAAAGTTGGATTGGAAAGTTTGCTTTGTGGTGGCTTTTATTTCAGCATTGTGGCCAAGAGGACGCTGTGATGGTCAGTAACAGAGGGAAGGTAAGGTGTTGGACAAATGTTGAAAGGGGCATTGGGGTTGTGGTCACTGGTACCGCAGGCGGATGATTCCATCCCGGATATCCCGGCCAGAAAGGAATTGTCTGGGTTGCATCCTTCCTTCTGCTTTCTCCTCTTCTGCTTCCTCCTCTTCTGCGTCTTCCTCTTCCCTCTGTAAGCGGATGCTGTAAATCTGAAATAAAAGCATAAAATACTGGAAATCCTCAGCAGGTCAGGCAACATCTTGACTTGAGACGTAAACTCTGTTTCTCTCTCCACGGATGCTGCCTAACCTGCTGAGTATTTCTAACATTTTCTGCCTTTTAAGAGGCCATTGCTTTACCATCCAAGGCCTTGCAAGCATCCATCAGCACTCCCTGCACACTGTAAAAACTTTTAACATTTATTGCACCCAGCCACTACTTCAATAAAATATTAAAAATCCAGTCCAAAAACTTAAATGCAAACTTACCTGAAAGATGTGTGTGTCCCTTTAAGAAGTGCTGACAGCGTCTCTGACAGTCTGCTGCACACTTGCTTATCAGAACGAGTTTAGGACCCAGCGCTAAACTCAACGCAAAGGTCCAAGTTCGCAGAGTATGATGTTAAGTCGGTGTTGCTCGCCAACTGACGTCACACTCTCCATATTTGCATCTCCAGGGCCAGCGCTGCTATCAGCAGCACAAAGGCCCTCACCGAAATGGCGGCCACTGAGTCCTGCACCAGAGAAGGGCATTAGAGCAGTGGCTGCCATTTTTTTCCAGGATTGCGGCACAAACGGGTAGCGGTAAGTAGCACAATTTCTGGGCCCATACTTCAGAAAAAATGTAAAGGCATTAGAAAGGGTACAGAGGAGGTTTACTAAGATGTTACCTGGGACTTCAGTTATGAGGAAAGTTTGAAAAGGTTAGGACTGTTCTCCTTGGAACAGAGAAGGTCAAGAGATGATGTAATAGAGGTTTTCAAGATGATGAAAGGTTTTGATAGTGTAGATAAAGAAAAACTATTCCCTCTGGTGAGTGGGTCAATAACCAGAGGTCACAGATTTAAAATCATTGCAAAAAGATCTAGAGGGGAGATGAGGAGAAATTATTTCACTCAGAGAGTTGTCGGGATCTGGAATGCTCTACCTGGAAAGGTGGTAGAAGCTGATTTTATAAATAATTTTAAAACAGAGTTGGATAGTTACTTGTGGATGAGCAACGTACAGAGTTACGGACAAAAAGCGGGGATGTGGGACTAAGCACGACTGTACTATGAATTCTACGAATCAATCCCTGACACCAGCCCCAATCCCCGACCCATACTCCCGTCCCGATCCACAACCCAGATTCCAATAACCAACCCAGGCCCCGACCCCTGGAGTTGCGATCTCTCGCCCCTGATCCCCAGGCCTGCATTCCCTTGGTCCGATCCCTGACCCGACACAGCCCTGGTCCCACTTACTTGAGGGCCACTGCGATGTTAGCAGCATCCCGATTTTTTACTACTCTTCGCCGCACCAGCTCCAATATAATGAGTGCTGAGGCCCAATATATGGGGAGCCTCGGGCCTCACAATTCTGGTGCAAGAAAAGAACCCTGTGGCCCCCGTGCACCCACAAATGGGTGCGCCCAGATTTCTGAGCCAATCAGTGCTATTCCTGTGCTACTTCAGTTTGGATGGCCCAACATGCTAAAAATGAAAGAAAGTAGGAGACTGGCAGGCAGGTGATGGAAAGTGCATAGCTTATGTGGAGTCAATGATAAGGGAAATCATATACAGTCTATGGGAGAAGCTGGTTTGGTAAACTAAATGCCATTTCCTCATTCCATATCTTTTCACATTCCTACATTTACATGCACCATAAAGACCGGAAGACTAATTTTGTATTGTACACATCATTGAAGAGACAATTATAAAGAATACAATGTTATATGAGTTTTGCGGTAAAGCCTTCTGTTTTGTGTTTTTGTTGTAAGGCTGCATATGAGGCTGATTTTTTGAATGCTCACTCCAAATGGACAGTGTCACCCACCAGAAACACATATTGGAAAATTGTGGAGATGCTTCCCCGTGATTTCCTGAAAAGTGTCACAGAGGTCAAGACTCTTCAATGGTAGCACGTGTAAGTGAAGCCAACCCTATTAAATGATTGCGTGCATCAGTTTTAAAAAAATTATTTCATTAATTCTACCAAATGTAAAGAAATAATTTATGTCACGTCCTCTGAATGTCCCAAAGTGCTTTGTAGCCAATGAATTACTTTTAAAGAGATAGAGAATAAGGATTGGCAGAACCTGATCCTATTCAACAGGTACAATGTACTTGCTACCTGTGAGGATAAGGACAGCCAGATGCTGACCTTGGCACCTTGGAGTAGGAGGCTGTCCAAAGCGGGGAGGGGGAGGAGGGAAAGTATAATGTGGTAGTTGTAGGGATTCAATAATTAGGGGGACACATAGCATCCTTTGTAAGCAGGATCAAGAGTCCCACATGGAATGTTGCCTACCTGGTGCCAGGGTGAGGGATATCTCAAACTGGCTTGAAAGCGTATTAGAGAGGGAGGGGGAGGATCCAGTTGTTCTGGTCCATGTTGGGAATAACAACATAGGAAAGAGTACGCAAGATGTCCTATTTGGAGACTACCAGGAGCTAGGAACTAAATTAAAGAACAGGACCTCAAGGGTTATAATCTCTGGATTATTACCCGAGCCATGTGCAAATTGGTGTAGGGATAAGCAGATTAAGGAGGTGAACATATGGCTAAAGGAGTGGTGTGGGAAAGAGGGGTTCGATTTCATGGGGCACGGGTACTGGTATTGGGACAGGAAGGAACTGTACCGTTGGGATGGGCTCCACCTGAACCAGGCTGGGACCAGGATCCGAGCGGAAAGGATAAATAGGGCGGTCACAAGGACTTGAAACTAGTAAATAGGGAGAGAGCCCAGGTGGAAAAGGTAGTAAAAATAATAGTTCTAAAACAAATGAAAGGGAAGAGAGTAGAGTAATAGTCAGAAATTGTGCTTTAGGCACTACCGGTAAAGGAAGAACTAAAAGATGTAAAGTATTTAAACCAGGAGAAAGAAATAAGAAATGTGTGAATAAAACAATAGAGCAGAAGGACAGGTTAGGGTGTGTGGCCCAAATAGGCGTTCTTTATACAAACGCACGGAGTATATAGAACAAATTGGATGAATTGCAGATGCAAGTTCAAGTTGGAGGGTTTGAATGGTAGCTAATACTGTAGTGAGACATGGCTGCAAGACTGGGAACTGAACTAGTGATTAAGGATGAAATCACTTCAATGTTAAGAGAGGATATAATGAGAAGTAAGCAGGCAGTCGAGACTTCATGGCTAGAATTAAGAAATAATAAAGGATTTAAGACTGTAGTGGGAGTTGTGTATAGGCCCCCTGGTAGCAGCTGTGAAGTGGTAGAATGTATAAATGCTGAGATTAGACAAGCATGTAGCAAAAGCAGAGTGGTTTTCATGGGATATTTTAACTTTCATATAGATTGGGATAAGCAGACTAGCTCATGTCAGAAAGGTAATGAATTTCTTGAGTCTGTTCAGGAGAGTTTTCTGCACCAATATGTTCTCGGACCAACAAGGGGACAGGCCATATTAGATTTAGTAATGAGTAATGAGCCAGACTTAGTTAACAGTCTAACAGTGCGTGAACATTTATCTAATAGCGATCATAATATGATCGAGTTCAACATACTGTTTGAAAGAGAGAAATGTGAAACAGCTACTAAGATTCTAGATTTCGGTAAGGCTGACTTCAATGCGATGAGACAGAGGCTGTCCACAGTAAGCTGGGCAAATCTGTTAATGGTTAAAATGACAAGATCAGTGGGAGGTGTTCTAAAAAGAATTTACTGTGATACAGAACCAGTTTATACCCCAAAGGGGAAAGAGCCAATAAAAACAGCCATGGACGACTAAAAAGGTAAGGGACAATATAAAACTAAAATTAAAAGCATACAAAAATGCAAAAACTAGCACAGATCCTGGCGACTGGGAGAGATACAAAGAACAACAAAAGGTGACAAAACTGATAGTAAGAGCTACAAAAAGGGAGCATGAAAAAAAACTTGCAAGGGATATTAAAACCAACACAAACATTTTTTACAATTATATTAGGAAAAAGAGGGTAGTCAGGAACAATGTGGACCCCTTGACAACTGATAACAGTTTACTGTAAATGAAAATAAGGACATGGCGGACATGTTGAATAATTACTTTTCATCAGTATTTACAGTAGAGGAAGAGGATAGCATGCCGGACATCTGAAGGAAACTAATATTGAATCAGGGACAAGAACTCAACAAAATTAGCATATGCAAAATAACAGCAATGAAGAAAATAATGGCACTAAAGAGTGACAAATCCCCAGGACAGGATGGTTTCCATCCCAGGGTTTTAAAGGAAGTAGGTGAGCACATTGCAGATGCCCTAACTATAATCTTCCAAAGTTGTCTCGATTCAGGAACCATCCCTTTTGATTGGAAAATTGCGTATGCCACTCCGCTATTTAAGAATGGCGAGAGAGGGAAATCAGGGAATTATAAACCAGTTATCCTAACATCTGTTGTCAGGAATTACTAGAGTCTATAATTAAGGATAGAGTGTCTGAACACCTTGAAAATTTTCAGTTGATCAGAGAGAGCCAGCATGGTTTTGTGAAAGGGTAGGTCATGCCTGATGAACCAGATTGAATTTTTTGAAGAGGTGACTAAAGTAGTGGACAGGGGATTGTCTATGGATGTTATTTATATGGACTTCTAGAAGGCATTTGATAAAGTCCCTCATAAGAGACTGTTAGCTAAAGTTGAAGCCCATGGAATTGAAGACAAATTATTGACCTGGTTAGGAAATTGGCTGAGCGGCTGAGACAGAGAGTAGGGATAATGGGCAGTGATGTAATAAAACTCACTATGCACTTGGTTTGAGCATAAAGCAAGGCTTTAATCAACTTGTTTCAGAACATGGAGGTCTAGTTGTACTTCACTAGTTCCTTGTCTTACAAAATGTCCCTGGCAAGCTGGGGTCGACGCCCGAGTATTTATACTCCCTGGACAGCGCCACCAGCTGGCCATCCACCGTTATTTCACTGGTAGTTTCTTGATGAATGATGAGATTTATAACATTCTTCCTGCCTAAAAGATTTGGAAGTCCGACGACTTCCTCTTAGTGGATCAGGCAGACGGCGAATAGCCGCAGTCTTTTAGATTTTTGTTTATGGCTCGAAGGCATGTCTCCCCGGACTGTGTCTTGGTCCCTGGGTTGCTTGATCCTTACCGGCGGATCGACAGGGCCTGTGTTGCTCTGATCGACCCGAGGGAGGCTGGGGAGATCATGACTCCGGGTGCGGGTCCCCACAGGCACAGAACTGTCTTCATCCTGTTGGATAGCCGGGGATTGACCGGCGTCCTGGCCTCGGCTGGCCATCCCACGGGGAGCGCTCTGCTCCCCGAGGGGATCCGGTGGGGCAGCTGGCCGATCTCTCGATGCTCCAGGTACGGCGGCATCTTCGGGGGAGCGCAGAGTGTCAGCATCATCCCCGTGGGTCCCTCTATCGGTTGAGTCCGTGGAACCAGCCGGACAGGGAGCCAGGTCCCGGAGCGAAACGGTGGATTCCGGCCATCAGGGTACCGCACGTGCGCGTACGTGGGGTTGACATCCGTGAGTTCTACCTCGTCAACGAGAGGAACGGTTTTAGATGATCGGATGAATCTTTGGATCAGCACGGGACCAGGAGCTGCCAACCATGATGGTAGAGATGTCCCATGGGTGGAGCAACGCTGGAAGCTGAAGAATCGCTCGTGAGGTGTGACATTGGTAGACGTAGAAAGGAGAGACCTGATGGAATGCAACACGTCAGGGAGCATAGTTTCCCACTGCTGGTCTGGTAGGTTGCATGACCTCAGCGCAAGACGAACAGCGTTCCAAATGATAGCGTTGTATCTCTCAACCTGTCCGTTACCGATGGAATGGTACGGTGTCGTTTTACTTGTGGCGATTCCCCGTTGGGAGAGATAACTTTTGAGTTCGCTTGACATGAAGGAGGGACCCCGATCAGAGTGGATGAAATTGGCCGTACCGCAAAGGGAAAAGACTTGATCAAGGCATTTGATCACTGTGGAAGTAAGCATATTGGGACAGGGGAAAGCAAAGGGAAAGCGTGAATATTCATCCACCATAGTCAGTAAGTAGGTGTTTCGCGTTGAGGAGGGCAATGGCCCTTTAAAGTCAATGCTCAGTCGCTGCATAGGCTGCATAGCGTGTATGAGCGAGCCATCTGATGGACGGAAGAATTGTGGTTTTAATTCCGCACAAATTCTACAGGAGGAGCACGTTCTTTTCACATCTTCCGTAGAAAATGGGAGATTTTTAGATCGCACAAAGTGCAACATACGGGTAACACCAGGATGGCATAAGTCAGTATGAAGATCCGCCAGAGTCGAAGTTGACATAGAAGAGCAAAATGCCCGCGTGAGGGTATCCGGGGCCACATTCTCTTTGCCGGGTCGATAATGTATGGTGTATCCAAAGGTGGCCAATTGCATCCTCCAGAGTTGTATTTTGTTATTCTTGATCTTAGTGCATTTCCGGTTATCCAGCATAAAGGCCACGGAGCGCTGATCGGTTATAAGTGTGAAATGGCGACGAGCGAGAAAATGACTCCATTTACGTACCGCTTCGATGATGGACGTAGCCTCCTTCTCGACAGGAGGATAATGGAGCTC
The DNA here is from genome assembly GCF_052327205.1 of Somniosus microcephalus. NCBI lineage: Eukaryota > Metazoa > Chordata > Chondrichthyes > Squaliformes > Somniosidae > Somniosus > Somniosus microcephalus. The sequence continues at coordinate 252,928,716 of NC_140991.1, forward strand.
GCTACCCTGCAAAGTTCTGGACAGAAATGCAACGGGTCGACCACCTTGATTCAAGCTAGCAGAGATCGCCACATCCGCTGCATCGCACTCGACTACGAAAGGAAGACTTTCATCAATGGAACGAAGCGTGGCTTTTTCCAGTTGTCGCTTGAGGAGGTTGAAAGCTGAAATAGCCATTGCCTCTAATGGAAATGACTTTGCATGAAGCAGGGGCTGGATCTTGTCGGAGAAGTGAGGTATCCATTTTGCATAATAGATGAACATGCCGAGTGCCCGATGAAGAGAGCCGAGATTCGTAGGGGGAGGGAGCTCCTGAAGCGGACGAAGTCGCTCCGGATCCGGTTTGATGACACCGTTGCCCACCCAGTAGCCAAGGATGTTGACTGATGGTACTGATTTCACAGATTTGGACTCATTTAAGGTTAAGTTGCGACAACGGAGAACGTCAAAAATTTTCTGGAGGTTGGCATCATGCTCCTTCTGGTCATGACCAGCAATGGTAATATTATCCAGATATGGAAAAGTGCCCGTTAAGTTCTCCTGTTTGACTGGGCTATCCATTGCCCGTTGAAAGACGGCCACCCCATTGGTGACCCCAAATGGAAGGCGACAAAACTGGTAAAGCCGACCATTGGCCTCAAAGGCCGTATACTTCTTGTCAGAGTCCTTTAATGGCACTTGATGATATGCGCTCTTTAAATCAAATACCTTGTAGTTGGCAAGGTTATTGACCATGTCATCGATGCGTGGTAGTGGGTAGGCATCCAGGTCGGTATTCTGGTTAATAGTTTGTGAGTAATCGATGCAAAGACGTTTCTTGTGTTGCTTCAGAGGATTTTTAATAACGACGACTTGAGCCCGCCAGGAAGATGACCATGGTTCAGTGATACCGTCAGCTAGAAGGCGAGAGATTTCTGTCTCAATAAAGGATCGATCATCTTGGCTGAAACGTCGTGATTTAGTGACTATGGGCTTACATCGTGGGAAAGATTGGCAAACAAGGAGGGCTCGTCGAGCGAAGCCGCTGAAAGCGCACAAAACGGTACTTTGGGAATAGTAAGCTCCGGCTTTGACCCTCCAAACTCGAAAGTGAGTCTTTTGTGTTGTTTATGGAAATCCCAGGAGCACATCACTGCATAGGTTCTTGAGCACCCCGAGCCGGGTGGAGAAATAAGTGCGGCCATTGAGAATAAGGTTGACAAGACAAAAGCCGGAAGAATTGATGGTCAGTGTCGTCAGAGCCATTGCAATTTCCCTATCCGAGGGGTAAATACGCAGTTTTAACTTACTGACAGCCCGCTCACTAATGAAGCTGTCAGAGCTGCATGAGTCAATTAGTGCACTCAAAATGTGTCCATTTACCAAAACCTTCATAGCTGCATGGGACAGACTTTGGGGAAAAACAGCTATGATGGGAAGAGGGGCAGTTTTATCCTTGACATCTATAACCTTAGTAGTGGTTCCTAGGGGAGGAGCAGTTTTATAGATTGCAGCTGTAACATTAGTAGTGGCTCTTGGGGGAGGAGCAGTTTTATAGATAGTAGCTGCAAAACTAACAGGAGCTCTCGACTGGTATACCTTAGAAAAGTGGCCTTTCTTACTAACAGAGGCTCTTGACTGGCATACCTTAGAAAAGTGACCTTTCTTGCTGCAATGATTGCAGGTTGCGTTATGAGCAGGACAAAATTTCCTATAATGGAACGCTCCTCCACAGAAGAAACACTTCCTTCCAGATTGCCAAGATGCCGCTAGGGCGGGGTCGTCGTCAGTGTAGGTTTCTAGGGTAGGGTTGTCATCAGCTGGGTTGGAGTCATCATCCGTGAGGGCTTCCGCCCGAGGCTTATCGAAAGAGTCACTAAAAGTGATAGCAGCAGCCCGTGCACGTGGTGAAAGATAGGTGTCTGCATTCCTCTTTGCTAAGTCCAGAGAGCATGCCTGGTCATAGGCAGCCTGTAACTTGAGGGTTTTATTCTCCAACAGATGCTGACGTATGAAGGGAGACACAGTCCCATTAATTAAGGAATCACGAATTAACTCCTCCTGGTACTGCTCAGCTGTAACTGCTTTAAGATTACAATCCTTGCTGAGCCTGCGAAGTTTCTGAAGGAATTCGTCAAGTGATTCCCCGGGTTGTTGTCAAGTTGTGGCCAGTAGATGCCGAGCAAAAATTTCATTTGGGGACTTGACATATAGCTGCTGTAGTATTTGGATAGCGGCGTCATAGTCTACACAGTCTTCGATATAATCAAACACATGAGGGGATACATAATTAGCAAGCATTCGTATCTTGTTAGGAACATTCTCACCACACTCCTCAAGGAAGTTGCTAAAGGTACAATACCAGTGTTTCCATACCTTAGCAGCTGTGAGTGAATTCGGGTCCAGGTCGAGACGGGCGGGTCTCAGTAGTTTCTCCATGATGGATCGATTACTTGTCTGAGTTCCCTTCTACGGTTCGAGTCGTAGCTGGCTGTTCCCAAATCACCCAAAGCGTGGAGTCGATATCAAGTTGATTAAATTGATGTAATAAAACTCACTACGCACTTGGTTTGAGCATAAAGCAAGGCTTTAATCAACTTGTTTCAGAACATGGAGATCTAGTTGTACTTCACTAGTTCCTTGTCTTACAAAATGTCCCTGGCTAGCTGGGGCCGACGCCCGAGTATTTATACTCCTTGGACAGCGCCACCAGCTGGCCGGCCAGCGTTATTTCATGAGTAGTTTCTTGATGAATGATGAGATTTATAACAGGCAGGTACTCTAATTGGCAGGATGTGACTAGTGGTGTCCCGCAAGGATCTGTGTTGGGACCTCAACTATTGATCGTATTTATTAACGACTTAGATGATGGGATATAAAGCAGCATATCGAAGTTTGCCAATAACACAAAGATAGGCAGCATTGTAAGCAGTGTAGATGAATGTATAAAATTACAAAGAGATATTAATAGATTAAGCGAATGAGAAAAACTGTGGCAAATGGAATTCAGTGTAGGCAAATGTGAGGTCATCCACTTTGGACCTAAAAAGGATAAAACAGAGTACTTTCTAAATGGTGAAAAGCTAGAAACAATGGAGAACCAAAGGAACTTGAGGGTCCATGTACATAGATCATTAAAGTGTCATGGACAGGTACAGAAAATAATCAAAAAGGTTAATGGAATGCTAGCTTTTATATCTAGAGGACTAGAGTACAAGGGGGTAGAAGTTATGCTGCAGCTATACAAAACCCTGGTTAGACCACACCTGGAGTACTGAGAATAGTTCTGGGCACCACAGCTCAGGAAGGATGTATTGGCCTTGGAGGGAGTGCAGCGTAGATTTACCAGAATTATACCCGGACTTCAAGGGTTAAATTACAAGGAGAGATTACACAAAATAGGGTTGTATTCCCTGGAATTTAGAAGATTAAAGCATGCTTAGATCGAAGTTTTCAAGATACTAAGGGGAACTGATAGGGTAAATAGAATCATAGAATCATAGAATGGTTACAGCACGGAAGAAGGCCATTCGGCCCATTGAGCCCGTGCCGGCTCCTTGCAAGAGCACCTCAGCTAGTCCCACTCTCCTACCCTTTCCCCGTAGCCCTGCAAATTTTTTTCTTTCAGATACTTATCCAATTCCCTTTTGAAAGCCATGATTGAGCCTGCCTCCACCACCCTTTCAGGTAGTACATTCCAGACCCTAACCACTCGCTGCGTAAAAAAGTTTTTTCTTACGTCGCCTTTGGTTCTTTTGCCAATCACCTTAAATCTGGGTCCTCTGGTTCTCGACCCTTCCGCCAATGGGAACAGTTTCTCTCTATCTACTCTGTCCAGACCCCTCATGATTTTGAACACCTCTATCAAATCTCCTCTCAATCTTCTCTGCTCTAAGGAGAACAACCCCAGCTTCTCCAGTCTATCCACGTAACTGAAGTCCCTCATCCCTGGAATCATTCTCGTAAATCTTTTCTGCACCCTCTCTAAGGTCTTCACATCCTTCCTAAAGTGCAGTGCCTAGAATTGGACACAGTACTCCAGTTGAGGCTGGACCAGTGTTTTATACAGGTTCATCATAATAGAGAGAAACTATTTCTGCTGGTTGGGGAATCTAGGACTAGGGGGCATAGTCTAAAAATTAGAGCCAGGCCTTTCTGGAGTGAAGTTAAGAAACACTTCTACACGCAAAGGATGGTAGAAGTTTGACAGGATAGGTCAGAGCAGGACCTAATGTTACAAGAAAATTATTAGTGTTCAGCTCCTTACATAGTACGCAGCCTGTTGGGTCTTTTTACTTGCAGATGGAAGTGTTGCAGTGTAAGCAACAGTGTTTTGCAGCAAACTGCAGCAGTTCCAGAAGAAGGCTCTCAACCACCTTTTCAGGGAAACTAGGGATGAGCAATAAATGTGGCCTTGCCAGGGTCATGCACACCCTCTGAACATTTTTTTAAAAGCTATGGCCAAGGTTTTCTGGGGTGGTAGCGGGTGCAATCATTGGCGGGTTGGATAGGAAAGTTGTTACTTTTGACAGTGGCTCGGGAACCCGCTGCCATCTCGCTCCCACGTGCCTTTTCCCCAGGCTCGTCTGTCATTGCGGAGCCGACCCAATCAGTAGCGGCGGGGGAACCAATTGAGATGATTATCAGGTAGTTTACAGGCACTTAGGAGCCTTTTTTCACTTACTTTTTAAATTTCCCTGCATGGCCCCGGGATTCATGCAGCCAGGGAACCACGTCTGTCAACCTGAGGTGGGAGCCCTGTGGCTATTGCTCCAGCTGATTCCTTGACAGCATCAAACGTACATTAAAAACTCCCACCTGACAGATGATCACTTTCTTCAGGCAGAAGCTGTTGCTCAGTCCATTTCCAGCACAGATTCTGCAGGCTGCAAGTGTTTCCAGCAAAGTCTCCATCCAGTGTCACCTCATTGGAAGAACTCTCTCACCATTGACAGAATGCTTCTGTCATCGGTACTTCACCTGCCATCTATTCCATCAATGTGGGTGCTGTTTATACTGTCTCACCTTGGTCATCAGAGTCAGACCATGATTAGCCCCAACACCAGCATCACCAGGCACACCAGCAGCACCAACAACACCAACCTCCTCCGCAATCACCTGATGCTGCACAGGATACAGGGCATCAGCACCCGACCACATTGCTGCCCAGGAGGCATGAGATGGCCTCATCATGGCCAGATTTAGTTAACTTGACGCTGTACACCCATATGGCTACCACATGATGCACCAGGTTGACACCACCCCACACCAACAATATAAAGCATCCCTACAATGCCTAAGCCATTCCTTTCACACTCATCACCATTGCGGGGGGTACCGTTATGTCTCACCATTCACTGCAACTCACTAAGCCACTTCCAAAGGTGCACACAATTCTGTCCAAGACCGGAAAGTGTTGAAAATAAAGGTTTCAATGTTTGACACCACATCAACAGAAACTTTACATAAACATTGGATAAAATACCCAAGTGGCTACTCTTGTGTGTTGTTAATTGTTATGATTGCACTAGGATGAGGGTGAGGGCGAGGGGTAGCTAGTGAGATGGGGATGTGATAATGTAGATAGAGAGAGGGTTGGGTGAAGGTGCAAGGTAAGTTGGTGTGAGTAAGGATGTGCAGGAGTAGGGTAGGGAAGGCAGATTGATGGCGATGTGATGAGAGGCACAGCAGGATGCAGTTGAGTGTGGTTTTGTACTAACATTTCCTGATCTAATGAGATCATTGAAACGCTTGTGGCACTGCACCCAGGTTCTCCTGACCACATCCCTGCTTGTGAGCTCCTCTGCAATGTGCAGCCAGGCTGTCTTGGTCTCCTGGGGAGGTCTCTTTTGCCCATCGGAAGGGAAGAGGAGCTCCCTGTGTGCTGTCATCGGAGAACCTGGGTGCAGCCCTCTGCCTCTGTGCAGTCATTGTCAGTGTTTGCAGCACTCCAATGTTGTAGTGCACGGACAGCACTATGTTAGGTTAAGCTTCAAATGTAATGTGGCCATGGTCCCTTTAAAGATCCTGGCTGAAAACGCATCATGAATGACGTCACCAGACCCACTCCATCTCATTGGGCCAGGTAATGTGCTGGGCTGGCTTAATAGACCCATTAAGGTAAGTTCATTTTCAGCAGCGGGATGGAGCCAGCAGCGGGGTCGCGACCCGACATGGCCACTGCCGACACCGGACCCGCCCAGGTAGGCAGAATTCCGGCCTATAAATATATGAGCACTAATAATTTCCCTGTAGCACTAGTTCCTGCTCTTGCACATTGTGATGTGACTGAGAAATGGCATTAAACCTTCTATTAGCAGATTTTACAGGGCAGATCTGTAAAGGAAAAAGCCATAATTCAGAAAGATACACCATCCTATGAACAGATTTCTGACATTATTAATACATGATATACTGGGTTTAAAAGTCTGGAAAGCCTCAATGACGCAAGCTGTCAATACAGGCTTCTGAGATAAGATGAAGTGTTAACACAAAAGTTGTAAACACCACACAAGCTTTTGAAATGGGAATTGATTGTTAATACTAAGACAATGGCCCTATTGAAATAGCACATTGCAGCTTCCAGAATGTCTGCAGTTTGGAACCAACACAATAGCAATGCCCAAGTAAAGTGTTAAAAACTAACACTTCGAACAGAATCACAGAATATTAAAAAACCATTTGCCTTTGTAAAAGTAACATCAAATGAGGCAGGAAACACGATTATATATGCAACCAATTGAAGTAACTAAGAAATGCATGGAATACCCTAGTTGAAGTGTTTTTGATTTAATTATTGTAAAAGATACCAACAGAACACTTTGAAAATATTACATCAATAGATGACACCAAGCAATCATGTGGTTTTTGTATTAAAAATTGAATAGTTAGGAGTCATGACATCTGCTTTCAAACAGCAGAGGTGATTTTAGAATTGAATAAAAGACCTTTGATAAAAATGACATCAAAGAGATAAATCTGTTGTAGCCATTTTATGATAAGTTTTGGAACACCTAAACGTAGAGACATAATTATGCATGCAGCAGCTGAAATGACAGTAAGAATAGAAAAGAATTCAACAGAAGATGACTAGAGATAATTAGCTTACATCAGCAGAAAACTTCAAAGGATAAACCACTAAAAAAGGTATAAAAATAGAGCTTTTCAGATGGAAAGTCAGAAGTCGCTGGAAAGGGCAAGCGATTCTCAACTTCAGAGGCACGCTCTGTAAGTTTTTAATTCTTTGAGTCTCGGGGATCAAAAAGGTACTCTTATTTGATTTTGGTGGATATTCTGGAGTAGAAATAATAAGAAATGTAAAACTGTACGAAGTTAAGATTTGAGAATAAGGATCTCTGAGAATAAGAAATGTAAGCTATTTGTATTTTGAACTGTTAAAGTTATGATTGACTCAACAGCTGTTAACTGTATGTCGGCTCTTAAATAAATCTATATATTTTTGGAATTGTCTCAAGTATCTGTATCAAACTCGCGAACTCAATTTCTGTACACTGTTTTGGGAGGAGTTGCAGATTCTGGGGGAGTATTCCAAACCCTCATAATATCCGGAAGGTTACAGTCTAGTTAAACCTATTAAAAGTGCTATCTGGAGGATGGTAACATCTTTACATCGTTCCTTTCATTTAGAGAGAGATAGCCTGGACCTTTAGACCCAATTAAGCATCTTATAGAATTCGGCTATCTCTAACTTTAGTTGAAGGTGAACGTCTGGGGAATACGCCTGATCTGGGGTAGCCCAAAAAGGGCTAGGGCTAGTAATTATCCCTTCAGAGCTTCATCCTACTGCACTTGGGCATACAGGATTGCCTTTAAAGGTGTAACACATATAGGAAAATCAGGCTGGGAGGATCGCAGCCCATAACAGAGCCCACCAGATTGTTCTACACGACTGCACCCAGACAATCCTTTATGCCCAAACACAATAAGAGTAAAATCTGTCCCTACAGCTCTGGCATCTTCTAAAAGATGATATAATCTCCTGAAGATAAGAACCACTGACACTGAATACTTGAAGAGTTAAGATGAAAAGGGATATTCTCAGCAGTTAGCTGTGGTAATGCAAATGCCGCACCCTGGAAAGGGGATAGTTCTAGTTCTTTATGTGGCAAATTGAGTGATGCTGTGCTTTTGGGGAGGAGCGTCACTCGTCAAGAGTGCAGGTCACAGAGAGATCAGTTAAATGAGAGCTAATTCTGTGAGCCACAGTCCCATTGATTGACGTTCCCTGCCAGGGGTGTAGTGTCACTGAATGTGTCCTGATAAGTTTAAATGAGAATGGGATTGGATCAAGCGCAGGTTAGGCGATTGCTTTGCTGTTTACTTCTGTTCTGTCTACAAGTACAACCCTGACATCCCTGTCACCATTTAACTCTCTGTCTCACTCTGACCTTTCTGTCCTTGGCCTTCAACCCATGCTCGAGGAACAGCCCCTCATCTTTCTACTAGGCACTTTACAACCCTATGGCCTTAACAAGAATGATACCAGAACTGAGAAGTGCTAACTATCAGGAAAGACTGAACAAGCTGGGCTCTTTTCTCTAGAAAAGAGAAGGCTGAGAAGTAGCCTGATGGAGGTCTTTAAATTATGATGGGGTTTGATAAGATAAACGTAGAGAAAACATTTCCACCTGTGAGGGAGTCCATAACTGGGGGTCATAAATATAAGGTAGTCACTAATAAATACAATAAGGAATTCAGGAGAAACATCTTTATCCAGAGAGTGGTTAGAAGGTGAAACTCGCTACCACATGGAGTGGTTGAGGTGAATAGCATAGATGCATTTAAGGGGAAGCTAGATAAGTACATGAAGGAGAAAGGAATAGAAGGATATGTTGATAGGGTGGGAGGAGGCTCATGTAGAGCATAAACACTGGTATCGACCAGTTGGGCCGAATTACCTGTTTCTGTACTGTAAATTCTGTGCTGGACTTTAGGGGAATCAAAGAATATGGGGATCGGGCAGGAAGTGTAGTTGAGGTAGAAGATCAGCCATGATCTGATTGAACAGCGGAGCAGGCTCAAGGGGCCGTATGGCCCACTCCTGCTCCTATTTCTTATGTTCTTAAATTGTATGTATGTAAAACCCAACATCGTAACCTTGTAATAAAAACAGAAAATGCTGGAGATACTCAGCAGGTCAGGCAGCATTTGTGAAGAGAGAAACAGAGTTAACGTTTCAGGTCGATGACCTTTCGTCAGAACTGTAAAAAAGCAGGAAATGGAACAGATTTTTAAGCAAGTGTAGGGGCTGGGAAAGGGGGGAGGGATGAAAGAACAAAAGGGAAGGTCTGCGATAGGATAGAAGGCAGCAGAGATTAAGAGACATTAAGAGATATTCAAGGCAAAAGGAGATGGTAATGGGTCAGGTTAAGAAACAAAGGATGGCTCTAGATGTAGTGTGAATTGTGCTGGGACAACTGCCATGTGGGAGAGAAGAAAAAAAGGCACAGACAAAAAGTGTGGATAAAAAATATATATATGATAGGGGCCGAGGTTATGATCTGAAATTGTTGAACTCTATGTTGAGTCCAGAAGGCTGTAAAGTGCCTAATCAAAAGATGAGTTGCTGTTCCTTGAGCGTACGCTGAGCTTCCGTGGAACAATGCAAGAGGCCGAGGACGGTGAGGTCTGAGTGGGAGTGGAGCGGAGAATTAAAGTGACAGGCGAATGAAGGAAGCTCAGGGTCCCCCTTACGGACTGAACGGAGGTGTTCTGCAAAGCGGTCACCCGATCTGCGTTTGGTCTCCCCAATGTAGAGGAGACCACATCGTGAGCAGCGAATACAGTATACTAAATTGCAAGAAGTACAAGTAAATCGCTGTTTCACCTGGAAGGGGTGTTTGGGGCCCTGGACAGTGGGAAGGGGCGAGGCATAAGGGCATGTGTTGCATCTCCAGCGCTTGCACAGGAAGGTGCCGGGTGAAGGGGAAGGGATGTTGGGGGTGATAGAGGAGTGGACCAGGGTGTCGCAGAGGGAGCGATCGTAACCTTGTATATGGATAAACATAAACATTACCAAAGATATTGGGTTAGAGTGAGTTACAGACTGAGTGCATAAATTCTTTTAAAGGGAATTAGGTAGTTGCTTGATAAAGAGGAATATTAAAGGATATGGGGAGCAAACAGAAGAGTGGGATTAGATTAGGTGGCTTACATGGGGAAAACTTTGGCATAGACTTGATGGGCCAAATAGCCAGTTTCGTCTGCAGTACTACATCATTTTTCAAATGCCATTTATAAACCATGTGAGCTAATGGCTTTAAACAATCTCTTAATTATATAGTCATTGACACCCAGCCCCCCAATACCTCCAATTTAAAATTCTCTGCCTTATGTTTAAATCCCTCCACGGCCTCGCTCCTCCCTATCCCCGTAACTTGTTCCAGCCCCACAATCCCTTCTTAACTCTCTGACCTCTTGTGAACCCCCTTCTCCCCACACCCACCCCCACCCCTCGTTGCCCCATCATCAATGGTCGCCTTTAGCCATTTAGCTTCCACTCTGGATTTTGTTCCATGAATTCCTCCACATCCTTCTCCTACATTAAGACCCTCCTTAGAACCCACCTCTTTGATCAACATTTTGTTCACCCTTCATGATCTCTCCTTCTTCAGCTTGGCATTTGCTTTCCTTATGCCTTTTTGAAATGCTTTGGGACATTTCTCTATGTTAGAGATACAATATAAATGCCTTTATTGTTGTTGTTATGTTAATTAATATAGATATAATAGTCTGGCTATCTGAACGTCAGAGTTTGACTAGGTTTTGGTGTTGTGGTACTGTCTGTAGTTGAAAGCCTGCTGCATTTTATTTATATGGCTGTATTAACCAATTCTCCCATCAAAGCCCAACATTCCAAAACACCAAGGCCGCGATTTTCCCTACTTCAGCAGGTCCATGACGAGCGATATTGGTGGCAGGTTGTGGCCTCACTCCTGGCTCCATCCCGGCCTCCGACATGACATAGATCCAAGGAGAGGACAAATAAATTGGCCAGAAAAAGCAGCAAACCTGAGGATTGGGAGCAGTTTAGGGTTCAGCAAAGGAGGACAAAGGGATTAATTAAGAGGGGGGAAATAGAGTATGAGAGTAAGCTTGCAGCGAACATAAAAACTGACTGTAAAAGCTTTTATAGATATGTGAAGAGAAAAAGATTGGTGAAGGCAAGTGTAGGTCCCTTGCAGTCAGAATCAGGGGAATTTATAATAGGGAACAAAGAAATGGCAGACCAATTAAATACATACTTTGGTTCTGTCTTCACAAAGGAGGGCACAAATAACCTCCCAGAGATGTCAGGGAACATAGGGTCTAATGAGAGGGAAGAACTGAATGAAATCAGTATTTGTAGGGAAATGGTGTTAAGGAAATTGACGGGATTGAAGGCCGATAAATCCCCAGGGCCTGATAATCTACATCCTAGGGTACTTAAGGAAGTGGCGCTAGAAATAGTAGATGCATTGCTGGTCATCTTTCAAAATTCTATAGATTCTGGAACAGTTCCCATGGATTGGAGGGTAGCTAATGTTACCCCACTATTCAAAAAAGGTGGTAGAGAGAAAATGGGGAATAATAGACCGGTAAGCCTGACATCGGTAGTGGGGAAAATGCTAGAGTTCATTATAAAAGATGTAATAGCAGAGCACTTGGAAAACAGTGACAGGATCAGACAAAGTCAACATGGATTTACAAAAGGTAAATCGTGCTTGACTAATCTACTGGAATTTTTTGAGGATGTAACTGGTAGAATAGATAAGGGAGAACCAGTGAATGTGGTGTAAAGTTAAAGCACATGGGATTGGGGGCAAGGTACTGACTTGGATAGAGAACTGGCTGGCAGACAGAAAGCAAAGAGTTGGAATAAACGGCTCTTTTTCCGAGTGGCAGGCAGTGACTAGTGGGGTACCGCAGGGATCGGTGCTAGGACCCCAGCTTTTCACAATATATACTAATGATCTAGACGAGGGAACTAGATGTAATATCGCCAAGTTTGCAGATGACACAAAGCTGGGTGGGTGTGTGTGCTGTGAGGAGGATACCGAGAAACTCCAGGATGATTTGGACAGGTTGGGTGATTGGGCAGAAGCATGGCAGATGCAATATAACGTGGATAAATGCGAGGTTATCCACTTTGGTGTCAAAAACAGGAAGGCAGATTATTATCTGAATGGCAATAGATTGGGAGAAGGGGAAGTGCAACGAGACCTGGGTGTCCTTGTGCACCAGTCGCTGAAGGTAAGCATGCAGGTGCAGCAGGCGGTTAAGAAGGCAAATGGTATGTTGGCCTTCGTAGCGAGAGGATTCGAGTACAGGAACAAGGATATCTTGCTGCAGTTGTACAGGGCCTTGGTGAGACCACATCTTGAGTATTGTGTGCAGTTTTGGTCGCCTTATCTGAGGAAGGATGTTCTTGCCATGGAGGGAGTGCAGCGAAGATTCACCAGGCTGATACCTGGGATGGCAGGAAGGACGTATGAGGAGAGATTGGGTCGATTGGGCTTGTACTCGCTGGAGTTTAGAAGAATGAGCGGGGATCTCATTGAAACTTATAAAATTCTAACAGGACTAGACAGACTAGATGCAGGAAGGATGTTCCCGATGGCCGGGGAGTCCAGAACCAGGGGTCACAGTCTAAGGATAAGGGGTAAGCCATTTAGGACAGAGATGAGGAGGAATTTCTTCACCCAGAGAGTGGTGAACCTATGGAATTCTCTCCCACAGAAGGCAGTTGAGGCCAATTCATTAAATATATTCAAGGAGTTAGATATATTTCTTAAGGCTAAAGGGATCAAGGGATATGGGGAGAAGGCAGGGGCAGGCTACTGAGTTTGGATGATCAGCCATGATCTCATTGAATGGCGGAGCAGGCTCGAGGGGCTGAATGGCCTACTCCTGCTCCTATCTTCTATGTTTCTATGTTTCTATGACTTTCCCCTAATTGGGCTTGTTAAGCCTGCCCAGCGAGTTTCCCGGCCAATTGAAGGAAGCAGGTCTGATGACGTCATTTGATGACGTGTCATCAGCCGGTTTCCTTAAAGGGACCATGCTCAAGTTTACTTTGACATTTGTGCTGTCACTGTTTTACAGCATTGAGGTGCTACAAACACTGATGAGCACTGCACAGAGGTGCAGGACTGCATCCAGGCTCTTCCATGACTCCCTCCATATGCTTATGGAGGAAGTCACAGCACGCAGGGAGGTTCTCTTCACTTCTAATTGTCAGAAGAGACCTCCCCGGGAGACCAACGCAGCCTGGTTGCACATTGCACAGGAGGGCAAAAGCAGGGATGTCATCAGGAGGACCTGGCTGCAGTGGCACAAACCTTTGAATGATCTCAGTAGATCACGAAACATTACTGCAAAGGCACACTCAACCTCATCCTGCTGTGCCACTCATCACATCCCCATCACTCTGCCTTCCCTACCCAACTCCTGCATATCCTTACTCACACCAACTTACCTCGCACCTCCACCCATCCCTCTCTATCTACATTATCACTGCCCCATCTCACTAGCCACCCCTTACATTCACCCTCATCCTAGTCCAATCATACCAACTAACAACACACAAGGGTAGGCTTGTCTTGTGTGTTTTAGCCAATGTTCATATAAAGTTTCTGTTAATGTGCTGTCAGGCATTGAAATTTTTATTTTCAACACTTTGTGTTCTTGGACAGATTTGTTTGCACCTTTGGAAGTGGCTTAGTGAGTTGTCGTGAATAGTGAGACATAATGGTAGCCCCCGCAATGCTGACGGGTGTGAAAGGAATGGCTTGGGCATTGTAGGGATGTTTTATGTTGTTGGTGTGGGGTGGTGCCAACCTGGCACATCATATCACAGCCAGGGTGTGCAGCATCAAGTGAAGTAAATGTGGCCATGGTGAGGCCATCCCTGGCGTCCTGGGCAGCAATGCGGTCCGCTGTTGATGCCCTGTGTCCTGTGCAGCATTAGGTGATTGCAGAGATACTCGGTGTGGTTGTTGGTGCTGCTGGTGTGCCTGGTGATGCTGGTGTTGGGCCTGATCGTGGTCAGATTCTGAGGGCCAAGGTGAGAGAGTATAAAGTGCACCCATGCTGATGGAATAGATGGCAGGTGTAGTAGAGATGACAGAAGCGATCTGTCAGTGGTGAGAGAGGTAATGAGGTCAGACTGGATGGAGACTTGTGTAAAGACTTGCAGCATCCTGTAGTGGAAATGCAGTTTAGAGAAGCTAGTGGTTAAGGGGTGGGAGCTGGGAGCTTTGACTTTGCATTTGCAGATGATTCAATGGCCACTGACCTCCCACCTCAACTTCACAGACGAGGGCTAGGCACAGCGGGAAACCGGTGGGCGACCTGTCAAATTCAAAAAGCTGGGGGAAAAAAGCATTGTTAAGTGGCTGTAAACAAACCACTAATGATTTGAATTGAGCCCCCCCCCCCTCCACCGCTGCCTGTCAGGTCTGCTCAGTGCTGGCAGACCTGACATCGGAAATGTAGGTGTGCGCGTTTTGACAGCGGGTTCCTGACCCGCTTTCAATCATTTAAAATTTCACAGCTGACCCGCCACCAATCGGGTCCGCTGAGTGCCGCCAAAATCGCGGCCCAATTCTCCCATCAAAGACCATTTCTGCAATACACCAATTCTCCCATCAAAGCCCATCTCTCCACTACATCAATTCTCCCATCTCAGGCTCAATGGGCCGAATGGCCTCCTTCTGTGCTGTAACCATTCTATGATTCTATGATTCTAACTAAGGCAATTTATAAACCCTAAGATGTGACCACTCATCTCTAAATGTGCATATTGGTGCTTGCTGTGCCAGAACACAACCAACAGAGGCTTTGTGGATATTATAAAACTACTGGTACTATAACTACGGATCTCTGTGTTTAAGCTGTCACATCACTACTGCTTTGTGTTGTAAGGGAATTGACCAACAAAATAGCAGATCCATTAATTAAAAACCCTAAATATGGGTTGTTAAAAAGGCATTTTTAAATACATTAAGTACAAATTTTCATTTGGGATTCTTTAAAAGAAGCCTGTGTTTACCTATTTTGCTACTTATGGCTATATTTGCTGTTGCAGAGCCCAGGAAGGTTGTTATTAAAGGGACAGAAAAACTAAGAAAAAATTGTTAGCAGGATCCGCTAGCATTTATAATGCTATCACTAGTTTGTCACCCTATAAAAACAGTGGTCCTAAAATTCCACGGGGATTAGCCTGGTCTCCCACTGTAAATATGGCGGGAGACCAACGGAACCTTCAGGGAAACGACGGAGACTCAACATAACCTAGGTTACACTAGGTCGCCACTGTTTCACTGGGGTTTCCACTGGTCTCAGGCCAGAGTTACGGTGGGAGACCAAGAGAATTTCAGGGTCTGAATTTAATAGTACTAACGCTCTGTTGTTAATCTATTGTCTACTGTTCACTAATGCTAATTAAGTGTTGTTAATTGCTCTTAATGCCAATTGGTGCTACTTTCAGTTGGGTGAAATAAATTCTCTGATGGCACCTGATGCTCCTGACTTGAGCTGGAGCTATTGGCCTGAGTCTCTGTGGGCTGTCCGCTGGTCTCCCACCGTAACTCCGTTGGGAGTTCAAAGTAATTCTGTCACGTCTCTGCCTTTTCCAAGAGTTCCCTCAGTACCTTATAAGGGGTAGAATTCACATACCCCTCCCTAAACCAGGCGCTCGTACTCCTGATCCACAGTCAGGACTTGGCCTTGTGTGGTGGCCGCTACGCTGAGTAAACAGACAAGTACTGGTCCCCAAAAGAGCACAGGTGGTCTCCAGGACAGAGAAGCAGCCTGAATCCTGAGAATTCGATTTTAAAAAGAAAAATTAACCAAGGTAAGTCAAGGTTATGCTGATAGATTTAGATGAGGAAAGACGGGAGGAGGCTCGAGTGGAGCATAAACACCGGCATGGACTGGTTGGGCCGAATGGCCTGTTTCTGTGCTGTATATCCCATGTAATCCTATGTAAAGGCAATGTTGCCAATCCACATCCTGTACCACTTCACTCTTCACTTACCTTTTTACCTCTTATACTTTTTACGTTATTAACTGGATGTCAGGAAAACTCACTTATGCAAAAGGAAACCTCTGCAAACACTTAAGCACCATCTTAACTCACAATCACTCTGTCTTTGATAGTGGGGTCTACGTGAGGATATTTGGGGGTGGAGAACAGGCAGGTGTGAAATGGTGGCTAAATGATTATTCATTGAATAAATTGTGTCCTCCTGGCTGCTGGTTGTCCTGATCCATATCTTCCCCTTCCTGTGGACCCTGCTCAAGAATTCCTTTCCCCAGTCTTCATCATTATACTCTTCAGCTTCTGAAAGCAGCAAGCTTTTCTTCATTGGTATGTTATGTAGTACACAGCAAACTACAATGATTCTGGGAGTCTCGCTGGGCTGTATTACAGATTTCCATTATCCAGGCACCTAAATGAGACTTCAGAATGCCTCGAGTCTGATCTGTGACACTTCTTTTACTGACATCTGCTGTGTCTCTGAACTGTTGCTCTGCTGCTTAAATTTGAAAGTAATTTTGATCAGCTTACTGACAATGTTCCCTGTAATTTATTTTGTATGCAGGGCCACGCGGCCCATTCAAACGCCTGCGCATGTGTGGTTTTTCCATTGAGAAACCGGCAGGCGGCCTGCATAAGAGCTTCAGACAGCTGCGCAGCTAAACAGGAGCATTGCTTACAGACCTTCCCTCACCACTGCTGTTCACTGCTGAGTCTGTGACTATTCTACTGGTTCTACTGGTTTCTCAGCTTCAGCTACAGTCTGGTTCCTGGCTAATGCTTTACTCTCCTGGGCCGAAGTACATCTCTCCACCGCTTCTGGATTTTATGGTGACCTCCAACTTCGCCATCCTCTTTCTGCCCTGCAATCGATTCTGCGAATCTCCTGGATCTTCATTCCCACAGACATATCTCCATCCTCCAATACTCTACCTTTTGAATAGTTTCTGGATTTCACCCTGGATTTCACTCTGGGTTTCACTCTGGATTTCACTCTGGATTTCACTCTGGATTTCACTTGCCCACGACATCTGCCTCCGAACTTGAACAACAGTTTGTCGATGCTCTATGCCAATTCCACCCTACCTACGTCAACTTTATGCCACCATGGGACCTCTGACTTTAATTCTGGACTCCCTCCTACTGTCTCTTATCTATTCCCTTTTACTACCAGGATATATGTATCCTAATAATTGCTATGTAACTTGAGTTTTCCCTGTGTCCATTCGCATACGCATTTTGGCTGCTGCTCCAGACCTGAGCCCATCACTTCCATTCCCACTTTGTTCTCTGCCTTTTTTACTTATTTTCTCTCTACCCTCCGAGACCCCTCTCTCCTGTCATCATGCCTACTTTCATTTCTCCCCTCTCAGGTACTCTACCCACCCAAATCCTTACCCCAACCCTTCAGTACTCCTTGATCTTCCTACTCTCCTGCCGCCGTCCTAGGCTTGACTCCCTATTAGATAAGCCTACAACTTCCCTCTGTGTCTCTCTTGGCATCCTACAAAGGGCCCATCAAGGCACTCATCGCTGCCTCCTTACGAGCAGTAACCCCAACTGCCCCATCCCACTCTCTCGCCGACCTTCCCGCCCAGCGCGCCCACTGGGGGCTAATCTTGCCAATCTCCTCCCCGTCCCACTCAACCCTCCCAGTGCTGACCCTGTGGACTCTGCCAGTGGATCACTGCCCCTCTCCACATCTCACACCAGAATGTCTGTTCACTTGTGAACAATGCCCTTGCCATCCATGAACTTAGTGTGGATGATTGTGTCGACATCTTTGACAGAAGCCCGGCTGAGGGTGATGACACCGTCCCCCTAAATGAAGCCTCCCTGCCTGGCTATACCTTCCATCACTTGTCCCGCCCAGACTGTCATGGTGGCGGTGTGGCTCTCATCACCAAATCACACCTTGGTCTGTCCCCCTACTCCTCTGCTACATTCTCCTCCTTTGAGCATCTCACCTTGTTCCACCCCACTCACTTTTCATTTAAAATCATCGTTCTGTACCGCCCACCCAAGTACCATAAATATGTTCTCACTGAGACATCCTCACTGCTTTCCCCCGTCAGCCTCTGCACCGAGCGACTTCTCTTCCTTGGTGATTTCAACCTCCATCTCAATTCATCATGCTCTCTCTCCTCTGAGTTCACTGTTCTCATATTCTCCCTTAATCTCTCCCTCCATGTAAACTCCCCAACCCATATTCATGGCCACCCCCTTGACCTTGCCATCTCATGTGGCCTCGCTACTCCCATCATGTCAATCACAGATAAGACTATCTCTGATCACCTCCTTATATTGCTCTCCACCCACATCCCCCTTCCCCCCCCTCCTCCCGCAACCCTACTTCCTCTGTGTCCGTCCTGGAAAAAACTCCCTCCCAATTCACATACAACTGCACTTTCCAACTGTCTAGCATTTGGCCCTCTACTCACCACAACATTTCTGCAGCTACCGATCTGCTCAATCACACCCTCACCTCCACCTTTGATGCCCTAGTCCTGATTAAAACCATTACTGTCTCTCACCCACCCTGGCCATTCCCCCTAGTATGGCCCTCATCTCTGCTCCCTTAAGTCCATGGGACGCAGACTTGAACGGATATGGCGGACAACTGGTTTAGCCATTCACCAGCAGATCTGGCTGGACCACATAAAGCATTATCGGGTCCGGTTCTCGTCTGACAAAACAGCTCATGATTCCAGGATCATTCTGGAATGCAAAGATAACCCCGGCTTCTTTTCTCTACAGCAAACTGTCTTCTTAAACCCCTCTCCTCTGTCTCCTCCATCCTCACCTCCAACAGCAAGTGCGAGGAGCTCATGGACTTCTTTGTCACTAAGCTTGAGACCATCCGATCAGTTGCCTCTGCCACTTCCCTCCCTTCCCCTAGCCCACCGGGCCAAACTTCCTCTCAGGTTCACCCCTGCCTTAGCCCTGAACTCGTGTCTTTCTCCAGTTTTTCTCCAATCTCCCCTCATGTCCTCTTCGAGCTCATCTTGTCCGCTTGGCCCACTTCCTGCTCCCTCGACCCTATTCCCACTAAACTGCTAACCACACAACATTCCCTTCCTGGCTTCCATGTTAGCTGATATTGTTAACACTTCTCTCTCCTCAGGTACTGTTTTCCTCTCCTTCAAATCTACCCTCTCCTCAAAAAAAAAACCTCCGTCGGTGCAAACTACCGCCCCATCTCCAACTTCCCTTTCTTCTCCCAAATCCTTGAATGTGTTGTTGCCTCCCAAATCTGTGCCCATCTTTCCCAGAACTCCATGTTTGAATCCCTCCAATCAGGTTTTTGCCCTGCCACAGTACCAAAACGGCTCTCATCAAAGTCACAAATGATATCTGCAGCCTTTGACATGGTTGACCACACCATCCTCCTCCAACACCCCTCAACCATTGTCCAGCTGGTAGGACTGCACTCACCTGGTTCCATTCATATCTATCTAATCATAGCCAGAGAATCACCTGCAATGGCTTTGCTTCCCACTCTCACACCATTACCGCTGTTGTCCCCCAAGGACCTCCTTGGCCCTCCCTATTTCTTACCTACATGGTGCCCCTCGGCGACATCATCCGAAAACACTGTCAGTTTCCACATGTACGCTGATTATACCCAACTCTATCTCACCACCACCTCTCTCGACCCCTTCACTGTCTACAAATTGTCAGACTGCTTGTCCGACATCCAGTACTGGATGAGCAGAAACAGCTAAATATTAGGAAGATCGAAGCCATTGTTTTTGGTCCCCACCACAAACTCTGTTCCCTAGCCACCGACTCCATCGCTGTCCCTGACAACTGTCTGAGGCTGAACCAGACAGTTCGCAACATCATATTTGACCCCGAAATGAGCTTCCGACCACATATCCGCCCCATGAGTAAGACCACCTATTTCCACCTCTGTAACATTGCCCGAGTCTGCCCCTGCCTCAGCTCAGCTGCTGCCGAAACCCTCATTCATGGCTTTGTCACCTCTAGACTTGACTATTCCAATGCACTTCTAGCCGGCCTCCCACATTCTACCCTACGTAAACTTGAGGTCATCCAAGACGCTGCTGCCCGTGTCCTAACTCGCACCAAGTCCCGTTCACCCATCACCAGGTGGGGTTGAGATCACGGAAAAAGGGCTGTTGGGCTATATAAATGCAAGTTCTCTCTTTCTAAGTGACTTTCTATTGTTGTGAACTTCTTATGTTCTTCAGTAAGTGTGAAATTTTTACGAGGTGGGGGGGATAATTTTAACATAGAGGAACACATGGGTTTGGGAGCGGATGGGGGGGTTAAAGCCAGTGAAATTGACAGCATGTCAGGAAGCCTACCTGTCGACTTCCAGGTTTCACTGCAGCGTGTTCGGCTGCATGTGCGCAAACCCCTAGGGAGAGGCGGGTTGGCAATTAGCATATGTTAATTGCTCACTTAGAGCAATATTGACACAGATTTTTCAGCTTAACGTGTGATCCAGGGGTTTCCCGGGCTTCTTGAAACTCACCAGTGAAAGCAAGGCGAGAGCACAGCGGCAATTGAGGGGCTTAATCAATCGCCGAGAAGTATGGCACTATGTACTCGGTACTCACAGCTGCTTTCTTATCTGCTAGTGGGAAAGGGTGTTCCAGTGCTTTTGCTGAGAGTTGACTTTCTACCCTATGGATGTTTCGTCTACACTTTGGAGGTTTGATCTAACAGATCAGGATGGGTGCCTTAGATTAGACCTCAGATGAGGACCAAGGTGACTGGCAACAGCACCAGCAGCAGCAACAGCCTGCTGGTCACAGACCTGTAGCTGCACAGGAGAGCAGCAGAGGGGGGCAGCAGAGAGGTGCAGCTCGTAGGAAGCTACACCCGACACACAGGGTCTACAGTCAGAGCTTCCTCGACCTGTTGGAACAGCGGTGTCTCAGGAGACTCAGGTTATCATGTCAGGTGGTGGCAGACATCTGCAGCCTGCTGGAAGAAGACCTGCTGCCAGCTGGACCTGGTGGCCATGCTTTACCACTAGCTGTCAAAGTCACCACCACACTTAACATTTTTGCCTCTGGATGCTTCCAGGGCTCTGCTGGAGACTTCTGATGGCGGCCCAGAAATGCATAAGACAGATGACTGATGGCTTGTTCGCCAAGGACGCCAATTATGTCAACTTTGCCTGCGATGGTGCCAGTCAGAATGAGCGGGCGCTCAGGTTGGCGTCTCTGGCTAGCTTCCCACAGATGCAGGGTGTCATCGACTGCACACACGTGACAATGCGGGCACCTCCAGATAACCCAGGCGTATTCGTCAACCGCAAGGGCTTCCACTCCTGCAAGAAAGAGAGAAGTGTGTCAGTGTCCTGCAATATGTTTGGGTGATGTGACTGTCATGGTTGAATAGCTGCCAGTGTGTGCGAGCTGTGAGATGTGGGTGCAAGGCTTGCAACAGTGCTAAGTGTGTGAAGGTGAGGTAAAGCACATGGATTTTAGAGTTGAGTACTAATTGATAAAGATTGTTGATAGGCAGGTGATGGGGATGTATTGGCGTGAAAAGTAGATGAGGCTAGTGGTGTAGATGGTAGAATATGTCATTTGACAATGAACTCACTCACCTTGATTCCTGGGATGAGAGGGCTGACCTATGAGGAGAGATTGAGTAGATTGGGCCTATACTCTCTGGAGTTTAGAAGAATGAGAGGTGATCTCATTGAAACATATAAGATTCTGAAGGGGATTGAGAGGGTAGATGCTGAGAGGTTGTTTCCCCTGATTGAGGAGGCATAGTCTCAGGATAAGGGGTCGGCCATTTAAGACTGAGATGAGGAGTAATTTCTTCACTCAGAGGGTTGTGAATCTTTGTAATTCTCTACCCCCTGGGACTAGGGACAGGGTCACTGGCTAAGGCTTGTGAAGCTAAGCTAGAACCAGGCCTGGTTAGTACCTGGAGGGGTGACCATCAGGGAAGACCAGGTGCAGAAGGTCATGGAAGGAGCCCCGAGGAGGGGCGGTTGGTGAGAAGGTCACGGAAGGAGCCCCGGGAGGGGCGGCTGGTGAGCAGGCCCAGGTGTTGGGCTGAAGATTGTCGGAATGGTGGAAATGGAATGGCGGCGCGCACAGACGCAGCGGCTTTGCTTCTCCCAGGAGGGTGCTATTTACGTTTAATGTTATTTGTACTGGACTCATGGGAGCTTGCAAGATCACATTTCGTTGTTCATGTACTTGTGCATTGTACAATGACAATAAAGTTGAATTATTATTTATTATTTTATTATGGATGCTGAAGCATTGGGTAGATTCAAGGCTGAGATAGATAGATTTTTGGACTCTAGGGGAATCAAGGGATATGGAGATCGGGCAGGAAAGTGGAGTTGAGGTCAAAGATCAGCCATGGTCTTATTGAATGGCGGAGCAGGCTCGAGGGAGATAAATAGTAAATGGGTAGTAAGAGGGGTGGGGCTAATTAGGGACCAAAAAGGAGAACTACGCATGGAGGCAGAGGGTATGGCTAAGGTGCTAAATGAGTACTTTGCATCTGTCTTCACCAAGGAAGAAGATGCTGCCATAGACAGAGTGATGGAGGAGGTAGAGGAGATACAGGATGGGATAAAAATTGATAAAGAGGAGGTACTAGAAAGATTGGCTGTACTTAGAGTAGATAAGTCACCAAGACCAGATGAGATGCATCCTAGGATGCTGAGGGAAGTAAAGGGAGAAATCGCGGAGGTACTGGCCATAATCTTCCAATCCTCCTTAGAAACAAGGGTGGTGCCAGAGGACTGGAGAATTGCAAATGTTACACCCTTGTTCAAAAAAGGGTGTAAAGATAAACCCAGCAACTATAGGCTGGTCAGTTTAACCTCGGTAGTGGGGAAGCTTTTAGAAACAATAATCAGGGACAAAATTAACAGTTACTTGGACAAGTGTGGATTAATTAAGGCACAGATTTGTTAAAGGCAAATCGTGTTTAACCAACTTGATCGAGTTTTTTGATGTGGTAACAGAGAGGGTTGATGAGGGTAATGCGGTTGTTGTGGTGTACATGGATTTCCAAAAAGCGTTTGACAAAGTGCCACGTAATAGGTTTGCCAGCAAAGTTGAAGCCCATGGAATAAAAGGGACAGTGGCAGCATGGATACGAAATTGGCTAAGTGACAGGAAACAGAGTAGTGGTGAACGGTTGTTTTTTGTACTGGAGGTAGGTATACAGTGGTGTTCCCCAGGGGTTGGTTCTAGGACCCCTGCTTTTCTTGATATATATTAATGACTTAGATGTGGGTGTACAGCGCACAATTTCAAAATTTGCAGATGACACAAAACTTGGAAGTATAGTGAACAGTGAGAAGGATAGTGATAGATTTCAAGAGGACATAGATAGGCTGGTGGAATGGGCGGACACGTGGCAGATGAAATTTAACGCAGAAAAGTGCGAAGTGATACATTTTGGTAGAAAGAAGGAAGAGAGGTAATATAAACTAAAGGGTACAATCCTAAAGTGGGTGCATAAACAGAGACACCTGGGGGTATATGTGCACAAATCATTGAAGGTGGCAGGGCAGGTTGAGAAAGCAGTTAAAAAAGCTTACAGGATCCTGGGCTTCATGAATAGAGGTATAGAGTACAAAAGTGGGGAAATTATGACGAACCTGCATAAAGGTTTGGCCTCAACTGGAGTATTGTGTCATTCTGGAGTATTCTGGGTACCACACTTTAGGAAGGATGTGAAGGCCTTAGAGAGAGTGCAGAAAAGATTTATGAGAATGATTCCAGGGATGAGGGACTTCAGTTACTTGGATAGACTGGAGAAGCTGGGGTTGTTCTCCTTGGAGCAGAGAAGATTGAGAGGATATTTGATAGAGGTGTTCAAAATCATGAGCGGTCTGGACAGAGTAGATAGAGAGAAGCTGTTCCCATTGAGAGAAGGGTTGTGAACCAGAGGACACAGATTTAAACTGATTGGCAGAAGAACCAAATGCGACATGAGGAAAAACCTTTTTACTCAGCAAGTGGTTAGGATCTGGAATGCAATGCGTGAAAGGGTGATGGAGGCAGACTCAATCATGGCTTTCAAAAGGGAGTTGGATAAGTACCTGAAGGAAAAAAATTTGCAGGGTTACGGGGAAAGGGCGGGGGAGTAGGACTAGCTGAAGTGTTCTTGCTGAGAGCCGGCACGGGCTCAATGGGCCGAATGGCCTCCTTCCATGCTGTAACCATTCTATGAT
This sequence comes from Somniosus microcephalus, assembly GCF_052327205.1. Lineage (NCBI taxonomy): Eukaryota > Metazoa > Chordata > Chondrichthyes > Squaliformes > Somniosidae > Somniosus > Somniosus microcephalus. Next base: position 252,952,931 of record NC_140991.1, read on the forward strand.
TCTATGAGGGACTGTAAGGCCTACTCCTGCTATTAATTCTTTTCTTATGTTGTTATGCTGGTCCCTGGCAAGAGGAAATGAGATGAAACTGTCTCTCTGTGTCGAGAGAGCCTCAGTGACCTCCCTTGTGCAGCAGTGCACTGCATACAGCGAGATGTTGTTTATATCTCCAGCAGCAGCCTGGAAGGAGCCAGACACATAAAAGTTAAAAGCCACAGTCACCTTGACAGCCACAGGCTCTACTTTGAGTTTGCAGTTGTGGCTACAGCAGTTGGCAGATTTCAGTCATGACATCTTTTGTGAAGTGCAGACGTCTCAAGCATTGGTGTTCACTGAAGTTCAGGTAGGACAATTGCTCCCTAAAGACCCTCTGCGGATATGGCCTCCTGCTGAGACACCGTCTCCTCCTCCTCCTCCCTCTTTCAGCTCCGCATGGCCTCTCTTCATTCTTCCAGTCATGCTCAATTCCCAGAGGAAGCCCACCAGACCAACCATGTCTAGAAGCATCTTAATCAACAAAAGCTTTACAAGGTTAAGACAGGGCGTAGGCTGGAGTATTCAGTTCGAAAATGGCAGCGCTGGCATCAAATCAGCCTTGGGGTTCCTAGAACTGTGTGCAATACTCCAACTGCAGCCTAACAAATGTCTTGGAGAAATTTAGTATCACTTCCACGCTTTTCTGTTTAATGTCCCTTTTGCTGAGAAAGTAATTAAATCTGCAGTTGATTATTTTGAAAATTGCTACATTTTTATATCAGGCCATCTTACAAATTCCAACAATTTTGTTATAAAATCAATTGAAAAATAATTTCCTTTTCTATTAAATAAAACTCTTGCCTCACTGTTACTCTGATTAAATCATTGCATGTTGCAGAAACTTGTTGTACAATGCTGAGATTGCCTGATATTGATGGAAGGTTGAAAGCATTAAATATGTGTTGTAAATCTTTCAGAGATCAATGAAAATTCAGCAGTTTTATTTACTGCTAACTAATTTAGTTAGAGGAAAAAGGATAAATGAATTACAAGAGGCAGGTTGAGCTTGGCCACGCTGGGTGTCTTGCTGCACTTTTGAACTCCCATTTACCAGCCTGAGAACTTGGCATCTCCAGCCTAGAAATTACTCTTTAGTAGCAAACAAAAATGTTAAATGCAGAAATAAAAACAGAAAATGCTGGAAACACCCAGCAGGTCATCGATGTGAAATGTTAACTCTGTTTCTCTCTCCACATATACTGCCTGACCTGCTGAGTGTTTTCAATCATTTTCCATTTTCACTACAGAATTCCAGCATCTGCAGTATTTTGCTTTTGTTTCATTGTTAAAATGCAGCATTGTTTGAGATGTTTTTCGGCTGTAGCACTATATATTGCAGTATTGAAGTACTGATAGATCCTGTGTTTAATAATGTAAACAACACAGGGCAGTTGGTGAAATTCCACCTCCAACAATGTGGCCTAGAAATTGGGTATAGCCCCGCCAGCACGTTTGCGCCGAAAATTTTGCGCCCGCCGCGGAGCCAGTTGTGCCCGCCCCATATTCACTTTCAGCGCCCCAAAGCGGAACCGGGCGCTGGTACAGGGTGTGTCCGCCCCGCTTGGGGCGCTGAAATTGAATTTCAGCGCTCCCGGTCCCGCTGCGCCACCCGATGCGGTGCGGCAGGCTGCTGTACTGCAGGCCTCCCCCTTCTCTTAAGGGGGAGGTGCCTGCAACGGCCGGAGCCCCGATTGCAAGTGCCGGCAAAAGAGCCCAGCACAACGGAGAAGTGCCGGGCTCCACGGAAACCAGCCGGCAATGCCGCGGGGGGGTGACTGGAGGAGGCCGGGGAAGGAGGTGCGGGCAGGCGGCCGCCGAAAAAGCGGCCGCCCCGCACCTCCACCTTAACTTGCGCCGCTAAGGCTGCAGTAAGGACCCGGTCTCCCGATGTTGTTAGCGCCCGCCACGGAAGAGGCGGCCGCTACTGAAGATGGGGATCGGCAAGGTTTCGGGCGGTACCGGGGCACTGCGCACACCGATGACGTCATCGGTGCCGGCGCAGCGCTACCGGCTAACGCCGATGTTAGGGCCCACCTAATTTCGGGCGCGACGCAACTTCCGGCGCAACCCACTCTTTCGCCCCTAATTGGGCGCAAACGCAACTGAATTTCTAGGCCTGTGATTCCTACAGTAATCTAGTTTGCAGTGATAATGGAGCTCAGACCAAAGGAAGGCAAATTTTGATGACCAGGCCCTGGAAGTAGTGTGAACCTGCATGCAGGTCATCTTGACTTCAATGGACGAGAAACTCGGGCGGCCAAACTAGCTGCCAATTCACTATCGTCTGTTTCGCCCAAGATCAATTTCATCCCCACTGTTTCTTACTTTTGTACGCCCTGCACTTGGAGTACTTGTGGAACCTGTACAAGTGTCTTTAATGTCCCTTTATCACCTGAACACCTTACGCTGTTCCTCCTATTTCTCCTTCAGCTGATTAAGTCACATGAGGACTCAGATCAAGTAGTTGCTAATGAGTTCACAGCACTGGACATCAAGGTAAACTGTGTAAGATCTGCCATTATGCTGAAGGCAGACATCCATCAGAAAGCTGAGGAGGAAACTGAGGGGTAGCATGACACTTCTAGAGGGCATGATGAACCAGTCCATGCCCGCATGTAGCAAGACCTGGACAACATCCAGATTTGAGCTGATAAATGGTGAAGTAATATTTGTGCCACACAAGTACCAGGCAATGACTATTTCCAACAAGAGAGAGCCTAACCAATACCACTTGGCATTCAATGGGCATTACTATTGCCGAGTACCCCACCAGCAACATATGGAGGGCCACCATTGCCCAGAAATGCAACTGGACCAGCCACAAAAGTGCCGTGGCTACTAGTGCAGGTTAGAGGCTAGGTATTCTACAGTGAGTGGCTCAACTCCTGACTCGCCAAAGCCCCTTCACCATCTACAAGGCACAACTCAGAAGTGTGATGGAATGCCCTCCACTTGCCTGGATGATTACAGCTCCAACCAAACACAAGAAGCTCAACATTATCCAAGACAAAGCAACCCGCTTGATCGACACTTCATCCACTAGCCTAAATATCCACCACAGACATACTGTGGGTGCAGTGAGTTCTTCTACAGGATGTACTGCAGTAACTCACCAACACTTCTTCGGCAGCACTTCCCAAACCCGCAACCTCTATCGTCTAGAACGATAAGGGCCGCAGGTGTATGGGAACAGCATCACCTCCAAGTTTCTCTCTAAGTCGCACATCATCTTGACTTGGGCAGATATCGCAGTTTCTTCATTGCTGGGTCAAAATCCTGGATCTCCCAACCAACGGCCGCACAGCTGTCTGGAGGTCCCGCATAGCCTGTGCGAAATTTTGAATGGGCCGCGCACCGTGTGAAAGGGAACACTCACCCAAAACAAAATTAGGGGGAACATTGCTCCCTACCTAACAGCATTGTGGGAGCACCTTCACCACATGACCTGCAGTGCTACAAGAAGAAGGCCTGCTTCCCCTTTTCAAGGGCAACTAGTAATGGGCAATAAATTCCATCCTTGCCAGCGATGCCCACATCCCCATAATGATTTTTTTTTTAATCTGAAGGTTGGATGTGAGTCCACATGTTCCTACATCACGGGTTCATGACTAGGTTGAAGCAAAACAATCAGCTGCTGCAGAACTCTGTACTTCCAACTAAGAGTATGGTGTGTATTTGTTCTCTGGATAGGAGGATAGTGGCAATGCACTGACAAATTTTATGGTGAGTTGTGCCATTCACCATTCTATTTGTGAGCAATTTTTATAACTCCTGTTCAACTAGCAGGGGCTCAAACTCACTCTTGTCTAATGACCAACTTCCCTGGGAGGGAAGTAAGAGGGGCAGCTTTAGGATCAAGTTGGCTCCAAGATGAGATGTTTGACAATGAAAAATTAGAACCAAGTCAACCCTCTATGGCAAGCTCAGCAATCCAAAACCTGAGCCAGGAGGGTCCTCAGAACTCCAGGCATTGTTGATTATTCACCAGCCAGCCTGGCTTATTAAATGGATTTGGAAAAACAAATCTGTCACTGGAGGCTTCAGTGATAATACTGCAAAATAAGTACTGACATATTTCCTACTAAAAAGAACTGGTTTAATCAATAAAGAGATTTTTTAGATTTAATTTACAATTCAGGTAACCATTCCCATTAGTTGAGCATCCATGCATTCTGTTTTCCGCCACGTTTTCTGTGCTCCAGAAATTCAAAAAAAATCATAATTAAAAAAACAAGTATTGAAGAGCAGAGATAAAACATACTATACAAGCAGTGCTGTAAGAGATGAAACATACTATACAGGCAGTGCTGTAAGAGATGAAACATACTATACAGGCAGCGCTGTAAGAGATGAAACATACTATACAGGCAGCGCTGTAAGAGATGAAACATACTATACAGGCAGCGCTGTAAGAGATGAAACATACTATACAGGCAGCGCTGTAAGAGATGAAACATACTGTACAAGCAGCGCTGTAAGAGAGGACTCTCAATTCTCAGTGTGACTCAGTGCGTTGAGAAGAAGAGGAAAGAGCCCCCACACCAACCCTAGCCCTGCAACCCCACCTTGCTGTAGTTTCTCTTCCATCTGCCCCTTGCCCTCTCCAAGCTCACCTCATTCATGAGACTCACCTCCCACTCCTTTGACCCCATTCTCACTAAATTGCTGACTGCCTAACTTCCCTTCCCATTGCTAACTGACATTGGTTTCCTCTCCTCAGGGCACTGCCTCACTCCCTTTCAAAACCATTGACATCATCCCTCTTGTCAAAAAGCCCACCGCCAAACCCTCTATTATTGCAACCTCTATTTACTCTCCAATGGCTTCTCTTAACTCACACTGTCACCTTTGGAGTCCCCCAATGCAAAGTTCCCTGTAGGCTGCACTTTGTTCTATGCGGTCTGTTTCTTTTAGTGCGCGGTCCCTTTAAATTTCCACGCATGCGCAGTATTTACAATGGAGAAGCTGGTAGGCGGCCTGCACAGGACCTTTCCCATTGCTGCGCAGCCATGCAGCTTAGAGGGAACATTGCCCCAATAATGTCTGCTCTTGGAAGCAGCAACAACAGACATGGGGACGGCATCTATATGGACACTGACGACACACAGCTCTACATATCCACCACTTTCTCAACCCTTCCATTCTCTCTATGCTGTCAGGCTGCTTACTCAACATCCAATCTTGGATGAGCTGCAGTTTCCTTCAGCTAAACATTGGGAAAACTGAAGTCATCGTCTTCTGCCCCTGCCACATACTATGTGTCCTTGTCCCCGAGCTGAGCTCCTGACCCCATATCCTCTCCATCACAATGACTGCCTATTTCTGCCTGCATAACATCATCGACCTTTGCCTCTACCTTAACCCATCTATCACTGAAACCTTTATCCATGCCTTTGTCACCTCCAGACTCAACTATTCCAATATACTCCTGGCAGGCCGCCGATCCTCCACCTATGGTAACTTCACTCACCTATAAATCTGCTGCCCGTATCCTGTCTGCACTAGGTCTCGCTTACCTATTACCCCTCGTCTCATTGACCTACATTGGCTCCTGGTCTTACGATGCCTCAAATTTAAAATTCTCATCCTAGCATTTAAATCCCTCCAAGGTCTCACTCCTCCCATGCCTCCATGTACTGCCATAGTCAATGTCATTGCCATAGTCAATGTCAGCCACCCTGCAGTTGGACTCTTCTGCAAAGGTTGAGGAAATCACAAAATCAGCCAGGGTCATGATCAATGTTCCCTCTAAATTTTATTTTTGTACCTTTAAAGCAGGTGGCCATGCACGCTCCATATCTTAGAGGGAACAGCTTGTGCGCAGCCTGCGTGGTACATTCCCGATTGCTGCATGTGCTCAACTTAGAGGAACATTGGTCATGATGTATGTAGGAGCGCTAGGAAAAGGAAGAGTGAAGCTTTGTAGTTGCACAAGGGTATGCACATGAGTGTATGAGAAAATGTTATGTTGTTAAGTTTCTGTTCTTTAGTAGAATTATATAAATTTTATAATTTTCCACCACTTTACCGTCTTGCCCATTGTTGGTTGGAGGGTGGCAAGTCGACTTTTAACTTGCTTGATGATGAATGCGAAGGCATGAATTGACAGGACCAATGGAGGGATGTGCAAGGGGTAGTTGGTTATTTGAAGGGCTGCTTTTGTGAGTGACAGTGAGGGGTGGGGGGCCACAGGGGTTGGTGGGACGAGTGGCCATTGCATGTGGTTCTGACATTGGTTCACTAATTGAACCTTGCATTAATAAGGGCATCCCGGGCACCCTTGTCCTCCTCGTCGTTCCTCTTCCTCCTCGGATTCATCCGCAGACGATGTGCACTCTACACCTTGTTCTTCCTGCAGGTCCAAACCTCACTGCTGGGCAATGTTGTGCAGAGCCAAGTGCACCATGACGATTCTGGACACCTTGGCTGGTGTGTACTGAAGGGCGCCTCCAGATCTATCTAGGCAACTGAAGCGTATCTTCGGCATGCCGATGGCCTGTTCGATCACACATCTGGCAGTCATATGGCATTCATTTTACCACTGTTGGGTTTCATTGGTCGAGATTCCGACGGGTGACATCAGCCAAGTTTGAAGTTGGTATCCCTTGTCTCCTAGAAGTCAACTCTTAAGTGTACTTGCAGGTCAAAAGATGTCGGGAAGCGTGGACTGATGCAGGACGAAGCATCATGGCAGCTCCCCAGGAATCTTGTGCACACGTGCAGAAATATCTTTTTGTGGTTGCACATCAGTTGCACATTGATGGAGTGGAAGCCCTTGTGGTTGGTGAATACTCCTGGTTGATCTGGGGTGCCCAGATTGCCACGTGTGTGCAGTTGATGACGCCCTGCACCTGTGAGAAGCCAGCCAAAGAAGCAAACCCGAGCGCCCACTCATTTTGACTGGCATCATCACAGGTGAAGTTCACATAATTGCCGGCTTTGGCAAACACGCCTTCACCCATCTGTCTTATGCATTTGTGGGCCGCCAACTGGGAGATTCTGGATATGTCTCCAGCATAATCCTAGAAGGATATGGAACTAAAATGTTGAGGGTGGTGGTGACTTTGACAGCCACTGGTAACGCTTGGCCACCAGCTCCAGCAGGCAGCAGGTCTTCCTCTAGGAGGCTACCTGACGCGATAATCTGAGCCTCCTGAAACACTGTTGTTCAGACATATCAAGGAAACTCAGCCTCTGCCTAGACACCCTGTGTCGTGGGTACTGCCTCCTGTGAGCTACACCCCTCTGCTCCTCCCCTTTCTGCTGCTTCCCTCCTGCTGCTCCTGTCCTCTCTGCTGCTGCCTTCTCAGCTGCTGCCCTCTCTGCTGTCCAGCTATAGGTCTCACAAGAGCAGGCTGCTGTTAGGGCTGGTGCTAGTCATATTGTTCCTTGTCCAAGGTCCAACCTAAGGCAGCCAAAGCACCACCCATCCTGCTGTGATTGAGAAAACCTCCAAAGTGTAGAAAGTCAACTCTCAGCAAAAGTACTGTAAACAAAGCCTTTCCCACTAGTAGGTAAGAATTCTGTTGTGAGTACTGAGTATTTTTTGCAGTATTTCACAGAATCACAGAAACCCCACAGTGCAGATAGAGGCCATTTCGGCCCATCGAGCCTGCACCGACACATATCCCACCCGATCCCTGTAACCCCTACACCAACACATATCCCACCCTATCCCCGTAACCCCACATATTTAATCCCCCTAACACTAAGGGTCAATTTATCATAGCCAATCAACCTAACCCGCACATCTTTGGACTGTGGGAGGAAACCGGAGCACCCGGAGGAAACCCACGCAAACACGGGGAGAATGTGCAAACTCCACACAATCCATGAGTTTGATTCAGCCCCCTCAATTGCCACTGTGTTCTCACCTTGCTTTCACTGACAAGTTTGAGGAAGCCCGGGAAACTCATGGATGCACTGTTAAATTTAAAAGTGAGTTGAAGATGGAGGTGGAGGGAGAAATATGCAAACATTAGGGAAATAAGTAACATAGAATAATAATCATGGGGGATTTCAACTATCCCAAAATTAATTGTCCAGAAGAGGTAGGTAAAGGGGATAAGGGAATGGAGTTCCTACAATGTGTACAGGACTCCTTTCTAACACAGTATGTAAGAAATCCAACAAGGGAGGGTTTGCTACTGCATCTGGTAATGGGGAATAAACCAGAGGAAATAAGAGAAGTAAAAGTTGGGGAACATCTAGGCAATAGTGACCATAATATAATACGGTTAGTGATAATAATTGAGAAGGGCATAAGCATGACAAAGACTAGGGTAATAGATTGGAGAAAAGCTGATTTTCAGGGGCTGAGAATAGAACTTGGGAAAATAAAATGGACAACAATATTGGCAAACAATGATGTAGAACAGCAATGGGAAACATTTAAAATGGTGTTTAGCAGAACCCAGGTAAAATATATTCTGCTAAAAAACAAGAACAAACTAAACACTAATGAGACACTGTGGATGAATAAAGATACAAGGGAAATATTGAGGGTAAGGAAAGGGACATAAGCTAAGTAAATGGACAGCAGAGGAGAGCATGACAAGGGAGAATACAAAGAAACTAGGAGAGAAGTAAAAAAAACAATTAGAAAGGCATGGAGGAACTATGAAATTAAATTATCAAGGAACATAAAAACAAAATAGTAAAATAGTCTGCAGGCAAATAAATTTAAAAAAGGAAAGTTGAAATTGGAATAGGGCCACTAAGGGATGGACAGGATAAAATCAAAGGCAGTGATAGCAAAATGGCAGAAATATTGAGGCAGAAATTCCGTTCCCCACGGGTGTGTATGAGCTGTGTACTCACCCGTAGGACCAACGGAAATGCCAGTTTTAGGCATGCACTGCGCATGCGCTGAAAACCGGCATCTCCGATCTGTCAAGAAAGCTCTTGATAGATCCTCCGCCTGCCCGGGAGCAGGGCCTCTGCAGGCGGAGGGTCTCCAAAAAATGGAACTCTCCACCCGCAGAAAACACTTACAATTCTTGCATCTGGCAAAAGTAAAAAGTAAAATAAAAAAAAATTCCACTGATTTATCATTTAAAAATACTTTAAAGAAAGGTAAGTTTATTTTTAGCCCCGTTAAAACTTTAATTATTTTTTTCAAAAATTAAAAATTTTGTTTAAAATACTTAATTTATGTAATTTAAAGTCATTTTAAAAATATGATTTTTTTAAAAATTTATTTAAAGTTTTACTATGTTTTGGGGGTGATTTCCATTCATATATTTGACAGGTCTTCCTGTCAAATGTACGAAGGGAGATTCCCTTCTCTGGTTGGCTCCCCATGGCCCACGTGATCCCAGGGACACTGCGAACCGCCTGTGCCTCTGGGATACATGGGCCCTGCGCACCGGCAGTTTGGAGAGGCCCAGCAATGGAACTCTGCGCCTCCCGGGAGCACTCCGGTCTAGGCACAGATTTTTCAAGATCCCAGCCCTCCGCCCGCGGGAGGCCTGCGAACGGAATTTCTGGGCCATTAAATAATTATTTTGCTTCAGTATTTACCAGGGAGATGGATCAGGTGGACATGACATCAGATGATGAGATTAGAAATGATATATCCACATTTAAAATAAAAAGAAGAAATATTTAAAAAACTAATCAAACTCAAAGAGGATAAAACCCCTGGTCCGGACAGATTGCATCTATGCGTTTTAAAATAATCTAGGGAAGAGATAGCAGAGGCACTATTATACATATTTAATACTTCATTAGTAAAAGGCATAGGCCTAGAAATTCGGTATAGCCGCGTTTGTGGCACTAGTCCTGGCGATGTGCAAAGTTTAGCGCCAGGCGCAATTTAGCGCCACCTAGCGCGATATTGGGTTGCAGCACCCCTAAAGGTGATTGCGGCGCTAAATCAGGCGCTGCACGCTACTCTTAAGGCGCTAACCCGGCGGCGCAACCCAATTTCGCGGCGGTGGGGCGCAGCGAGGGTGCTGTCAATAATCACTTTCCCTGAGACAAACTGACGCTGGCCAGCTCTTAAAGGGGCAGGTCAATTGGCATCACCAGACACACTCACTGCCTTGTAGGCCTTCAAAGCGGTGGGAGCCTACCTGTGGCGCACCAGCCTAGCAAGACATGGAAAGGGTGAGGCAGAGGGCGGAACGCCTCACTGATGGGGCATTGGATGCTTTGGTTGGCGCAGTGGAATCAAGGCCAAGGAAGATGGTCGGAATGTGATTTATGTTTTGGACAGTCTCCCGGGTGTGAGAGGCAGTTATGTGTCAGTGTATTAGTTTTGCTTTCTGTTGCCATAGCTTTCTCATGTTTGAAGGAACCACATTTTGTGTAATGAAACACTTTCTTCATTTACAATGGCCATGCCTGCTATTTACATGCATCTTGCCCTTCACAGTCTTGGGGGTATCAGACCGGTTCCATTCATGTTCTTGGAATGGCAGCAGGCATTCCGTGAGAGGGGCCTAGAAGCTACTTCTGATCAGCCTCTGACGCGCAGCCTGGGAAGAGCCGCTCGCGTAGAAGTTCAGGCCAGCAGGCATCTTCTCAGCCGCCGATAGAGATGGCCTGCACCTTATCTGAGGCTGCAGATCTGGCTGAAACAGCTGGCACAGCTCAGTCACCACTTCCTTTCTAAATCGCAGCCCTCTGACACACTGCTCCTCCGGCATGTTCATGTAGGAAAACTGCTGTCGGAAAACCCTGCCAGCGTAAGGTCTGCTGTGGCGATGTCTGTTGGCCCTCCTCCGTCTGGCCATGCCCGCCCCCCTCTCTCAGCATCTCAGTGCTCTTTCCAGATGATTCAGCAGCAGGACGTTCCCCTCCAATGCAGCCCCCATAATAAGTGCCCACAGGAAGGTTCCCCGTTGTCAAGGCTCACCAACAGCAAGGTGATGGTCAGAAGGCTGAAGATCGTCTGCCTGCACTGGCTCAATGGTCAAATGGCTCTCGGTGTGCAGTTCAGCAACTCTTTGTAGCTCTTGAGGAAGTAGTGCTCCAAAAATGGCTGCCGCTTTTAAACCACACCAGTCCCCTTTAAATACACTCCTCCAGCATGAGAGCGACTTGGTAAGGTTCCAGGTAAGCTGTCACTATTAGCGCCAGGTGCTACGGGGGGGGGGCACCACTGAATTTCCGGTCCGGGGCGCCCAAAAGGCGTTGCACACTCAAATGACGTCATAATCAGCCTGCGCCCATGAGCGGGCGCTAAGATTAAGCGCCGGCACTAAATATATGCTCAATATGGGGCGAGGCGCTAGGCGCCCTGCACCCGCCCTGAAATTGGCTAGCGCCCCACTTCTCGGCCTCTTTAGGCATTAATCGGTGGCGCTACCAACCGAATTTCTCCCCCATAGTACCAGAGTGCTGGTGGATAGCTAACATTATACCTATATTTAAGAAGGGAAATAGAATATGTCCAGGGAATTATAGACCAGTCAGCTTAACATCGGTAATAGGAAAAATAATGGAATCCCTACTAAAGGAGAAAATAGAAAAACATCTAGAAACCAAAAATATAATAATTATTTTCAACATGGATTTCAAAAGGAAAAGTCTTGCTTGACCAATCTCATTGAATTCTTTGAAGCGGTAACAGAGAGAGTAGGTAAGGGTAATGCAGTAGATATAATATATCTAGATTTCCAAAAGGCCTTCGATAAGGTGCCACATAAGGTGACTAATGAATAAGGTCAGATCATGTAGAGTCAGGGGACAATTAGCAAAATGGATAGCTAGCTGGCTGAAAGACAGAAAGTAGAGGTAAAGGGTAGCTATTCAGACAAAAGGTGGGAAGTGGGGCCCCACAAGAATCAATGCTGGGACCACTGTTGTTCACAATTTATATTAATGATTTAGACTTTTAAATCAAAAACACAATTTTTTAATTTGCGGAAATGCCAAATTGGGAGGGGTCATCAACGCTGAGGAGGCCTGCAACAAATTATAGAAAGACATTAATAAACTTGAAGAATGTGTATATAATTGGCAAATGAATTTCAACATAGATAAGTATGAGGTACTACATTTTGGTAAGAAAAATAAGGTCACGTATTACTTGGAAAATAAGAATCTAAATGGGTAGAGGAGCAAAGGGATCTGGGAGTGCAAATACAGAAATTACTAGAAGTTGCGACACAGGTCAATAAGGCCAAAACAAAAGCAAACCAAACACTCGGGTTTATTTCTAAAGGGATAGAATTGAAAAGTAGTGAAGTTATGCTAAACTTGTATCGAAGCTTGATTAGACCACACTTGGAGTACTGTGTACAGTTCTGGTCGCCATATTATAAAAATGAAAGAGAGGCACTGAAGAGGGTGCAAAAAAGATTTACAAGGATGATACCAGAACTGCGAGGTTATACCTATCAGGAAAGGACGAACAGGCTGGGTCTCTTTTCTCTTGAAAAGAGAAGGCTGAGGGGTGACCTAATAGAGGTCTTTAAAATCATAAAAGGTTTTGATAAGATACAAAGAGTGTTTCCACTTGTGGGGAAGAGCAAAACTAGAGGCCATCAATATAAGATAGTCACCAAGAAGTCAAAAAGGGAATTCAGAAAAATCTTCTTTACCCAGAGAGTGGTGAAAATGTGGAACTCTCTACCACAGGGAGTGGTTGAGGTGAATAGTATAGATGCATTTAAGGGGAGGCTAGACAAGCATATGAGGGAGAAGTGAATAGAGGGTTACGCTGATAGATTTAGATGAGGAAAGATGGGAGGAGGCTCGGGTGGAGCATAAACGCCGGCATGGACTGGTTGGGCCGAATGGCATGTTTCTGTGCTGTATATTTTATGTAATTCTATGAAATATCACTCCAATTGAGTGATTAGTATGTAAGAACAATATAAGACATAAGAACATAAGAAATAGGAGCAGGAGTAGGCCAATCGGCCCCTCGAGCCTGCTCTGCCATTCAATAAGATCATGGCTGATCTGACCCTAACCTCAAATCTACTTTCACTCTCCATCCCACCCGAACCCATGTGATCTCCCAGGAGAGGCGAAAAACCAGATAAAAAAACCAATGTGCCAATTTGGGAGAAAAAATCTGGGAAATTCCTCTCCGACCCATCTAGGCAATCGAAACTCGTCCAGGAGATCACTCTGTCCCTGTATTTCCTACAGTACTTACCTTCTGTAAGAGGTGATCTCCACCCCAGCCAGGAACAGGCCCAATTTACTCTTGAAGGGCTCCTAGCTGGCAGCCTGTTCCCGAGGCCTCCACTAATCCCTGTGAATAGAACCATCTCCTGATATCTAACACAGAATTAGAACACAAGAAGTAGGAGCAGGACCAGGCTACATGGCCCCTGGGCCCGCTCCGCCACCCACAGGGCCATGACCGATCCGAACCTAGCCTCATATCCGATTTCCTGCCCGCTTCCCGTAACCCCTAATTCCCCTTACTTCTAGGAAACTGTCTATTTCTGTTTTACATTTATTTAATGATGTAGCTTCCACAGCTCTCTGGGGCAGCAAATTCCACAGACCTACCACCCTGTGAGTGAAGAAGTTTCTCCTCATCTCAGTTTTGAAAGAGCAGCCCCTTATTCTAAGATTATGCCCCCTAGTTCTAGTTTCACCCACCATTGGGAACATCCTCACCGCATCCACCCGATCAAGCCCCTTCACAATCTTATGTTTCAATAAGATCGCCTCTCATTCTTCTGAACTCCAATGAGTAGAGTCCCAATCTACTCAACCTCTCCTCATATGTCAACCCCCTCATCCCCGGGATTAACCGAGTGAACCTTCTTTGTACTGCCTCGAGAGCAAGTATGTCTTTTCTTAATTATGGACACCAAAACTGTATGCAGTATTCCAGGTGTGGTCTCACCAATACCTTGTACAACTGCAGTAATACCTCCCTGTTTTTATATTCCATCCCCCTAGCAATAAAAGCCAACATTCCATTGGCCTTCTTGATCACCTGCTGCACCTGCATACTAACTTTTTGTGTTTCGTGCACCAGGACCCCCAGATCCCTTTATACTGCAGTACTTTCCAGTTTCTTGCCATTAAGATAATAACTTGCTCTATGATTTTTCCTGCCAAAGTGCATAACCTCACACTTTCCAGTATTATATTCCATCTGCCAAATCTCTGCCCACAAACCCTTTGCAGGTTTTTTATGTCCTCCTCACTCACTACTTTCCCTCCCATCTTTGTATCATCTGCAAACTTTGATATGTTACACTCGGTCCCTTCCTCCAAATCGTTAATATAGATTGTAAAGAGTTGGGGTCCCAGCACTGACCCCTGCGGAACACCACTAGTTACTGATTGCCAGTCTGACAATGAACCATTTATCCCAACTCTCTGCTTTCTATTAGATAGCCAATCCTCCACCCATGCCAGAATATTACCCCCAATCCCATGATTTTTTATCTTGAGCAATAATCTTTTGTGTGGCACCTTGTCAAATGCCTTTTGGAAGTCTAAATACACTACGTCCACTGGTTCCCCTTTATCCACCCTGTATGTTACGTCCTCAAAGAACTCAAGCAAATTTGTCAAACATGACTTCCCCTTCGTAAAACCATGCTGACTCTGTCCTATTAAATTATGTTTATCCAAATGTCCCGTTACTGTCTCCTTAATAATTGACTCTAAAATTTTACCAACCACAGATGTTAGGCTAACTGGTCTATAGTTTCCAGCCTTCTGCCTATTACCCTTTTTAAATAAGGGTGTTACATTATCAGTTTTCCAATCTGCCGGGACCTTTGCTGAGTCCAGGGAGTTTTGGAAAATTATTACCAATGCATCCACAATCCCTACCGTCACTTCCCTCAAGACCCTAGGATGTAAGCCATCAGGTTCAGGGGATTTATCCGCCTTAAGTCCCATATTTTACCGAGTACCACTTCCTTAGTGATTTTAATCGTATTTAGTTCCTCCCCCCCTATAGCCCCCTGTTTGCCCAGTGTTGGGATATTCTTAGTGTCCTCTACTGTAAAGACTGATACAAAATATTTGTTCAGCATTTTTGCCATCTCCATGTTTCCCACCATTCATTTCCCGGTCTCATCCTCTAAGGGACCAACATTTACTTTAGCCACCCTTTTTTTCTTTTTATATAGCTATAGAAACTTTTGCTATCTGTTTTTATATTTTTGGCTAAATTACTTTCATAATCAATTTTCCCTTTCCTAATCAATCTTTTAGTTATTTTTTGCTGTCTTTTAAAGACTTCCCAATCTTCTATCCTCCCACTAGATTTGGCTACCTTATATGCCCTTGTTTTTAGTCGGATACTATCCTTTATTACTTTACTTAGCCACGGATGGCTGTCTTTTCTTTTACACCCTTTTTTCCTCAGTGGAATATATTTTTCTTGAAAGTTGTAAAATAACTCCTTGAATGTACACCACTGATCATGTACCATCTTATGCTTTAATCTATTTTCCCAGTCCACTCTAATCAATTCTGCTCTCATACCTTCATCGTCTCCTTTATTCAAGCTCCGTACGTTTGTTTGAGATCCAACCTTCTCACCCTCTAATTGAATATGGAATTCAACCATGTTATGGTCACTCGTTCCAAGGGGATCCTTTACTAGGACATTTTTAATTAATCCTGTCTCGTTACACAGGACCAGATCCAAGATTGCCTGCCCCCTGGTCGGTTCAGTTACATACTGCTCAAGAAACCCATCCCTAATACACTTAATGAACTCTTCCTGAGCCTGATCCTGCTCCTATTTCGTGTGTCTAATTCTGTTAGATTCAGGAGATGGTTCTGTGATAGTAGCTTGGCGGTTAGGATCAGATCAGCCATGATCTTATTGAATGGCGGAGCAGGCTCGAGGGGCCGATTGGCCTACTCCTGCTCCTATTTCTTATGTTCTTATGTTCTTATGTTCCTCAAGGCAGCCCTGCCCAATTTGATTTGTCCAGTTAATATGAAAGTTTAAATCCCCCATAATTATAGCTGTTCCCTTATTACAAGCCCCAACTATTTCCTGATTAATACTCCGTCCAACAGAGTTGCAACTGTTAGGAGGCCTATAGACTACGCCCACTAGTGTTTTTTTCCCCTTATTATTCCTTATCTCCACCCAAACTGTTTCATTATCCTGATCTTTTGACCCAATATCATTTCTCTGTATTGCAGTGATTCCTTCCTTTATTAACATAGCCACCCCACCTCCCCTTCCTTCCTGCCTGTCCTTCCTGATTGTTAAATACCCTCGTATGTTTAATTCCCAGTCATGGTCACCCTGCAGCCATGTTTCTGTAATGGCCACAAGATCATACCCATATGTAGTTATTTGTGCCGTCAACTCCTCCGTTTTGTTACGAATGCTACGTGCAGTCAGATAAAGAACTTTCAAATATGTTTTGTGACACTTAATTCCTGCTTTTTCCCTTTTTACTACTTTACCTTTTGCTCCATATGTTCTGTCCCTTCCTGACACACTCTGGTTTTTAATTCCCCCACTGCTACCTAGGTCTATGACCTTCTCCGTTGTCATTTTTATTATTTGCTCTCTAGAAACCTCCCCCCCACTAATTAGTTTAAAGCCCTCTCTACGGCCCTAGTTATATAGTTCGCCAGGGTTCTAGTCCCAGCACTGGCCAGGTGAAGTCCGTTCCAATGGAACAGCTCTCTCCTGTCCCAGTACTGGTGCCAGTGTCCCAAGAAGCAAAACCCATTTCTCCCACACCAGTCTTTGAGCCACGCATTTAACTCTCTAATTTTATTTATCCTAGCCAAATTTGCTCGTGGCTCAGGTAATAATCAAAAGATTATTACTCTTGAGGTTCTGTTTTTTAATTTGACCCCTAACTGCTCATACTCCTTTAACAGAACCTTCTTCCTTGTTTTATCTATGTCGTTGGTACCAACATGGACCACGTCAACTGGATCCTCCCCCTTCCACTCCAAGTTTCTCTCCAGCCCAGAAGAGACGTCCTTAACCCTGGCACTGGGCAGGCAACACAGCCTTCGGGACTCCCGCTCTCGACTGCAGAGAACCCTATCTATCCCCCTAATGATACTATCCCCTACCACTACAACATTTCTATTTACTCCCCCCTCTTGAATGGCCCCCTGTCCCACGGTGCTGTGGCCAGGTTGCTCATCCTTCCTGCAGTCCCCGCTCCCGCCCCCACAGGGAGTAAGAACTTCAAACCTGTTTGACGAGAGCAAGGGCTGTGGCTCCTCCAACGCTACCTCCAGGATCCCCGTACCTGCCTCACTCATAGTCACACCGTCCTGTCCCTGACCATGGCCTACATCTGAATTAATTAATTTCATAGGTGTGACTACCTTCTGAAACATAGAGTCCAGGTACTTCTCCCCCTCCCTGATGTGTCGCAGTGTCTGAAGCTCGGCCTCAAGCACATCAACATGGTGCCGGAGTTCCTCTAGCAGCAAACACTTGTCGCAAATGTATTCACTGTGAGCATCAATGGTGTCCACCGGCTCCCACATTTCGCAGCAGTAACACATTACCTGCTCACCCATTCCATATAATTAATTAAATTTCGTATTATTAGTTATGAAGACCCTCTGCCCCGATATAGATGATGAATATCACACCACTATTTAATAGGACTTACCAACTTATCTATATATATAAACGGATCGATCTGTCTGTCTGTCTATCTGTCTGTCTGTCCTCCGGTGTGCGTCTGTCCGGCTATGCACTCGAAAGTTATAGAGCGTACCTATGCGTGCATTACCTCCAAAGAAAGCTTACGGTTCCAGGACGGTTGTAAGCATATTTACTTTTTGGTCGGACGAAAATTGTTCACGCCTTATGCAAAAAACCTTCAAAATTAAACTCATTATCTGCTACTTAGCATTGATTGAATGACGTCAAGGTTCGACCAATCCTGTGCCATCACGATTGACCAATCCTACAGTTCAGTCACCTGATGGTTGGCCAATCGCTGCGTCTGTGGGCGGGACTAATCGTTTTCATCTCAGGGATGAGGCAGCCATTGCCTCAAGCTAAAAACCCCATTTACTTCCAGCTCAAAATCTGCTCATCCAGCTTCGAAAAAGTTAGTATCTCTTATGTTATTTTTAAAAGATTTACCAAAAACGTTTTATAAGTACTTTCACTTTCATCTTTCAAGGTAGTAAAAGGTAGAAATGTTGCCTGGCAGCAGATTGAGAGAGGGACACAGAGACAGGGCCCAAAAGCCTGGGACTCAATTTAAAATGTTGCCCGGCAGTAGATTCACAGAGGGACACAGGGAGGCCCCAAAGCCTGGGACTCGATTTAAACCGCCCGGCCCAAAGCCGGGCTCCCCCAGCTAGTCTATATATATAAAAAGATCTCTCTGTCTCTCTGTCTCTGTCTGTCTGTCTGTCTGTCCTTCCGTCTGTCTGTCCGGCTATACACTCTAAAGTTATAGAGCGTACCTACACGTGCGTTACATCAAAAGAAAGCTTACGATTCCGGAACGGTCATAAGCGTATTTACGTTTTGGCGAGACAAAAATTGCGCCCGCGGTATCCAAAAAACGTTCAGAATTCCGCTAATTTTCCGCTCATTAGCATCGAGTGATGCAAAGGTCGACCAATCGTCCGGTTGAGCAACCCGACGGTCGACCAATCACTGCGTCGCGGGGGCGGGTTCGTCGCGCGTGCGGGAGGGCCCTCCTACAGTCGAGTGACAGGACGATTGACCAATCGGTGCATGTGTGGGCGGGCCTTATCGTTCTGAACCGAGGTGAGTGGCCGCCATCTTGATTCCATTCTTTTTCCCGCTTTCTGCGTGTTTCTTTTCAAATCTACATTTCCAGCAAAAAAAAATTGCTTTTATTAAATTGTTTTTTAAAAAAGTTCATTCATTTGTAAATATTTTCTCTAACCTGATGATTCTTTTTCCTACCTTTCCCCGTTTTTATAAGGCCTCAAAGCCTGGGCCTCTCCTGCCTAGCCACGCCCGAGCTAGGTAATTGTCCAACGGCTTCTGGTAAGCACCTCCCCCCCCGCCCCCAGTCCCCCCCCCCGTCACGTTACCCGGGGCAACGGCGTCGGCTGCGAGGGTCACGGGACATGCACAGGGTGCGCGCGCAGCAGGCGACGCACAGAGCGCGGGAAGCCAGCAGCTGAGATGCAGCGTCTCTCTCCCCCGCTCGGCGGTCTTGAAGCCAGCTCGGGCGGGGGGCGGCCGGGTCTCGGAGAGCGGGGCTCTCGGGAGTGCGGGGCGGGGCGGCCGGGGCTCGGAGAGCGGGGCTCGCGGGAGTGCGGGGCGGCGCGGCCGTGCTCGGGAGGATGGGGGCTCGGAAGGGGGGGAAGGGTTACCCCGGCAACCGGGCGTGGCCGTCTCTCACAGCCTCAACCTGGCTCACGCCTGTTCCCGGGGCATGGCTCCATTTGCGGCCGCGGGCCACTCGCCCTCTCTCTCTCCTTCCCTCTGTCTCTCCTTCCCCCCCATTCTCCCCCCTTCTCTCTCCCCCCCTCCCCCCTTCTCTCCCCCCCTTCTCCCCCTTCTCGCTCTCCCCTGCTCCCCTTCTCGCCCCTCCCCCTCCCTCCGCCCCTCCCTCCGCCCCTTCCTCCTCCCTCCCCTCTCCCTCCCCCCCCCTCCCCCTACCCCAGTCGCTCTCTCTCTTCCCCCCAGTCGCTCTCTCTCTTCCCCCCAGTCGCTCTCTCTCTTCCCCCCCAGTCGCTCTCGCTCTTCCCCCCCAGTCGCGCTCGCTCTTCCCCCCCAGTCGCGCTCGCTCTTCCCCCCCAGTCGCGCTCGCTCTTCCCCTCAGTCGCTCTCTCTCTTCCCCCCAGTCGCTCTCTCTCTTCCCCCCAGTCGCTCTCTCTCTTCCCCCCAGTCGCTCACTCTTTCTCTCTCTTCCCCCCAGTTGCTCTCTCTCTCTTCCAACAACAACATGCCCTCAAAAGACCCTCGGCACCGCCGGGCACTCCAGCTAGTAAAGGTATAAAAGAGAAGGAAGAGGACCTACCAACCAGCTGATCACCTGCCTCCCTTTTGAATGCTGTCTGTGGGGCCTGTTAGGTTGATTCGTCTCGCTGCTCCGCTTCCGCAGTGCTATCTAAGCCTGAGAGTGGGAAGCAAAACAGAGCAAAAACATCCCCTCACCTCCCACTTGCCCGAGCTTTTCTCTCACTTACCAAACTCTCGCTTACACTCAACGCCGACCGCACTCGCGCTGCCACACTCGGCCTGCCCCTTTTTAAATCCGGATTCTACTTCCGGTTTAAACTCAACAAAATTTTAATTTACATTAATAAATTAAACTTACTTCAAAAAACTAAATTTTCCCTTCACTTAAACTCTCTAAATAAACTTAAATAACTTTTCTCTCACTTACCAAACTCTCGCTTACACTCAACGCCGACCGCACTATATATTATTAATTAATAGGCAACCCGCCTCTCCTGAGGAGGTTGCACACAAGCAGCCTAATGTGCTCGAGTTAAACTTGGAAGTCGGCGGGTTGCAATTGGATTCCTGACATGCTCGCATTTTTGCCGGTTTTAACCCCCAGCTACACCCAAACCCAAGCACTCCTCCAGGTTAAAACTCCCCCCATGGCTTCGCTTTAAGATTTCATCTGAAGGATGACTCTGACAATGCAACAAATAAGTGTCAGCCGACATTATGTCCTCAAGACTTGGAGTGAGGCTTGAACCCACAACCTTCTAAATCAGTACCAATGGTGCCGGGAGGAGGGTGTCTGGTCCTCTCCCTAGACGTAATTTGTAGCTGTTCTCATTACCCCCTTACAGAGAGCCACATTAAATTCATTTTTTTTAAATGTGATCTTCGGGTTGACCCACAACTACTAGTTGTTCAGCCAGTATGCCAAGTCTCACCAAGTGCACCAGCGCCGACCATACATCAAGTCCTTAAATAGGCCTGGGGCACAGGAACTCCAATATTTGGATACGCCAGCCCCAGCCCCCCCTTACATTGATAGCCTTGTAAGGGAAGGTCTTTCCAGTGTAACCGGATCCCGGCCTAGTTTCTGGCTGTTCCAGTGAACTCCTGCCAAAGTTACAGTGGGAGTCAGCCTCCGTTCCGGAGTCGGTTCCGAGGGACTGTCTAAGAAGGGGGGAGTCAGCCAGAATAACTGTGAATTTTCGTCCCCCACCAGTTTGCTCTCCAGTGCAAACTTGACACATTTGTATTGCATTCACACTAGTGACAGAATGCAGTGTCACTTAAGGAGTATTCAACCTTTGGCCTCAAGTCTTGGAACCTGGCCCTCAAAGCCCAGACAATTCACCTATTTTTTTTTACGTTTTCTATTTGTTGGTTGGCCCCGTTTGATTTTGTAGGACTGGAAGTTTAGGCAGCAATTTTTTTAGTTTTGTTGCACATTGGTGAATAAATCCTAAATTAGAACACCACGATTTGTAAGCACATTCAACTTGAGAAAGAGTCACATTAATGGGAACTTGATTTAAACTTTGCATGTGGCCCCCAAAGCTTCCTGGTATGCACCAGTGTGACCCATAAAGACAAAGGGGATGATTTTAACCCTACCTGCCCATCAGAAACCAGGGGCATGGGTAGTTAAAATCATCCAGGTTACTTACCCGTCCTGGAGTCACCAGGATTGATCTACCAGGATTTTCAACTGCTCCACTGAGCAGGCAGCAAGGACGCCTGTCTAAAGGACACCCTCAACCAACACCTAAAAAAACCCAGATTATCTGGTCATTATCACATTGCTTTTTGTGGGAGTTTGCTGTGCGGAAATTGACTTCCACGTTTCCTGCATTACAACACTTCAAAAATACATTGTTGACTGTAAAACGCTTTGGGGCGTCCTAAGGTCGTGAAAGACGCTATATAAATGCAAGTATTTCTTTCATTAAAGCTGGCAGGGACCTTTTTAGCACTTGCATGTCGGATCCCAATGACGTAATTGGGACCTGACTGCAATATTTACTAAAAGAATTGAGTAGCCCAGTGTGGGAGTGGAGCAGGACTAGAAGAGGCCTATGAAGGCAAGTTTGAAATTTTTTTAAATTTCCTTGTGGGGCCAGGGGGAGCAGCTTCTCTGCTGCAATCTCGTCCCCACCCCCTGATCGCGGGGACCCTGATGGGACTGCCTGGTAGCTATCACACAGACTTACCTACTCCAGGCCATATGGATTTGTGCCACTTCCCACCCAGAACAGATAGGAAGTCAGCCAGCTGCTCAGACACGATGGGCCAAATGGCCTCCATCTGTGTCGTAAACTTCTATGATTTAAATGAGGCCCGGTAGTTAAAAGATCCCAGGCCTCTTTTTTTCCGGAGCAGATGTATTTTAAACTAACATCAAAACTCACCCACCAAAAACCCCCAGTTAAAAATGAGGCCAAAATATTGGACACCCCAGTTTTAAGGAAATTGTTTTACTAGGAGTGGGTATTAGGAAATTGTGCACCTCAGCCTAAGATTTCCCATCCATAAAATTGCCCTTCATAACTTGGCCATGAACACAATTTTCATGAAAGACTGTTAGTGCTGCTGACCTTGCACATTCACTGTGAAACACATCTCATTAATCTGATTGACTGCAAGGATGATAGACACAGCAAAGGTTCAAAAGCATTGCCATAGAAACAGAAGAAGGATTTTCTCCTGATAGGTGAGTTACTAGAAATTCTGTTGAATTACTTCAAATTGCACTAAATCATTTAAATCCTGTGATCAGGCTATTACAAAACTGAATTTTGTTCTAGCTACTTAATTTGAAAAATGGGCTTTCATTTGATCATTTAAGAATTACAGAGACATTTTTTGTATCCACAGTAATCAAGATGGATTTCACTTTGCTTAGGGGGTATGGCAAATGAAGAATGTTGTGCTCTGTGTAGACCTTGCCCTGTCACCAGGGAATGTCTACAACTGGAATCATAGGGGCCAATAATTCCTCCGGGTGCTCCGGTTTCCTCCCACAGTCCAAAGATGTGTGGGTTAGGTTGATTGGCTATGATAAATTGACCCTTAGTGTTAGGGGGATTAAATACGTGGGGTTACGGGGATAGAGTGGGATATGTGTTGGTGTAGGGGTTACGGGGATCGGGTGGGATATGTGTCGGTGCAGGCTCGATGGGCCGAAATGACCTCTATCTGCACTGTGGGGTTTCTGTCATTTCTGTGAATAATACATTCTTGGGCACCTGCTGTATATTGGCACTGCTGTTCCACATTACGGGACACTGAGCTCTGCTCGGCCTCTAGTTCACAAACCACGAGGTGCCTGTGATGCTGAGAGCCTATGCACCTGCCATGCTCTAGGCTCATTAAGAAGCAAATTTTATTCGGGGATGTCCCCATAGTGTATCTGAACAGTATGCTAGAAGCTCAATGCCCATATCAAACAGGTGCTGCATGGCAAGCCTCTTCCATTGTGTTGGGTCCCTTTTCTTGCTGTGTTTGTTACCACCTTTTTCCATGTTTTTTTGTTAATTAGTTGTTTACCTTCACTGCTGCTTTGCAGTTTTACTGAGAGTTTCTGGATCTGGTCTGCTCTCTGTGCCTGTATCCCCAGGGGTAGTTCAATGTGGCTTTTTATATAGTAGCTATGGGTATTCCCCTGGCCACATCTTTGTTTTTGCAGGTTGTGGAGGAACAGGAGGACTAAAAGAGGCATGTCGGACAACAACTTGCATTTATATAGCACAATTCACATAGTAAATCGTCCCATGGCACTTCAAAGGAGCGTTATCAAACAAAATTCAGCACCGAGCTACATAAGGAGATATTAGGGCAGATGAGAGGTCGGTTTTAGGGAGCGTCTTAAAGGAGGAAACAGAGGTAGAGAGGCGGAGAGGTTTAGGGAGGGAATTCCAGAGCTTAGGTCCTCAGCAGCTGAAGGCACGGCCACTAATTGTGGAGCGATTAAAACCGGAGATGCTCAAGAGGCCAGAATTGGAGCAGCACAGATATCTCGGAGGGGTGTACGGCCGGAGAAGGTTACAGTGATAGATGGGGGGGGGGGGGGGCGGGCTGTGAGGCCATGTAAGGATTTAATAACCAAGATGAGAATTTTTAAATCGAGGCGTTGCTCAACCGGGAGCCAATGTAGGTCAGCGAGCACAGGGGTGATGGGTGAACGGCACATGGTGCGAGTGATGATATGGGCAGCAGGGTTTTGGATGAGTTTAAGTTTATGGAGAGTGGAAGATGGAAGGCCAGCCAAGTGTGTGTTGGAATACTCGTCTAGAGGTACCAAAAGCATGGATGAGGGTTTCTGCAGCAGTTGAGCTGAGGCAGGGGCAGAGTTGGGCAATGTTACGGAGGTGGTTTGGTACCTATGGGGAAAGTTGCTACGTTTTATGGGATGAGTTTAACCAGATACAGAAAAGCCATGCCAGCTTTTTTAAATCTGTTCAACAGCTTTTCTGAGTTTTGTTGAATGGCATCTTATTATGTCACATTTTAAATTTCACGGCACATTGGTGATGCAGTTATGCCCAATTTTATTTACCCTAACAATGTGTGGTGCAAGAGGTTATTAAACAAAATTAGGGCTCATGGGATTGGGGGTAATATACTAGCATGGACTGAGGATTGGTTAACGGACAGAAAACAGAGAGTAGGAATAAACAGGTCATTTTTGGGTTGACAGGCTGTAACTGGTGGGGTACCACAAGGATCAGTGCTTGGGCTTCAGCTATTCACAATCTACATAAAAACCCAAAAGGAAAAGTGATCCAACTATGGCTAACAAAAGAAATTAAAGCTAGTATTAAGTCAAAGGAGGAAGCTTATAAAGTTGCCAGAAAAGCGGTCAGCCTGAGGATTGGGATCTTTTTAGAAATCAGCAAAGGGGGGCCAAGAAATTGATAACATGGAATATGAGCACAAACTAGCAAAATATATAAAAACGGATTGTAAAAGCTTCTATAGGTATGTGAAAAGGAAAAGACTGGCAAAGGTAAATGTAGGTCCTTTACAGCCAGAGACGGGAGAATGTATAATGGGGAATGAGGAAATGGCAGAGAAATTAAATAAATACTTTGTTTCTGTCTTCATGGAGGAAGACACAAAAAACCACCCAGATATACGAGAAAACCAAGGGTGTGGCGAGAATGAGGAACTTAAAGAAATTATTATTAATAAAAAAACAGTACTAGCAAAATTAATGGGACTAAAAGTCAATGAATCTCAAGGACCGGATGACCAAATCCTAGGATTTTGAAAGAGGTGGCCATTGGGATAGTGGATGCATTGGTTGTCATCTTCCAAAATTCTATAGATTCTGGAATGGTTCCTGCAGATTGGAGGATAGCAAATGTAACCCTGCTATTTAATAAAGGAGGGAGAGAGAAAATGGGGAACTACAGACCTGTTAGCCTCACATCAGTAGTTGGGAAAATGCTGGAATCTATTATAAAGGATGCAATAACTGGGCACTTAGAAACTGATAGTAAGATTGGGCAGAGTCAACATCGATTTATGAAAGGGAAATCCTGTTTGACAAACCTATTGGAGTTGTTTGAGGATGTAACTAGTGGAGTAGACAAAGGGGAACCGGTAGATGTGGTGTATTTGGATTTTCAGAAGGCCTTCGATAAGGTCCCACACAAGAGGTTGGTGAACAAAATTAGAGCACATGGATTGAAAATTGGCTAACAGACAGAAAACAAACAGTAGGGATAAACGGGTCTTTTTCAGGATGGCAGGCTGTGACTAGTTGGGTACAGTGCTTGGGCCCCAGCTATTCACAATCTATATCAATGATTTGGATGAGGGGGCTAAATGTAACATTTCCAAATTTGCTGATGACACAAAGCTAGGTGGCAGTGTCAGTTGCGAAGAGGATGTGAAGAGGCTTCAAGGAGATCTCGACAGGCTCAGTAAGTGGGCCAGATGATGGCAGATGAATTATAATGTGGATAAATGTGAAGTTATCCACTTCGGTAGAAAAAACAGGAAGGCAGAGTATTTCCTAAATGGTGAAAGATTGGGGAATGCAGATGTTCAAAGGGACCTGGGTGTCCTTGTACATGAGTCACTGAAAGTGAATGTGCAGGTGCAGCAGCCATTAGGAAGGCTATTGGTATGCTGGCCTTCATTACAAAAGGATTTGAGTACAGGAGTAAAGAAGTCTTACTCCAATTATATAGGGCCTTGGTGAGACCACACCTGGAGTATTGTGTACAATTTTGGTCTCCTTATCTAAGAAAGGATATACTTGCCATAGAGGGAGTGCAACGAAGGTTCACGAGATTGATTCCTGGGATGGCGGGACTGTCGTATGAGAAGAGATTGAGTAAAGTAGGCCTATATTCTCTTGAATTCAGAAGAATGAGAGGGGATCTCATTGAAGCATACAAAATTATTACAGGGCTTGATAGGGTGGATGCTGGGAGAATGTTTTCCTTGGCTGGGGAGTCTAGAACCAGGGGCCACAGCCTCAGGATAAAGGGTAGGCCATTCAGGACTGAGATGAGAAGAAATTTCTTCACACAGAGGGTGGTGAATCTTTGGAATTCTCTACTCCAGAGGGCTGTGGAGGTTCAGTCATTGGGTATATTCAAAACAGAATATTTCTGACTAGTAAAGGCGTCAAGGAATATGGCGATAGGGCCGGTGAATGGAGTTGAGGCAGAAGATCAGTCGTGATCTCATTGAATGGCGGAGCAAGCTCGAAGGGCCGAATGGCCTACTCCTGCTCCTATTTCTTATGTTCTTATGTTCTTATCAATGATTTGGATAAGGGGACCAAATATAATATATCCAAGTTTGCTGTTGATACAAAGCTGGGAGGGAATGTAAGTTGTGAGGAGGATGCAAGGAGGCTTCAAGGGGATATAGACAGGCAAAGTGAGTGGGCAAGAACATGGCAAATGGAATATAATGAGGAGAAATATGAAGTTATCCACTTTGGTAGGAAAAATAGAAAAGCAGCGTATTTTTTAAATGGTGAGAGATTAGGAAATGTTGATGTTCAGAGGGACCTGAGTGTCGTTGTACACGAATTACTGAAAGTTAACATGCAGGCACAGCAAACAATTAGGAAAGCAAATGGTATGTTGACTTTTATTATGAGTATAAGAGTGAAGACGTCTGTAAAGTCCGCGCCTCAATAATACACGGACTTCGGGAGAACAGTTTAACAGGTACTTTACTGAACAAGAGGCAGCTTGAAACTGAAACTACAGAAGCCTGCTAGGGCCTTTTATACAGGGGTGGTCACTGCCGGTACTGCAGTCTAAGACCAGTTATTCCCTTAAAGGGACATACACAACAATTCCTCCCCTTTTAGATAAACAGTACATAACATTCATTTAACAACTAAATAATAACTAATTACAATTACAATTTTCTCAGTAATATATACATCAACTGGAATAGTCACTTATAAGTTCAGTCTTTGAGGAGGCTTCCTGATCCGGACTGGATAGCGCCTTTCTCGAGTATCCTGTTCTGGCGGTGGAGTCAATTCTGGCTCATTGTCATTGGTTGGTTCGTCAGCTTCCAATACCCCTGCTTCTGAGGTAGACGCAATCTGTACTTCGGGCTCATTACCAGGTGCACATGCTTGTGGTACAGGTTTGGCTTGTTCCTGTGACTCTAGAATCTGGTCAGCATGGCATCTCACGATGCTCTCTCCAACGTCCACTGTGTACATTAGTGGTCCCTGCTGTGTGCATATCGTGCCTGGCTGCCATTTTTCTGTTCGGTAGTCGCGGGCCAAGACTGGTTGCCCTATCTTGAAGCTCCTGGTTGGCTTCTCATTTATGTGCTGAAACTGCTTACCCTCAACATCTCGTCTTATGTTTGGTTTGAGCAAATCCAAGCGACATCTTAGTCTCCGGTTGAAAAACAGTACGGCTGGAGTTTGGTTGGTTACTGCAGGTGTCGTATTCCGGTAAGCAAACAGGAAGTTATCCACCTTGTGTTGCAGTGGTATGTCGTCATTATACATTACCTTTATGGCCTTTTTAAAGGTCTGAACCAACCTCTCAGCCAATCCATTTGTGGCTGGATGATATGGGGCAGATGTGTAATGTTTCACCCCATTATTCTTCAGGAACCTCCGGAAATCCTCAGACACAAACTGTGGGCCATTGTCGGAACAGATCTGTTCTGGCAACCCATTCCTGGCGAAGATGGTCCTTAGGACTGCAATAGTTTTCTCCGTGGTGGTGGAGGATATTTTAATGACCTCTGGCCATTTCGAATGGGCGTCCACAGCAATTAGAAACATTGAGTCCATAAATGGACCAGTGAAATCAATGTGTACCCGTTGCCATGGAGATGAGGGTCACTCCCATGGATGTAGCGGGGCCTGTGGTGGAGCGTTTTGGACCTTCTGGCATCCTGTGCATCTCTTGGTCATATCCTCGATTTCTTTATCAATTCCCGGCCACCACACAAACGCCCTGGCTAGGCTCTTCATTTTTACCCCTCCCAGATGACCCTCGTGAAGCTCATTGAGTACTCTTATCTCTCAACTTGGGTGGAATTACCACTCGGGATCCACACATCAAGGTTCCCCGGCACACTGACAGCTGTTCCCTCCTTGGCGAGAATGCTGGCAACAGTGAGTCGCCATATGCTGGCCATCCCTTCACCGTCAAATCATAGACCCGAGAGAGTGTCGGGTCATTTCGGGTTTCCTTCTCAATACTTGCGTTTGTAACAGGCAAACATTCTACTATGGTCGCATGGAATATCTCCACCGGGTCCACTGCAGGTGCTTCTTCCGCCATAGGCAACGGTAGGCGCGACAGCCCATCAGCGTTTCCATGTTGTTTCGTACCTTTGTACTCTGTCATACTGATGTGCCCCTAGAAAAAGTGACCATCTTTGCAGCCGTTGTGCCGTCATCACCGGAACGCCCTTCTTTGGGTTAAAAATTGAGACCAGGGGTTGATGATCAGTCAGTAGGGTGAATTTCTGCCTGTGCAGATAGTGATTGAACTTCTTCACCCCCCACACCAGGCTGAGGGCCTCCCTGTCAATCTGAGCGTAGTTACGCTCGGCTGAGGTTAGCGAGCGCGATGCAAAGGCTATTGGCCTCTCTGAACCGTCACGGAATTTGTGTGACAGCACCGCTCCAATGCCGTAAGGTGACGCATCACATGCCAACCGAATCGGTAGTGTTCGGTTGTAGTGGGCCAATGCTTCTTTTGAAGTGATTTGGCATTTACATTCCTGAAAGGCACGCTTACACTCATCACTCCATTTCCATGTTACACCAGTTTGAAGGAGGGCATTCAGTGGGTGCAGAATTGTAGATAAATTCGGCAAGAACTTATGGTAGTCGTCCACCAACCCGAGGAACGACCTCAGTTGCGACACATTTTCTGGTGCTGGAGCCTTGACTACAGCCTCAATCTTGTCCGGCGACTTATGCAACCCTTCCTCATCAATCATGTGGCCACAATACGAGATTTGTCTCCTGAAGAACTCGCATTTGGGACAGTTGTCTCATAGCCCATATTCCTGTAATCTCGTGAACACCTGTTCCAGGTTGGCAAGGTGTTCATTGTCATTTTCGCCCGTAACCAGGATGTCGTCCAAATAACACTGGTTCCCCGGGATCCCTTGCAGGACTTGTTCCATTGCCCTCTGCCACATAGCCGGGGCCGATGCTACCCCAAATACCAGTCGATTTGTACTGGTAAAGGCCTTTGTGAGTGTTTATCGTGAGGTATTTCCTAGATGCTTCTTCCACCTCCATTTGTAGATACGCTTGAGCCAGGTCAATCTTTGTAAAATGTTTCCCTCCAGATAGTGAGGTGAAAATATCTTCTATCCACGGAAGCGGATACTGTATTGTGTGCAGGACTGGGTTCACAGTCACCTTGAAGTCCCCACAGATGCGAACCTTCCTTGGCTCCCCAGGCGTGCTGCTCAATGCTTTCTTCATTACAGGAACAATGGGTGTGGCCCACTTGCTCCAGTCCACCTTAGACAGCACCCCCGAATGCTCCAGACTCTCCAGTTCAGCTTCCACAGCTGGGCGTATCGTGTATGGCACCGGTCTGGCCTTGAAAAATTTTGGGGTTGCGTTATCCTCAATCTTTATGGTTACCTTTACTCCTTTTAGAGTCCCAAGTCTTTGTTGGAACACCTCTTCCGCGTCAGATAGAATTTGTGACAGACGTCCAGGTGCGACGTCATCGTCTTTTTGTCAGTCACAGTTAGTGCCAGAATGGAATGCCAATCCAATTGTAGTCTTCGGATCCATTCACGTCCCAATAATGGTGGTCCTTCATCTCGTAGTATATACATGTATAGTTTCTGTGTTTCCTTTCTGTTATATTCAACTGGCACCCTTATTTTTCCTCTGAGGTAGACCTTTTGCCCCGTGTATGTCTTCAATACAATGGACATGTCCTTTAAGGGTATGTGTGAGAATAGCCACTCATAGTCTCGTCGATTCATGACAGTTAGGGCTGATCCTGTGTCCAATTCCATCTTCACTGGGGACCCTGCTATCATGAGGGTGACCCAAATGGTTCGGTGATCTTCTTTTGCAATCACGTTGTGTAACTTTAAACAACTTAGTCGCCTGCTCCCGGAGTCCTTATCACTCTCCTGATCTTCTGAACTACTATCTGTCAGTTTCTTTACTTTCCTGTACTGTTCCTTACTAGTTCTTGTCGTGTTGGTCTTCTTTCCCGACCTGCAGACTCTTGCTATATGTCCCATTTTCCCGCATTGCCTGCATATTTTGTCTTTAAACCAGCAGTCCTTCTGCTCATGGGTTGTTCTGCCGCAGCGATAGCACTTTTCGGCTCCATACGCCATTTCGTTAGCGCTGTATTCTTGTGGTTTCTGTTGTATTTCCGCAGCTCCCCGTGCTGCTGCTTCGTAGGATACTGCCACACTGAAAGCCTGTTCTAGCATCAGGTCCTTTTTTGAAAGTAGTCGTTTCTGGGTTCCTTCACTCTGGAGCCCGCAGACAAACTTATCCCGTAAGGTGTCTGCCAGTCCTGCTCCGAACTGGCAGTGCTTCGATAACTTGCGTAGTTCCGTAAGATAGTCAGCATTGCTCTCATCTTTGTGCTGGTTTCTTTTATGGAACTTGAATCTTTCTGCTATCAGCAGTGGTGTAGGGCTTAGATGTTCCTGTAAGGTATGAACAATCTCCTCAAAACATTTCTCCATTGGTTTAGCTGGGGTAATTAAATTCCGCAATAGGCCGTACGTACTCGCACCCATCAGATTTAATAATACCGACACCCTCTTTCCATCAGCCACCTCATTTGCCTTGCAGTACACCTCAATTCTTTCCACATACGTGGTCCAGTCTTCTACCTCGTTGTCGAAAGCAGTGATACTGCCACTTTTCGGCATCTTGGGCAATTTAAAATGGCGCCTCCCGCGCTTCTGCTTCTTCCCCAATGGAGTAAGATGGTGCCTCCCGCGCTTTTGCTTCATCCCCAACGGGATAAAATGGCTTCTTCCCCTTACTGCCACGCTGCTCCTAGCGTTCTACAGGGTAATGGCGGCGACCCGCAGCTTCGGCACGTCTCGCTATCCTTCCCCCCCCATTTAGTTTCTCTCCGCTGTCCTGTTCTCGAGCACCGACCGCGCCCTGTGCGCTCCACCCTCTCTCTCTTGTTTTCTTTTCCCGACGACGCTGCGCGGCCCGATTTGTAGAGCCGCTCGATCGAGCTTGAGCCCGCCGCAGTCCGGAAGGGTCAGCGCGCTACCTGCTACCAGCACGATTCGCTGGAACCACAGTCTCTCCCGCAATTCTCCAAACACCGATGGATTCTTTGGGCGGTTGCCCTCGGTCGACGCCCGTTGCTCAGACTACGACCTTCCAGGACCTTCCTTTCAGGCGAGATCCCCGTGAGATGATGCCACACTGCAGGTGAGTTCGAACGTACTCGTCGCCACTGTAAAGTCCGCACCTCAATAATACATGGACTTCGGGAGAACAGTTTAACAGGTACTTTACTGAACAAGAGGCAGCTTGAAACTGAAACTACAGAAGCCTGCTAGGGCCTTTTATACAGGGGTGGTCACTGCCGGTACTGCAGTCTAAGACTAGTTATTCCCTTAAAGGGACATACACAACAACATCTCACTGCAATTATATAGCGCCCTGGTGAGGCCACATCTGGAGTATTGTGTACAGTTTTGGTCTCCTTACCTAAGGAAGGGTATAGTTCAAAAGATATATCTGTTCAAAAACTAATTAATTAATTAATTGAGATGGGAGACCAAGCAATGTGTTGTTTTTGTTGCTGGTGGACACCACTGAGGTCCAAAGCGACCACACCTGCAGCAAATGTCGGCTGCTCGAGTAACTTCGGCTCAGAGTTGATGAGCTGGAGTCCGAGCTTCGGGCACTGCGACACATTAGGGAGGGGGAGCCTTACCTGGACACAAAGTTCCAGGAGGCAGTCACACCCACTAGAGTAATTACTTCCAATTTGGCCCGTGGTCAGGGACAGAAGGGTGTGACTACAAGTGAGGCTAGTATTGAGATTCAGGAGGCAGTGATGGAGGAGCCTCAGCCCTTGGCCTTGTCTAACAGGTACGAGATTCTTGCTCCCTGTGTGGACGAGGGCAGGGACTGCAGAGAGGATGAACAATCTGACCACAGCACCATGGAAGTGGGGGGAGTAAAAAAAAAAGTTGCAGTGATAGGGGACAGTATAGTAAGGGGGATAGATACTGTTCTCTGCAGCCGAGAGCGTGAGTCCCGAAAGCTGTGTTGCCTGCCCAGTGCCAGGGTTAAGGACATTTCCTCTGGGCTGGAGAGGAACTTGGAGTGGGAGGGGGAAGATCCAGTTGTCATCGTCCACATAGGTGCCAATGACATAGGTAGGACAAAGAAAAAGGTTCTGCTGAGCGAGTATCCGTAGCTAGGGGCTAAATTAAAAAGCAGAACCACCAAGGTAATAATCTCTGGATTACTACCTGAGCCAAGAGCGAATTTGCATAGGGTAAATAAGATCAGAGAAATGAACAAGTGGCTCAAAGACTGGTGTGGGAGAAATGGGTTTCGATTTGTTGGGCACTGGCGAATCGAATAACTAGGGCTGTAGAGAGGGCTTTAAGCTAAATAGTGGAGGGGGGGTGGGGAGGGTCCAGGTGAGCGGGAATTTAAAAAGTCAATGAGAAATGAGAAAACAATAGACCAGGATAGAGATGGGGGAAATAATAACCAGAGTGTGACAGGAAGAGTTTAAAAATAAGAGTGCAACAGAAAATGGGGCCAAAACAAGGAGAAATGGTCAAAAAACAAAGTTAAAAGCTCTATATCTGACTGCACGCAGCATTCGTAACAAGATAGATGAGTTGACGGCACAAATAGATACAAATGGGTATGATCTGATCTGATTACAGAGACGTGGTTGCAAGGTGACCAGGGCTGGGAACTGAATATTCCAGGGTATTTGACAATTCGGAAGGATAGGCAGAAAGGAAAGGGAGGTGGGGTGGCTTTATTGGTAAAGGATGGGATCAGTGCAGTGGTGAGAAGTGATATTGGCTCAGAAGATCAAGATGTAGAATCGTTTTGGGTGGAGATAAAAAATAATAAGGGGAAAAAGTCTCTGGTGGGCGTAGTCTACAGGCCCCCGAACAGCAGCAATATTGTTGGACAGAGTATAAATCAACAAATAATGGAGGCCTGTAAAAAAGGTACGGTAATAATCATGGGTGATTTTAATCTCCATATTGATTGGACAAATCAAATTGGCCATGGTAGCCTTGGGAGGAGTTCATAGAGTGTATTCGGGATGGTTTCCTAGAACAGTATGTAATGGAACCAACCAGGGAGCAGGCTATCTTGGATCTGGTACTGTGTAATGAGACAGAATTAATAAATGATCTCATAGTAAAGGATCCTCTAGGAAAGAGTGACCATAACATGGTTGAATTTCAAATTCAGTTGGAGGGTGAGAAAGTTGTATCTCAAACCAGTTTGCTGATCTTAAACAAAGGCAATTACAATGGCATGAGGGCAGAACTGGCTAAAGTGGACTGGAAAAATAAATTAAAAGGTAAGACAGTTGAAATGCAGTGGCAGACATTTAAGGAGATATTTTATAACTCTCAACAAAAATATATTCCAAGAAGGGATCACTATCCGTGGCTAACAAAGGAAGTAAAGGATGCTATTGTGGCGGAGCCACCAAAGGACTCAGAGCGGTTGTACATAATTCCTTTAACAGCAATGTAGTTACTGCCTGTGTCTGTACCTTTAATTACACTGTTTAACTGTATTATGTCTAGTTACCTTTACATGAATACCAAACACAATCTGGTCATGAATCATGGATGCTTTGAGCTTAGTGAAATTACATGTCTGTGCTTTCAGTTTCAGATCAGTTATAAAGCTATCAAAAGTCTCATTTTGTTGCTGTGTCCGAGAACGGAAGATGTATCTTTCATACGTCTCATTCTTTTTGGGAGAGCAATGTGCATCAAATTTTTTTAGCACATCTTCTAATTTTTCTCTGTTCTCTGGATTAAATACAAATGTATTAAATACCTCTATCGCCTGTGGGCCTGCAACCGTAAGCAGCAACGCTATCTTCCTTGCGTCTGGCTTCGTACCGAACCCGATGGCTGCAATGTAGAGTTCGAATTGTTGTTTAAAAGTCTGCCAATTGTAGTCGATTTTTCCTGTGAGTTTCAAATGCTCTGGTGGCTTCAAATTCTCCATTTCGCTTTTCACAATTTTCAGCAGATCTTCACCATCCTGGTACCATCTTATGTTCATTAATAAATAAACATTCTTATTATGAACACAGCTAGCTTTTGCTAGTTACTTTATTGAGCACATGTGGACTGGTACAGCATCTGTAGAGGCTTCCATCTTGACTGTTGCCTTGTGGGTCTCCTAGTGCCTCATGGGTAATGTAGTCTTAATATCTATACAGCTGGGTAGTGTAGTCTTATACATACAGCTCTACACAGCTCTACGGCTCCACCTAGTGTCCACTATAGAATGACATGTTATTGATCATTACAGTGATGACGGCAGCTTTCAGTCCAGAGGAGCAGTCCTCGTGGAGCCTTCAAAGAGAGCAGACCTGTATTCGATGTATTCCGGCAGTTTCCAGTTAAAACCTGTTTTGTTCCATTAAAGTTAGTTATTTTGATTGCCTGAGTCAAACTCAGTCTTTTCGTTAGGAACCTCCGTTCCTACATTGGTGACCCCGACTTTCGTGAACAGTTTTCGCGGAAGATCTCCAGCATGGACATGAACGCCGTGACTCTGAAACTGCCGCAGTTCTGGGAGCAACAACCAGATGCCTGGTTTATCCAGGCTGAAGGCCAGTTCGCCATCAGGAACATCGTCGCGGATCAGACCCGTTATTACTACGTGGTCTCCGCCCTCGACAGCGCAACTGCCTCACGGATCGTCAGCCTCCTCAGTAGTCCTCCTACTGACGGCAAGTATGATACGATAAAGGCACGGTTGCTACAGGTTTTTGGGCTCTTGAAGTCAGAGCGCGCTCGCCGGCTCATCACGATGCCTGGCCTCGGGGATTCCAAACCGTCCGAGCTCATGAGCCAAATGCTCAGGCTCTTGGGTGCCGAACCGGAATGCTTCCTCTCCCGGGAGCTTTTCCTCTACCAAATGCCGGAGCAGGTACAGGCTGCCCTAGCCAGATCAGACATTACAGACTGCGCCGAGCTTGCTGCCGAAGCCGATAAGATTTTCACTGTAACCCAGCAGTGCTGCGCGGCCACGAGGCACCCATCCCCCACAGATGCAGTTCCAGCTCCTCCTGCAGCGGGCTGGTGCTCCTACCATGCCCGTTTTGGTGCGAAAGCCCGACGCTGCCACTCCCCCTGCAGTTTTTCGCCCCAAAAAAAAACAAAGCTCCTGCAGCGTTCCTGGCGAAGGAGGACCGAGTCTAACGGGCGCTCCGCGGTTGCGATGGCCGTCGGATCTACGGGGAAACTTCTTTATATCACCGATTCCCTATCGGGTCGACATTTCCTTTGTGACACCGGGGCGCAGTGTAGCATTCCACCTGTGTCGAAGCTCGATATGCAGGCTGGGAACCACGATTTTTCCCTCGTAGCGGCTAATGGTGCAGCAATTCCAACTTTCCGAAAGCGGCGGGTCCAAGTCTGTTTCGGCGGTCAGGGCTTCTGTTGGGAATTCGTCACGACCACAGTCTCACAGGCCATCCTAGGGGCGGATTTTCTGTGTGCCAACAGCTTCCTCGTCGATGTCCGACACCGCCGGGTGATCAACGCGGCCACCTTCCACTCGATTCTGTGCTACCACGGTACCACCGTGGCGCGCTCTATTGACTGCGCTTTCCCTCCACTGGATGACTTCACTCGGCTCCTCGGAGAGTTTCCGGAGCTGACAAGGCCCACTTTCTCCTCCTCGGCCATGAAGCATGGTGTTGAACATCATATCACCACTACTGGCTCCCCAGTTTATGCGCGGGCTAGAAGGCTCGAACCCGGCAAGCTCGCGGCTGCGAAAGCGGAGTTCGACACGATGGAGCGGCTCGGGATCATTCGCCGATCCAATAGTCCCTGGTCTTTGCCTCTCCACATTGTTCCAAAACCGGGCGGCAGCTGGCGGCCATGCGGTGACTACCGACGCCTGAACGACGCCACCACTCCTGATCGGTACCCAATTCCGCATATTCAGGATTTCTCGGCCCATTTGGCGGGAAATTCTATCTTTTCTAAAGTCGACCTCGTCCGGGGGTATCACCAGGTTCCCGTGCACCCGCAAGATGTCCCGAAATCCGCAGTCATCACCCCTTTCAGCCTCTTTGAGTTCCTGCGGATGCCGTTTGGCTTGAAGAACGCGGCACAGGTGTTCCAGCGCTTAATGGACTCCGTGCTCCAAGACCTAAGCTTCATCTTCGTCTACCTCGACGACATTCTCATTGCCAGTGCTAGCAAGGAAGAGCACATCTCCCATTTGCGTACCCTCTTTACGCGCCTCAGCCAGCACAGTTTAATCATCAACCCGGCCAAGTGCCAGTTCGGCCTGCAGCAGATCGATTTCTTGGGACACCGCATAACATCGGACGGCGCCGTCCCCTTGATGATGCAGGTGGAAGCGGTTACCTCTTTCCCGTGCCCGCCAACCGTCAAGGCCCTGCAAGAGTTCCTGGGGATGGTCAACTTCTATCACCGATTCGTCCCTAAGGCGGCTCAGCTTATGCAACCCTTGTACGGGGCCCTCAAGGGCAAGTCCTATAAGGATCCAATCAGCTGGACAGCCAAGATGGACCAGGCGTTCGTCAACACCAAGAGCACCTTGGCCAACGCAACCATGCTGGCGCACCCACTTCCAGGTGCCACCATCGCCCTTACCACGGACGCGTCAGACTACACCATCGGCGCAGTACAAGAGCAGTGGGTCAACGGCACATGACAACCGCTGATGTTTCTTAGCCGTCAACTACGGAAAAATGAAAAAAAATACAGCACCTTCGATCGGGAGTTACTGGCCCTTTTCCTAGCCATTCGCCATTTCCGGTTCTTATTGGAAGGACGTCCCTTCACGGCTTTTGTCGACCACAAGCCTCTAACGTTCGCCATGGCCAAGACCGCCAAACCGTGGTCCGCTCGTCAACAACGTCACTTGACGTTTATTTCTGAATTTACCACGGACATTCAACATGTGCCTGGTAAGGACAACCTGGCGGCGGATTGCCTCTCCCGTGCGACGGTCCACGCGGTTCACCTGGGGATCGACTACACTCTCATGGCTGCAGATCAGGCCTCGGACTCCGAGGTCCAATCATACAGAACCGTCCCCTGTAGTTTCCAAGCGACCGACGTCACTTTCCAGGCCACAGGCGCCACGCTCCTTTGCGACGTCTCCATGGGCATTCCCCGACCTATCGTGCCGGTCGCATGGTGCCGGAAGGTGTTTGATGCCATACACAGGTTGTCGCACCCTGGGATGAAGGCTTCACAATGGCTTATGTCGGCGAAGTTCGTCTGGAAAGGTATGCACCTCGATGTCCGTGACTGGGCTAATACCTGCGTAGTCTGCCAGAAGGCCAAGGTCCAGCGTCATGTTAAAGCTCCAGTGGCTATGTTCGCTGTTCCGGAGCGCCGTTTCGACCACGTGCATGTGGACCTTGTGGGGCCGCTTCCGCCTTCTCAGGGTTATACTCATCTCCTCGCCATGGTGAACCGCACCACTAGGTGGCCAGAGGCAATTCCTTTGGTTTCCACCACTTCGGCAGACGTCGCTAGAACTTTCATCTCCTGTTGGGTTGCCCGTTTCGGGGTACCGGCGGACATCTCTTCTGACCGTGGGCCACAATTTTCCTCGGAGCTTTGGAACGCTGTAGCTCAGGGGCTCAGCACCAAACTTCATCGCACCACCACCTATCATCCACAGGCGAACGGCCTTTGCGAGCGATTCCACAGGTCGCTTAAATCCGTCCTTTGGGCCAGTCTTCAAGGTGCAGGATGGGTGGACAGACTTCCATGGGTCCTTTTGGGTCTTCGTACGGCACCCAAAGAAGACCTGCAATCGTCCTCAGCTGAACTCGTCTACGGCCAGCCTCTCCGAGTACCAGGGGATTTCCTCCCTTCTCCCACAGAGCCATGGTCCGCCTCCCAGCAACTCGTTAGCCACCAGGAAGCGGCCAGATGCTTCGCTCTGGTGCCTACATCAAATCACGGCTTACAGAACTCCCACGTGCCAGCGGAGCTGAAGAATGCTGAGTATGTATTCATCCGCCACAACGCTCACCGGGATCCGCTCAAGCCCCCTTACACTGGTCCTTTCCGCGTCATCGAACCAGGAGACAAATCCTTTCGGTCGACATTGGAGGAAAGCCAGATCACATTTCGGTGGACCGATTTGAAGCCGGCTCACCTGGACCTGGACTGCCCAGTCTTCGTCGCTCAACTGCCGAA
This sequence comes from Somniosus microcephalus, assembly GCF_052327205.1. NCBI lineage: Eukaryota > Metazoa > Chordata > Chondrichthyes > Squaliformes > Somniosidae > Somniosus > Somniosus microcephalus. The sequence goes on from NC_140991.1 coordinate 252,991,716, forward strand.
ACGTGGCCAAACGCCCGCAGCCGCCGTGCCAGATCAACCAAAGCCGCCCGCCAACTCGACCACGCTTGCCGCACCTGCTCAACCACAATCGCCTGCCAGCTCGACCACCGGTCATCAACTTCCTCTGCCAGGTTATCGAAGTCGATCAGACAGACTTGTCAGACCTCCTCCTCGTCTCTCTTTTTCTGTTAAAGACAATTCTGGGGGGGGGGCGCATGTGGCGGAGCCACCAAAGGACTCAGAGCGGTTGTACATAATTCCTTTAACAGCAATGTAGTTACTGCCTGTGTCTGTACCTTTAATTACACTGTTTAACTGTACTATGTCTAGTTACCTTTACAGCGCGGTTTCAATGTGATGATGTCATGCCATTAGTCACGTGATCCCCCAATGGCGGGAAGAACGTCATGACGTCATGACGTCAGCTTTCAGACCAGAGGAGCAGTCCTCATGGAACCTTCAAAGAGAGCAGACCTGTATTCGATGTATTCCAGCAGTTTGCAGTTAAAACCTGTTTTGTTCCATTAAAGTTCGTTATTTTGATTGCCTGAGTCGAACTCAGTCTTGTCGTTACACTATCAAATTGAAAACGAAGGCATACAATGTTACCAAGATTGGTGGGAGGCCAGAGGATTGGGAAATTTTTAAGGATGACTAAAATAAAGAGAGAGAGATGATGAATTATGAGAGTATACTGACAAGAAATATTAAAACAGAAAGTAAGAGCTTCTACAGGTATATAAAAAGGAAGAGAGTAGCTATAGTAAACGTTGGTCCCTTAGAGGATGAGAATGAGGAATTAATAATGGGGAACGGGGAAATGGCAGAGACTGAACAAATATTTTGTATCTGTCTTCACGGTAGAAGACACTAACAACATCCCAGTAATGGACAATCAAGGGGCCACAGGGAGGGAGGAACTAATGACAATCACTATCACTAAGGAAAAAGTAATGGGAAAATAATGGGACTAAAAGACGACAAGTCCCCTGGACCAGATGGCCTGCATCCCAGGGTTTTAAAAGAAGTGGCTGCAGAGATAGTGGAGTCATTGGTTGCAATATACCAAAATTCCCTGGACTCTGGAGAGGTCCCAGCGGATTGGAAAGCCGCAAATGTAACACCCCTATTTAATAAAGGAGGGAGCCAGAAAGCAGGAAACTATAGGCCAGTTAGCCTAACATCTGTCATAGAGAAAATGCTGGAGTCCTTCATTAAGGAAGCAGTAGCAGGGCATTTGGAAAATCATAATGAAGTCAAGCAGAGTCAGCGTGGTTTTATGAAAGGAAAATCATGTTTAACAAATTTGCTGGAGTTCTTTGAGGATGTAATGAGCAAGGTGGATAAGGGTGAGCCAGTGGATGTGGTGTATTTGGATTTCCAGAAGGCATTCGATAAGGCACCACATAAAAGGTTACTGCATAAGATAAGAGCTTATGGAGTTGGAGGTAATATATTAGCATGGATAGAGAATTGGCTAACTAACAGAAAGCAGAGAGTCGGGATAAATGGATCATTTTCCGGTTGGCAAACGGTAACTAGTGGGGTGCCACAGGGATCGGTGCTGGGGTCTCAACTGTTTACAATCTACATTAATGACTTGGATGAAGGGGTCAAGTGTAATGTAGCCAAGTTTGCGGATGGTACAAAGATGGGTGGGATAGCAAATTGTGCAGAGGACTCAAATAATCTGCAAAGGGATATAGACAGGCTAAATGAGTGGGCAAACATTTGGCAGATGGAGTATAATGTGGGAAAGTGTGAGGTTATCCACTTTGGCAGGAAAAATAAAAAAGCAAATTATTATTTAAATGGAGAGAGATTACAAAAGGCTACAGTTCAGAGGGATCTGGGGGTCCTTGTGTATGAAACACAAAATGTTAGCATGCAGGTGCAGCATGTAATCAAAAAGGCAAATGGAATGTTGGCCTTTATTGCAAGGGGGTTGGAGTATAAAAGCAGCAAAGTCCTGCTACAACTGTACAGGGTATTGGTGAGACCACACCTTGAGCACTGTGTAAAGTTTTGGGCTCCTTATTTAAAGAAGGATATACTTGTATTGGAGGCAGTTCAGAGGCAATTTACACGGTTGATTCCTGAGATGAGGGGGTTGACTTATGAAGAAAGGTTGAGCAGGTTGGGCCTAAACTCATTGGAATTTAGAAGAATGAGCGGTGATCTTATTGAAACATAAGATACTGAGAGGGCTCGACAAAGTAGATGCAGAGAGGATGTTTCCCTTCGTGGGGAAATCTAGAAATCGGGGGCATAGTTTCAGTATAAAGGGTGGCACTTTTAGAACTGAGATGAGGAGGAATTTCTTCTCTCAGAGGGTCGTAAATCTGTGCAATTCTCTGCCCCAGAGAGCCGTGGAGGCTGGGTCATTAAATACATTTAAGGTGGAGATAGACAGATTTTTACAAGATAAGGGAGTGAAGGGTTATGGGGAGCAGGCAAGGAAGTGGTTTTGAGCCCAAGATCAGCCATGATCTTATTGAATGGCGGAGCAGGCTCGAGGGGCCAAGTGGCCTATTCCTGCTCCTATTTCTTATGTTCTTATATTTGCCATAGAGGCAGTGCAATGAAGGTTCACCAGATTGATTCCTGGGATGGGGGCATTGTCCTATGAAAAGAGGTTGAGTAGAGTAGGCCTATATTCTCTAGAGTTCAGAAGAATGAGAGGTGATCTCATTGAAACATACAAAATTCTTACAGGGCTTGACAGGATAGATGCAGGGAGGATGTTTCCCCTGGCTGGGGAGTCTAGAACCAGGGGTCACAGTCTCAGAATAAGGGGTTGGCCATTTAGGATTGAGATGAGGAGAAATTTCTTCATTCAGAGGGTGGTGAATCTTTGGAATTCTCTACCCCAGAGGGCTGTGGAGGTTTAGTCGTTGAGTATATTTAAGACAGAGATCGATAGATTTTTGGATATTAAGGGAATTAAGGGATATGGGGATAGTGCAGGAATGTGGAGTTGAGGTAGACGATGAGCCATGATCTTATTGAATGGCAGAGCAGGCTCGAAGGGCCAAATGGCCAACTCCTGCTCCAATTTCTTATGTTCTTATGCAAGTGTTTTACCCCAGTGTTTTCTCTTTGTGATGGTCTCTGGTGCATGGAACGAGGAAGTGAGATGGATGACTGCTGTATATCCAGTACCTCCCTGTGCTAGGCTGTTGATGGTCCTGTAACTAAAAGAGCCATAGGTATTGATATTGTAGTGGCTGTAAGATTTGCAAAATTTCTGCATTTCCCTGAAAGCTGTTATTAATAAACGGGACTCTGCGTGGACTGTTTAAAATCAAAAAGGGTACCCAAAATGGCATCCGTGCCTCGTGGCAGAAAGCCTGTGAGATTTTAAAATGGACTCTGCAACGCAGACAGCTTGGAGAAATTGAAACCAAAGCTGCAGGCATCTGTGAAGAGAGACTTTGTATTTTGGAACCAGACAGGACTCTGAATTATGCATTAGACCGAATTGGAGGCAAATCTAAATTCAGTTTAGGCCTATAGTTAAGGCCATCTAGCAGTCTGTATATATTATCGGAAACAGATTAACCGAGCCATTGAGGCCAGACAGGCCCATCAAGGAACTTTCAGGACAATACAAGTCAATTATCGGGCTGGTAGATGCGATTACCGGTCATCCAAAACCAGTTAATATGGATTGTTACCATTATTTAAAATAGCCCGCCAAGATTAAAACAAAGAACTAACCTGATTTGGCGCGCAGATAAGGGTTTTCGATGAAGGTATAATTGAAGGCCCCCTCGGGCAGCAAAAAAAAGTTCAAGTTTTCAGTTGGGTGGTGTGTTCTTTGTTGGTTGGTGTGCTGGTGCTGCTGCTCTTCGGCCCCTCGCCCTCGTGGCTGCCGCTCTTTCCCCGTCCCGCGCTTACCCCCTGGCCTTTGTTCGTGCCTTTTTCCCACTCCATCTGGAACTAGCCCCGGCACCGGGTCGGGCAGACACGGACAATTCAGGCCAGGCGAAGCGGGACGTGACGAGGGGAGGAGGGAAGACCACCGGAGGGAAGGCCACCTGAGGAAGACTGGCTGAAGAAGACCAACTGAGGAGACGAACTGAGGGGAGGCTTCGAATTATCGGGCCTTCAGCCTCAGCCAACCTTCGAATATCTGCACACCAACTCAATCTGGCAGCTGTCGACGAAGAATCATCCCTGCAAGGTAAAGTACCCAAACAGAGACTTTAACTTTGGGGTACTCGAACCTGGACAACGCCCTTGCAGTGCTCGGAGGCCACGTGATGATGGCAGGCTCCAGAGAGCACCAAGAGCGAACCCCGAACCCAACCGCTGTTTTGAGTCCAACAAACCCTTTGCTTGGTGAGCATGAAGTACCGACCCCTCATAGCTTAACCTAGTTAGGTATAGGGGGTGGGATAAGGATAAGGGGATTGTTAAGATAGTTGTTTTCCCTCGATGTGCCGTGTGTTCCCCATTCCCTGTATAAGTATAGTTATTCTTCTTTTGTATTTTTCGCCTGTAGAAGTGTACACTAGTAATTTTTCCATGAGATTGCATCAAGTTTTTCCTCTTCAATAAAATCTTGGTTTTTGTTTACATCCAACCACCTGTCTACTCGAGTCTTCTCTATTCCGCCGCCTTGTACCTAAGTCCGGTGTCTAGAACCCAGGGGCGTGGGAGCGATTCGAACTGCTCACAAAACAGTCAGGGGCATAACTGACTGGGCGTACGCGCCAAACAGCACCACCACACGCCACCCCCTACATGGCCTAGGCCTGTATGCTAGCTGACAGGCCTCTGTAGTAATTTGAGCAAGGCAAAGGAACTACAAATCTGGCTCCTGCCACCTTCCTCCTGCTGGGCAGTCCATCAGCACTGCCAGAGATATGTGTGGGAGCAGATCTCTGGAGATCAATGAGAATGTGGTGAATCCAGACAAGACAGATTGCTGTATACCGGGGTCAAAATCTTGTGAGCCCCATTCAAAACATTTGTGGTAGACTTCAGCCAAGAAAAGCTCCACTGTGGCGGGCCCTGGAGTGGCCATGTTTTCCATGCTGGAAACCTATTTCCGATAGCTCAGTCAAGTGGCTCAAGCAGCAGTGCACAGAGGCAGGTTTTGGATTCCACTATAGATGCCTCCAAATTGTCCAGGCTGCTTGGGGCACTCCCAAATGACAGAATTAATTGCTGTTGCTGAACTACCAAACTGTTTGTACACAGGCTCTGTGAGGTTTGAATTCCTAGGTTCAGCAACTGCTACAGCCCTCGAGCTGGATCTCCAGCCAGCAGGTTGTGGTTCCTTTAATTCCACCTGCTCTTGCTCCTCCTCATTTGTGCTCTGTGCTTCAGGAAGTCCTCCCTCCTGAAAATCATGGTATGTTGTGCTGCAGTGTATGCCTATGTGCAAGGGAGTGGATGAGTGAGTGATTAACAAAGTATAGCTAATACTCGTGAACTTGAGGGAGGCCTCCAACAATTCCCCTCTCCACCTCCTCTATTGCCTCCATGCCAAGATTCTCCTTGTAAGGAGTCAATTGTTGCAGCTTAGGTGACTCAGTTTGATCTGCTTTGACAGGCAACAGTTAAGTGTGACCTTCTCCAGCGGGCAGATGGAAAAGGGATATATGATGAAATGGGGAGCATTATAGTTGTGTGTCAGCCAAGTACTAAGAACAGTGACCAGTTTATGTGAGTGTTTGTGAACATGCAGCATGCAGGTACCTTGTGTGGGTAGCATGCTCAATATTTGTAGCTTGCTGCATTTTATGGTACATGGGGCAAATGCATGCTGATGGCAGCAATGCAAAGTGCACTGGTAAAACTTGGGCATGACTGTGTTTGGAAAGTAAATGAACAGTTGCTGGGCAGTTGCACACTGTCCTTTAGTGATGCTGCACCATGTTTACAGTGAGTGCTTTAAGGTGCTTTGTGAGATAACATTGTTAAAATATGCAAATTGTGAGCACCTTGGCAACTTTGCATAACCCAACAGATTTTGTCCTCATTCTTCCTCTTCCACACTTAGGTTCAGGCCACAGTGAGGCAGCATTGATTCTTTCTGCAACCTCCATCCAGGTTGCTCCATCAGTGTGCCTCCACTCCAAAAATGTCCACCTGTAGCGATTCGTGTGCATCGCCACTAAATAATCAAGTTCGACTTCGACGAACTATAAATAAGTTGTTTATTTACAGGAACAGGTTAAATACAACAGGTAAGGTAGCAGGTAAGATGGCTGACTGTAGGAGCACCGTGGTGTAGGTCTTTCCCCAGCGGGGACGCCACGAGGACTAACTAGAAGTTTCCGAGCTCAACTGCTAGCAGGTTCCGAGCTCAACTGCCAGCAGGTTCCGAACTCAACTGCTAGCAGGTTCCAAGCTCTACTGCCAGAAGGTTCCAAGCTCTGATGTCATCACGCAGAGTATAGGAATGAAGCCTGAGTGCAGTAACAGATACATTTAAAGGTAAGTTAAAGGGAATTATGTATCTCAATGTAAGGGACAACCGGTGGTACCGCCACACACCCTTCTTTATAGAATCTCCTGCAGAAGCATCTCCAAGGCAGCACCTTGGAATGTCGCCATTCTATCACTGTGCTATCCACCTAACATTAAAAAAAAATTGGAACTAGTTCCTCTTAAGGGTATTCAACAGCCCTTTAAGAGCATTTAAGACCAGGTGCCAGGTATACAGACCCCAGACGCCTGAGTGTTCCGGCTACATCATGCGCTGTGCATTAGCAGTCCCAAAACATTTATTTAAATGAGATGACTTCACATTATAGAACAAGACGATCACAATCATAATCATAATCAACTTTATTGTCATTGTTAGTGCACAAGTGCAGTACAACGAAATGTAGGCTTGCGGCTCCCGAGAGTGTACATTTAGATTAAGACATTTAAACATTCAACATTCATTTGGCTTGTAATACATTAACATAAACATAACCATAATAAAGTGCATTGGCAGATGTGCAGGCTTTAGAGTTTATTTGTGGAGTTCAGTAGGATGACAGCCCTGGGAAAGAAGCTGTTCCTAAATCTGGTCGTACGGGTGCGAATGCATCTATAGCGTCTCCCAGATGGCAGGAGGGCGAACAGACTGTGGCTGGGGTGGGTAGGGTCTTTGATGATGGTCACAATGCACTATAGCTGAGCAAATCAGCCAAAGAGCAGAGATGTCCGTGCTTCTGAACCAGGACCACATTATCAGCTCTGTAAAGTTACAAAGATAACTTGTAAGGAGATGTACAGTGCTTTCAGCTTTGGTGTCAGTGCTCTAAATTGTAAACCTGAATTTAAACAGGATGCATTCAAGGCACCATCAGACTTAGTGAAAAAGGTTCCACAATATCAATAAATTATAGAGATGGGATCCTAACTGATACTAAAATGCTAAAAACACTCAGCAACTCTGTGCAGAGAACAAATAAGTAAGCTTTACAGGTGTAGACACAGCCTATCTCAGTAGGCCTCAGTAAGTAGGCACTAAGGGGGAGAAATTCGGCATGTTAGCGCCTCTCATTAGCTCCTGGGGGGTCGCTAACGGGGCGTTAATGGGCTTGCGGCGGGGCGCGGCGAATCTAACGCCGCACGAGACATTCACTCGGGATTTAGCGCTGGCGTTAACATTTACTGCCTAGGCCTTTAGCGGGTGCCAGATCGTGACGTCAATGTGTTTGGAACGCCCCGTTAACGGCCCAGATGGAAAATTGACTGTCGCCCCCTGTCTTAGCGCCTGGCCTGAACAACGGCAGGAAGAAGAGGCATGATGCAGTCGGATGGCCAGCATAGGAGCGGTATTTAAAAGGATCAACATTCACTTTCATTTTAGTCGTCAATCGATGCTGCCTTCTCAGTTTCACATGGCGAAACAGCCATTTTCAGTGAGAAGTGTTTGTAACTTTCAGGAGTGTTTTGCCGTCTAAAAATTTGTCACTTTCATTCTGCTAAGATTTCTTAGTCCAACACTTGGTCACGTTAATGTGGGCTGTACTGGCACTCGACCTCGCCCCCCAGCATCAACATTGGAGGCAGTGGAGGCAGAGACAAACATTGGAACATGTTGGCCAGTGTGAGGAGAGCCAATAGGGCTCTCAACACGAGGCCTTACTCTCCCAGGGTATTCCGGCAGCACTTCTCCTACATAAATTTAACTGAGGAGTAGAGTATTAGAAGTCTCTGCTTCAGCAAGGAGGTGGTCACAGAGCTCTGCCACCTCCTGCAGTCAGACCTCGAGCCTCAGATCAGGACCACCACGGCTCTCTCAGTGGCAGTCAAGGTCACCGTCGCCCTCAATTTCTACGCCAGCAGATCCTTCCAGTCTGCAGCAGGAGACATAGCTAACATCTTGCAGTTTGCCATCCATTGCTGCATCTGGGAGGTCACTGAGACTCTCTACAGAAGGAGAAGGGATGACATTTCCTTCCCCATCACCAGAGAGAAGCAGGATAAGCGCGCATGTGGCTTTACCAGGACAACGGGATTCCCCATGGTGCAGGGTGACATTGACTGCACCCACGTGGCTTTGTGTGCACCCTATAACAATCCTGAAGTATTCCATAACCACAAAGGATACCACTCACTTAATGTGCAGTTGGTATGCGACCACAGACAGCGAATCCTTACCGTCAATGCCCGCTATCCTGGCAGCAGCCACAAATCTTCACCCTGCGCCAGAGTTCCAGCACTCTTCCAGCCATCACATCAATCTCGCAGCTGGCTGGTCGGGGACAAGGGCTATCCGCTCTCCACCTGGCTCATGACTCCCCTCCGCAACTCCAACACTGCTGCTCAGCACTCATACAACGAGAGCCATGCCACCACCAGGAACATCATCGAGCAGACCATCGGGGTGCTCAAGCAATGGTTCCGCTGCCTTGACCGCTCGGGAGGAGCCCTCCAGTACTTGGCTGAGTGGATGTCCCTTTTCATTGTGGTGTGCTGCATGCTCCACAGCTTGGCCATCTTGAGGGCCCAGCCATTGCCAGCAGGCATAGTGGGACCACATCAGGAGGAGGAAGAGGGAGAGGAGGAGGAGGAGGAAGAGCAACAGGAGGAGGGACAGCAGCAAGGGAGGAGGCAGCCACTCAATCGGCCTTCTGGAAGGGCGGTCCGTGACCGCCTCAGACTGCGGTTCCAATAAATTCTATCGCACGTCCCGGTTGCTCACCACATCCCCATTATTCCATCCATTTCACTTGCCATATCACAGCACAAAGCTGAAATGAGAAACACCACAAAATCAGCAGCATTCCATTAATAAATTTATCAACATTTAGTAAACACATATATACAACAGTATTAACTAATCACCCTTATGCAAACCCTTACTTCCCCTCTTCACAGTGCCTTTTCCTAATCTAGTGCTCCTACGTAGTCTGTGTCCAGTGGCCGAGGTTATGATCTGAACAGATTGGGTGACCGCTTTGCGGAACACCTCCGTTCAGTCCGTAAGGATGACCCTGAGCTTCCGGTTGCCTGTCATTTTAATTCACCGCCCCATTCCCACTCAGACCTCACCGTACTCAGGCTCTTGCATTGTTCCACGGAAGCTCAGCGTAAGTTCGAGGAACAGCACCTCATCTTCCGATTAGGCACTTTACAGCCTTCCGGACTCAATATCGAGTTCAACAATTTCAGATCATAACCTCGGCCCCCGTTACATTTTTACTTATTTTTTATCCACACCTTTGTTTTGGCCCTCTCCCCCTTTTTTTCGCTCCCACATGGCAGCTGTCTCCCTTTCTGCCAGCGCATTTCACACCTAATCTAGAGCCGTCTTTTGTCTCCACTAGTCCTATCACCATCTCATCTCGTTTTGAATACCTCTTAATGTCTCTTCACTTTACTTCTCTTTTGTTCTCTCCCAGCCTGGCCTTTTAATCTGTTTCATTTCCTGTGCTTTTTCAGTCTTGACGAAGGGTTTTGACCTGAAACGTTGACTCTATTTCTCTCTCCACGGATGTTGCCTGGCCTGCTGAGTTTTTCCAGCATTTTCTGTTGTTATATCTAAATTACCTCGGCTGCCTCCGCCTCTGCTGTTCAGGTCACTACCATGGGTCGGGAGGGAAATTTGAAATAACCTGGAGTGGGTCGGGAACCTGCCATCATCCCGCACCTGAGGGAAAGGCACATGGGTGCGGGATAATGGCAGGTTCCTGACCCGCTCCAAGTTATTTCAAACTTCCCTCCCGACCTGCCTCCATTCACGCCCACACGGACGTCAGAAAATTCTAGCCTCTGTTTCCCACCCATAGCCAGCCAGATGGAGAGGCTGCGAGTGGGTAGACCAGTGGCACTAGGCCTCAGAGAGGAGGGAGGGAGGGATCGAGTGGGGCTGGGGGCTGATCGGGGGGGGGCCCGGGGGCTGATTGAGTGGGGGCCGGAGGATGATCGGGGATTGAGGGCTGATCGAGTGGGGGCTGGGGGTTGATCGGGGGTGGGGGGGGAGCCGGAAGCTGATTGAGTGGGGGCCGGGGGGCTGATCGGGGATCGAGGGCTGATCGAGTGGGGGCCGGGGGAGCCGGAGGATGATCGGGGGGCTGGAGGATAATCGGGGGTGGGGGGGGCTGCCGGAGGATAATGAGGGGTGGAGGCAGGCAACATCGGGGGTCGGAGGAGCATCGGGGGAGGCAGAAAACGTCGGGGCAGCCTGAAGATCATCGGTGCGGGGGTGCGGGGGGGCGATCGGAGGCCTCGGCGCAGGGGGGGAGGTAAGTATAAAGGCACCTACTTCCTGGATCCAGCAGTCCTCGCCTTACTTTAGCTGGCGGGTCTCACGAGGCCTGCAAAACCCGACCAGCCACAGTTAAATTTAAATTGATGGTTAAATCTGAGGCACGCCAGCGTCATTATAATATTTAAATGGGCGGCCAGCCTCCTGGGAGCGGGTTGGCTGCCCGACCCCCCGGAAGTGGGCAGGTTGGAGGCAGGTTGGGGGTTGGGATTCAAATTTCTAACACTTTAATTTCCCACCCGACCCCAACCCACCCGTTTTTTGGGTTTAAAATTCCCCCATAGGAACAGGAGTAAGCCACTCAGCCTGTTCCACCATTCAATTAGAGTATGGCCAATCTGTGTTATGTTCACTAATAACTAGTCATTTTCATTATGAACAGCTAGCTTCTAGCTAGTCACTTTATTCATGCCATGTGGACTTCTGTACAGCATCCATCTTGACTAGTGCCTTCTGGGTAGCCTAGTGCATCATGGGTAGCCCACTAGTAAACATACATACAGCTAGACATACAGCTCCACCTAGTGTACCATTCTAGAATGACAGGTTACTGATCATTACAATCTGTACCTTACCTGGTTTTGCTCCAACAAAATTGGGTGTGCCCACCTCTGAAATTATTTAAGTATTTTTGAGTCCAGTCAGTGACTTTACTGCAATTATGAGTAATTGTTAAACCTTGGCCATATTACCTCTACAAAGATTGTGCTCATAAGAAGTGCACTTCCTGTTAATGGGGGGAGAAGATCTGCTCTAAGGAAGCTCTTTATAGTTGTTGAAAGAGAAAGTAGCATTTTAAAAGCCTAGATTGTAGAAGTAGGCTATTACTGACACAAGAAAGACACAATAGGAACACTCCTGCTGTGAAATGATTAACTGCAATTCCTCTAGAGAATTTCATCTCAGGGTAACAAGGCTATGATTCAGTGATCTTGTATGAGGGACATGAATTCAAAAATAGAATGTGCCACTACATTGAGACTGTGCATCTGTTATCCCCAAGTTGCAAGGGATTCCAATATAAAATAAGGATAAAGGTCCTCTAAGACCAGGTAGTTTAGGTTTTCCAGACTTCTTAGAGGCCAGTATAGCAAAACTCCCACCTACTGTTGCCAACTCTAGTTAGAGGCATTCCTGGAGTTGTTTGATCATGTGACATTCTGACCACATGACATCTGATCACGTGACATCTAATTACCTAGGAACAGGAGTAGGCCATTCAGCCCCTTGAGCCTATCCCACCATTCAATGAGATCATAGCTGATCTGTATCTTAATTCCATCCACATGCCTTGGCACTATATCCCTTTATACCCTTGACTAGCAAAAATTTATCAATTTCAGATTTAAAATTATTAATTGAGTTAGCATCTGCTACTTTTAGTAGGAGAGAGTTCCACATTTCTACCACCCTTTGCGTGATGACGTGTTCCCTAACTTCTCAGCTGTGGCTCAGTTGATAGTCCTCTTGTTTCTAAGTCAGCAGGTTATGGGTTCAAGTCCCACTCCAGTGACTTAAGCACAAATTTCCAGGCTGACACTTGAGTGCAGTACTAGAGGGAGTGTTGTACTGTCGGAGATGCCAACTTTCAGAGGAGTTGTTAAACCGAGGCCCCGTCTGCTCTCTCAGGTAGATATAAAAGATCCCATGGCACTATTTTTAAGAAGAGCAGGGGAGTTATCCCCGGTGTCCTGGCCAATATTAATCCCTCAATCAACATTACTAAAACAGATTTCAGTTTGTGGGAGCTTGCTGTGCGCAAATTGGTTGCTGCATTTCCTACATTACAACAGTGACTATACTTCATTGGCTGTAAAGTGCTTTGGGACATCCTGAAGTCTCTATATAAATGCAAGTCTTTCTTTCTTTTCTCTCCTGTATGGCCTGGCTCTGATTTTAAGATTATGTCCCCTTGTCTTAGGCTCCCTCACCAGCGGAAAAAGTTTCTCTCCATCTACCCTATCATTTCTTTCAAAATCCTGAAAACCTTATCAAACCACCCCTTAATCTTCGATATTCCAGGGAATACAAGCCTAGTTTCCGTAATCTCTCCTCATAATTTAACCCTCAGAGCCCTGGTAACATTCTGGTGAATCTGTGCTGCACTCCTTCCAAGGCCAAGATATCCTTTCTAAGGTGCGGTGCCCAGACTGTGCATTGTACGCCAGGTGTGGTCTAACCAAGGCTTTTTATAGCTGTAGCAAACCTTCCTCCCCTTTATAGAAACCAAAGATGTGGGAGCGATTCACAGAGGGAAAACTAGAGGTGGGAGGAACTTTGATTCCACCAGTAACTTATAGTAAACGCACTGAAATTGCAATGATAACTAACAGTGATACCAGTAACACACAGATTTCCCTCATAACCAACAGTATTACAATAACTCACTGATAGTCTATATGTTCACCCATCACTCCTGTGCTCGCTGACCGACGTTGGCTCCCGATCCTGCAACGCCTCGACTTTAAAATTCTCATCCTGGTTTTCAAATCCCTCCATGGCCTTGGCCCTCCCTATCTCTGTAACCTACTCCAGCCCTACAACTCTCTGAGATCTCTGCGCTCCTCCAATTCTGGTCTTTTGCGCATCCCTGATTTTAATCACACTACCATTGGCGGCCGTGCCTTCAGCTGCCTAGGCCCTAAGCTATGGAATTCTCTCTGTAAACCTCTCTCTCCTCCTTTAAGACGCTCCTTAAAATGTACCTCTTTGACCAAGCTTTTGGTCATCTGTCCTAATATTCCCTTATGTAGCTCGGTGTCAAATTTTGTTTGCTAACGATCCTGTGAAGCACCTTGGATGTTTTACAACTTTAAAGGCGTTATATAAATGCAAGTTGTTTGTTGTTGTAGTCTTTATGTAACTGGTGGTAATAGGTGTAATGCCCCAATATCCTACCTGTAACTAGTAGTAATCCTATAACCCACTGATATTCCCCCTGAAATCCAAGGTGCAGTCAGACTCCCCAGTCGATGCCACTTTTACTAGGCCCAATATCTCTCCCCATCTCCTTGGATACTGGTTTGGGCGCCGGTTCCGTGTGAAGGTGACAACTCTGAACTGGGAGCCGCAGTCAAAACGATCTGGACTTGGACTTCACATGTCAAATCTGTCAGACACAGACTGACCTGAACCAAACTGGGAGATTGCACAATGGGCAGTGGGCTCGGTGTTTGGAGAATTTCTCACAGGTTCTAAACTCAGCACCAACATTTCTAAACTCCCTGGGCTCAGCCTCAATAAAGGAGAAATGACAGCACCGGAGGAGGCCATTCAGCCCTTGGTGCTGGCGCTGTCTCCTGTTACCCCATTCCCAGACCCTTTTATATTCCTCCTTTTCAAATATTTATCCTGTTCTCTTTTAAATGATGTTCTGGTCTCTACCTCAATAGCTTCTTGTGGTGAAGCGTCCCATAATCTAATTTCGCTCAGTTCAAGAACCTTCTTTTTCTCTTCCTCCTTGGTTCTTCCAGTGAGAATCCTCAGGCTCCATCCCCTTGTTGCCCATTTGCCCATCAGTGGAAACAATCTTTCACTGTTTGCCCACAGTGAAGTCCCTAGGTTTCACTCACCTCTTTACTGACTGCTCCTCTCACGGCACCACTCCCACTCACCAAGTTGTTGCTGCTGCTGGTCCCTGGCTCTGTAAGAAACACAGGGCCCCACATTCACCCCATTAGATAATCTCCATCTCTCTTCCCTGCTTGAGCCCCAATCCCCCGGCCCCCAGTCTCCCTCTCTCCCCGAAGCCCATTCCACAGTTTCATTCTCTTCCCCATCGCCCAACCCCCAGTCACCATGGTAATACTAGATATACACCATGGTGTTGTTCTACTAGGGCAGGGGGAAGAAAATCGAGGGGATTACTGGTAGGTCGGGAATGTAGCGCCAGGCCTTCCTAACTAATTTCCCTTGAATTTCCACAGGAGTGCGAGTCATCAAAGAGTGCTGTGAGTTTGGGTAAGTGTGAGAGTTCTTTAATTGTTATTTCTCTTTAAATCATTCTTGATAAGATTACTTAAGCAGTTTAAGTAAAGGGGAAAAGTTAAATATTTGGGATTCTGTTGGTTTAAGAAGAGTAAAACAAGGTTACACTGCAGTAGGACTAAATTGGCACAGCAGGCAGTGGAAACCAGTTTTCTAACCAATCAGCAGGGGTGACTCATTTGGCTGTAAACAAACAAACAGTATAAAAAGACCAGTCCTAGTGCGAGTCATCAAAGAGTGCTGTGAGTTTGGGTAAGTGTGAGTTAGGGTAAGTGGGGTGTTAGGTGCTCTTTTCACCACACCCTTCAACCAGACGAAATTGAAGTTCTCAGCCGAGGTCTCAATTTCTGCCCCACCACCAAAATGGACCCCATCGGTCTCGCGGCAGACACAGAGGAATTCATCAGGAGAATGAGGCTCCGGGAATTCTTCCACAAATCCCAAGATGTCAGCAGCGAACCCAATGAGACAATCAATGATCCGGAACAGCAGACAGAGGGATCCGCGGTGCAGCGACCGAAGAAGAAAGAGTCAAATTGGACCCCTCCGGAGGGTCGCTGCCCTAAGCTTGACATGTATGCTCAAGCTGTCAGGAGATGCATCAATGCCAGATTCATCAGCCGCACTCACAAGACAGTCCAGAATGTCACCCGAGCACAACGCAACGCCATCCACGCTCTCAAGACCAACCGCAACATCGTCATCAAACCAGCAGACAAAGGAGGTGCCATCGTCATACAGAACAGAACGGACTATTGCAAAGAAGTATACCGACAACTGGACAACCAGGAACACTACAGACAGTTACCCGCAGATCCGACCAAAGAACACACCCGCCAACTCAACAGACTGATCAAAACCTTCGATCCAGACCTTCAAAGCATCCTACATGCTCTCATCCCACGTAATCCCCGCGTGGGTGACTTCTACTGCCTCCCAAAGATACACAAAGCCAACACACCTGGACGTCCTATCGCATCAGGCAACGGAACCCTGTGTGAGAACCTCTCTGGATATGTCGAGGGCATCCTGAAACCCATCGTACAGGGAACCCCCAGCTTCTGTCGCGACACTACAGACTTCTTACAGAAGCTCAGCACCCACGGACCAGTTGAACCAGGAACACTCCTCGCCACGATGGACGTCTCGGCACTCTACACCAGTATCCCCCACGATGACGGCATCGCTGCGACAGCCTCAGTACTCAACACCAACAACAGCCAATCTCCAGATGCCATCCTACAACTCATCCGCTTCATCCTTGACCACAATGTCTTCACCTTCGACAACCAGTTCTTTACCCAAACACACGGAACAGCCATGGGGACCAAATTCGCACCCCAATACACAAACATCTTCATGCACAAGTTCGAGCAAGACTTCTTCGCTGCACAGGATCTCCAACCAACGCTATACACCAGATACATCGACGACATTTTCTTCCTATGGACCCACGGCGAAGAATCACTGAAAAGACCACACGATAACATCAACAAGTTCCATCCCACCATCAAACTCACCATGGACTACTCCTCAGAATCAGTCTCATTCCTGGACACACGAATCTCCATCAAAGACGGACACCTCAGCACTTCACTCTACCGCAAGCCCACGGACAACCTCACGATGCTTCACTTCTCCAGCTTCCACCCTAACCACGTTAAAGAAGCCATCCCCTATGGACAAGCCCTGCGAATACACAGGATCTGCTCAGACGAGGAGGAACGCGATGGACACCTACAGACACTGAAAGACGCCCTTGTAAGAATGGGATATGATGCTCGACTCGTCGATCGACAGTTCCGACGGGCCACAGCGAAAAATCGCATAGACCTCCTCAGAAGACAAACACGGGACACAACCAACAGAGTACCCTTCGTCGTCCAGTACTTCCCCGGAGCGGAGAAACTACACCATGTTCTTCGCAGCCTTCAACATGTCATCGATGACGACGAACACCTCGCTAAGGCCATCCCCACGCCTCCACTACTCGCTTTCAAACAGCCGCCTAACCTCAAACAGACCATCGTTCGCAGCAAATTACCCAGCTTCCAGGAGAACAGCGACCACGACACCACACAACCCTGCCACAGCAACCTCTGCAAGACATGCCAGATCATCAACACAGATACCATCATCACACGTGAGGACACCACCCACCAGGTACATGGTACATACTCATGTGACTCGGCCAACGTTGTCTACCTCATACGTTGCAGGAAAGGATGCCCCGGAGCATGGTACATCGGCGAGACCATGCAGACACTGCGACAACGGATGAACGGACACCGCGCAACAATTACCAGGCAGGAGTGTTCCCTCCCAGTCAGGGAACACTTCAGCAGTCAAGGACATTCAGCCTCCGATCTTCGGGTAAGCATTCTCCAAGGTGGCCTTCGAGACACACGACAACGCAAAATCGTCGAGCAGAAACTGATAGCCAAGCTCCGCACCCATGAGGACGGCCTTAACCGAGATCTTGGGTTCATGTCACGCTACATGTAACCCCACCTGATGCAGGGTCATCCAGACTCGAGTCGACATTGGCTTGTTCTCTCTACACAGATGCGGCTGGACCTGCTGTGATTTCCAGCCAAAAAAAATGTTTTTTGTCTGTTTTTTTGTTTTTCATACAGACCCCAGCATCTGCAATATTTGACCCCTTGTGACCCCACCTCATTGTTCTTTGATGTAATGTTTCCCTGACTGACCTGTTTGGACACCATTCACACCTTTGACTGCTGTGATTATCTCTCTGCCGAGGTGCGATAAATGGCAGTTGGAAAGGTTACCTGTAAACATCTGACATGATTCTCTGACTATATAAGCTGTGTCTTTATGCATTTCTCCACTTCACCTGAAGAAGGAGCAGCGCTCCGAAAGCTTGTGATTTCAAATAAAGCTGTTGGACTATAACCTGGTGTTGTGTGATTTCTTACATTTGTCCACCCCAGTCCAACTCCAGCATCTCCACGCCATGGCTACTATCAAATTAAAAAACAGAACCTCAAGGGTAATAATCCTGAGCCACGAGCGAATTTGGCTAGGACAAATAAAATTAGAGAGTTAAATGCGTGGCTCAAAGACTGGTGTGGGAGAAATGGGTTTTGCTTCCTGGGACACTGGCACCAGTACTGGGGCAGGAGGGAGCTGTTCCATTGGGACGGGCTTCACTTGGCCAGTGCTGGGACTAGAGTCCTGGCGGATCATATAACTAGGGCTGTAGAGGGGGCTTTAAACTAACTAGTGGGGGGGGGGAGGTTCCTAGAGAGCAAATAATAAAAATGACAACAGAGAAGGTCATAGACTTAGGTAGCAGTGGGGAAATTAAAAACCAGAGCGTGTCAGGAAGGGGCAGAAGGTATGGAGTAAAAAGGTAAAGTAATAAAAAGGGCAAAAGCAGGAACTAAGTGTCACAAAACATATTTGAAAGTTCTCTATCTGAATGCACATAGCATTCATAACAAAATAAACGAGTTAATGGCACAAATAACTACATATGGGTATGATCTTGTGGCCATTACAGAAACATGGCTGCAGGGTGACAATGCCTGGGAATTAAACATACCAGGTTATTTAACGATCAGGAAGGACAGGCAGGAAGGAAGGGGAGGTGGGGTGGCTATGTTAATAAAGGAAGGAATCACTGTAATACAGAGAAATGATATTGGGTCAAAAGATTAGGATAATGAAACAGTTTGGGTGGAGGTAAGGAATAATAAGGAGAAAAAAACACTAGTGGGCATAGTCTATAGGCCTCCAAACAGTTGCAACTCTGTTGGACGGAGTATCAATCAGGAAATAGTTGAGGCTTGTAATAAGGGAACATCTATAATTATGGGGGATTTTAACTATCATATTAATTGGACAAATCAAATTGGGCAGGGCTGCCTTGAGGATGAGTTCATTAAGTGTATTAGGGATGGGTTTCTTGAGCAGTATGTAACTGAACCGACCAGGGGGCAAGCAACCTTAGATCTGGTCCTGTGTAATGAGACAGGATTAATTAAAAATGTCCTAGTAAAGGATCCCCTTGGAATGAGTGACCATAACATGGTTGAATTCCATATTCAATTAGAGGGTGAGAAGGTTGGATCTCAAACAAGCGTGCTAAGCTTGAATAAAGGAGACTATGAAGGTATGAGAGCGGAATTGAGTAGAGTGGATTGGGAAAATAGATTAAAGGGTAAGACGATACATGATCAGTGGTGTACATTTAAGGAGTTATTTTACAACTTCCAAAAAAAAATATTCCACTGAGAAGAAAAGGGTGTAAAAGAAAAGACAGCCATCCGTGGCTAAGTAAAGAAATTAAGGATAGTATTCGACTAAAAACAAGGGCATATAAGGTAGCCAAATCTAGTGGGAGGTTAGAGGGTTGGGAAAACTTTAAAAGACAGCAAAAAATAACAAAAAGATTGATTAAGAAAGGGAAGATAGATTATGAAAGTAAATTAGCAAAAAATATAAAAACAGATAGTAAGAGTTTTTATAGTTATATAAAAAGAAAAAGGGTGGCTAAAGTAAATGTTGGTCCCTTAGAGGATGAGACCGGGAAATTAATGGTGGGAAATATGGAGATGGCAAGAACACTGAATGAATATTTTGTATCAGTCTTTACAGTAGAAGACACTAAGATTATCCCAACACTGGACAAACAGGGGGCTATAGGGGGGGAGGAGCTAAACACGATCAAAATCACTAAGGAAGTGGTACTCGGTAAAATAATGGGACTCAAGGTGGATAAATCACCTGGACCTGATGGCTTACATCCTAGGGTCTTGAGGGAAGTGGCGGTAGGGATTGTGGATGCATTGGTAATAATTTTCCAAAACTCCCTGGACTCAGCAAAGGTCCCGGCAGACTGGAAAACTGCTAATGTAACACCCTTATTTAAAAAGGGCAGTAGATAGAAGGCTGGAAACTATAGACCGGTTAGCCTAACATCTGTGGTAGGTAAAATTTTGGAGTCCATTATTAAGGAGACAGTAACAGGACATTTGGATAATCATAATTTAATAGGACAAAGTCAGCATGGTTTTATGAAGGGGAAGTCATGTTTGACAAATTTGCTGGAGTTCTTTGAGGAAGTAACATATAGGGTGGATAAAGGGGAACCAGTGGACGTAGTGTATTTAGACTTCCAAAGGGCATTTGACAAGGTGCCACACAAAAGAGTATTGCTTAAGATAAAAAATCACGGGATTGGGGGTAATATTCTGGCATGGATAGAGGATTGGCTATCTAACAGAAGGCAGAGAGTTGGGATAAATGATTCATTCTCAGACTGGCAATCAGTAACTAGTGGTGTTCCGCAGGGGTCAGTGCTGGGTCCCCAACTCTTTACAATCTATATTAACGATTTGGAGGAGGGGACCGAGTGTAACATATCAAAGTTTGCAGATGATACTAAGATGGGAGGGAAAGTAGTGAGTGAGGAGGACATAAAAAACCTGCAAAGTGATATAGACAGGCTAAGTAAGTGGGCAGAGATTTGGCAGATGGAATACAATACTGGAAAGTGTGAGGTTATGCACTTTGGCAGAAAAAATCGTAGAGCAAGTTATTATCTTAATGGCAAGAAACTGGAAAGTACTGAAGTACAAAGGGATCTGGGGGTCCTGGTGCACGAAACTCAAAAGGTTAGTATGCAGGTGCAGCAAGTGATTAAGAAGGCCAATGGAATGTTGGCTTTCATTGCTAGGGGGATAGAATATAAAAATAGGGAGGTATTGCTTCAGTTGTACAAGGTATTGGTGAGACCGCACCTGGAATACTGCATACAGTTTTGGTGTCCATACTTAAGAAAAGACATACGTGCTCTCGAGTCAGTACAAAGAAGGTTCACTCGGTTAATCCCGGGGATGAGGGGATGGACATATGAGGAGAGGTTGAGTAGATTGGGACTCTACTCATTGGAGTTCAGAAGAATGAGAGGCGATCTTATTGAAACATATAAGATTATGAAGGGGTTGGATCGGGTGGATGCGGGGAGGATGTACCCGATGATGGGTGAAACTAGAACTAGGGGGCATAGTCTTAGAATAAGGGGCTGCTCTTTCAAAACTGAGATGAGGAGGAACTACTTCACTCAGAGGGTGGTAGGTCCATGGAATATGCTGCCCCAAAAAGCTGTAGAAGCTACATCATTACATAAATTTAAAACAGAAATAGACAGTTTCCTAGAAGTAAAGGGAATTTAAGGGTTGTGGGGAGCGGGCAGGAATTTGGACATGAGTCTAGGTTCAGATCGGTCATGGCCCTGTGGGTAGCGGAGCGGGCCCAGGGGCTGTGTAGCCTGATCCTGCTCCTATTTCGTGTGTCTAATTCTGTTAGATTCAGGAGATGATTCTGTGATAGTAGATTGGTGGTTAGGATCAGATCAGCCATGATCTTATTGAATGGCGGAGCAGGCTTGAGGGGCCGATTGGCCTACTCCTGCTCCTATTTCTTATGCTCTTATGTTCTTTGGGTTTACTTTGAAACCCTTTCTTCCTAACAGCTCCAATAACTCGGCCAATAGTAGGCCATGCTCCTCTCTCGAGTCTGTGAACAGGAGCAGGTCGTCCACATACTGCACTAGCTGATTGGGCTGGCTGAACTCTTTTAAACTCCCTGCCATGCATTGATGGAAAATGCTGGGGCTGTTGTGGAAACCTTGTGGCAAGCAGTTCCAGGTGTACTGTTGCCCTTTAAACGTAAAGGCAAACTTGTACTGATCCTCCCTCCGTAAAGGGATGGACCAAAACCCATTAGAAATATCCAGCACCGTGAATGTGGTCGCGGAGGCTGGAATACTTCCTATCAGGTCGGTAACTGCTGCTACTGTCGGTGCGCAGGCTGGGATGTTGCTATTGAGGACTCTGTAGTCCACCGTGGCTCTCCAGGAATCGTCCGGTTTCCTCACCGGCCATAACAGAGAGTTCACATGGGTGGCTATCGGTCTCAACACACCCTGCTGCACCAGTGAAGATATTGCTGTCTCCATGTCGGGCTCCGCTTCCCTGGGGAAGTTGTACTGTTTTTGGGGTCGGGCCATGGGGTCCCCGTCTACGCTAACCTCAAACCCGCCGCAATCGTGCTTGTGAGTGGCAAACGTCGCCAGGTGGTCGCACACGAATGCCTGCAAATCTTGTGGGACACCCGTGACCATGAGCTCGAGGTTGTAGCCCTCTTTTGGCTTCACGGTACACAGGGTCCCTCTTTCTCCTGCCCCTGGGATGATGACTACCTGGCCCGGCTCACCCTTACCCGCTCCCCAAAGACAATGATTTCTTAGGTCCACGAGGATCCCGTGTTCGACCAAGAAATCGGACCCGAGGATCCCTTTCCCATTCTCCACCTCCCACTTCATCAGTATACACCTCCACTTGGTGCAGAGTGGTCCTAAATAATGGAGAGGGGAATGGAATGTGTGCCAGCCTGTTCCTTGCCTGTGAAGCCCGACAGAACATATGGAAGCCCGGTGGACAGAGGCGAGGTGGCGGTGTTATCTGTGTGGACCACGGTGCACGACGCTCCCGTATCCAGTAGATAGGTTCCCTTCACCTCCTCCACCTCCATCTCCACGAGGGGTCGCCTCCATATATCATATTGCAGCGCACACAAGTAAACAGGCTGCACCGGCTCTAGTCACTTGGGTACAGCGATCGGAGTTTCGGGAGCGACAAGGCCAGTGGTGACAGCCATTTTCCCCTGCGAGGTCATCAGAGACCGCATTGTCTCTATGATTGACTCAATCGCAGCGGGATTCATAACTGCACCAGCTCCTTGCGCTGGGGCAGGAGCTACGGCTTGGGTTTGGGCTGGTGCTGGGGCGGCGGTCTGGGCTTGGGCTTGGGCTGCGGGAAATCTCCCTTTATTATCCTTCCACGGATTTCTACAGTCCTTGCGCCAATGTCCATCCTTCCCACACCCGTAGCAATTGAGCTTGGCTTGGACAGGGCAATTCCCCTCCTGACGCCACTCCTGCATGCTTGGGGCTGCGGATTTTGCCTCATGCACCTTTCCTTTCTGGGGGGGTGTTTCCTGACCTCTGCAATTCTTATACGCTACATTTAACTGACGGAGTACCGTCTCCTCCGTGACACCGGGACCTTGGGGATCAAACCATGATCTGGCTAGGGCCCGTATCTCTGGCAAACTGTTGGTAACCAAACAACGGAGCCAATGAACCCACTGTTCATTGCTCATTAAAGCCCATTCAGGCATACCCGGACAGCTGCGTCGATATACTGGCCACAGCCTTTCTGCGAAAACCCGTGGGGGTTCTCCAGATAGCTGCACGGTCCCTTCTACGTGGTCGAACGGACTACCGTCGTCCTCTCCCATTACTTCTAAAACTTCCTCCCTGAGATCCGCATACCCTTTCCTTCCCCTTTTACCATCCTCTGAGAGGCACTGAAGGATTGTGGGATCCAGGGAGAAAAGCAACAGTTTGACCTGTTCCTGTTCATCGCAGTCATTAATGGCTGCTGTTTCCTCTATCTCCCTGAAATGAATCGAGGGATCTCCCTTTACTGTGAGTCGTGTGAGGTGGCTCACCATGGACCTTAATTGCGGGCCAGCGTAGGGCACCACGAGCTGGTTCTGGTGGGGTCCGACACTGCCATCGACAGCGTTGGGACCGAACCTCTGGTGCCGAGCGGGACACATTGGTGCCGGTCCCGGCTTTGTGACCAGTGGTTCTTCCACACACTCCACCTCAGCTACCTCCTCCTTTTCCTCGGTGGCTGGTACCACAATTACCTCAGCTGGAATCGGCTGTTTTGATTCCTTTAAAAAGTCCATGTGACTGGCTTTCGGGCTGACGAGACACACCATGCCTCTTGCCTTAACCAGGGCCGTTCTTAGGTCCTCTATGGTCTTTTGGCAGGGTCCGTGGTCTGTGCTCTCAAACCCGTGCTCGAGGGCCAGCTTGTAAGCTGCCTTAACCTCCACTACTCTCTCCTCCTGCGCTCTTAGCTGTTGTGCGAGGTGGGCGCTTTTCTCCCGTATCCTCGTTTCATTAATCTTTGCCTCAGTAACCTGGCACTCCAGGTACTCTATCCTAGCCTGATGTTGACTAGCTACCACTTGGCGTTCCAGATTCAGCGCGTGAAGTGCTGTGATGAGTTTTTCCCCACCCATGGCCTTTTCCTCTATCTCTGCTGCCTGGGTTGTGATTTTGGCTGCCTGTGCTGCAACGACCCGGTCCAAGATCTCGACCTGCTTCTTGTAACACATCAGCCACACTGCCTTTTCCACTGACTTCTTATGCTCTTGCTCTCTGTCCACCTGATGGCTGCGTCCACCGGACGCCCATCCAGCAAGAGATCGGGAATCCACTGCTTAGTGAGATTTACCTTGCCAAAGACATAATCTGCTATCCTCTCATCCATTGCATTTCAACCATTCAAACTTGGATCTACTACATTGCAATCCTGCTGCCAGAGTCCTGCCGCAGTCGCCATTTTCTGTAAGGGGTTTTCCTCGAGAGGTTTCCCTGAGGTTTCTCTCTCTAGAGGCCTCTCTCTCTTGCACAGTAAAACCTTGAGTGGTTCGACCCACTCGCCCTTTAGATTCTATACTCTGGACTTAGGCGCAGGAACTACAATGTAGAGAAAACTCTTGTAGACCAAGTTTGATGAAACAAAATGAAATTTTATTGCATAAGGAAAAATATCAAATCAAATGCAAGCAGATAAGGGAGTACATGGGAGGGAAAAACACACAAACAAATCATAACGACACAGTACTAACTAAAGCAAATACAGGCATCTTATACTCTACAAAGATCATCATGAAATAAGGAAACACACGGAACATCGAGGGACAACAACTCATGTTAATTGTACCCTTAAATCCACCCCCTTATTAAACCTATCTAGATCTGATTGTGAAGGGCCAGAAACATGCTCACCAATCCTACTAGGAAGTGCAAGGTTTTGAAATCGAGCCTGTGTTTGGTCCTTTCAGGCATTTTGTCTCCACGTGGATCGTGGAGCTCCTGCAAGCTGCGCCACACCTCTCTCCTGAGGTGGGGGTCGGGGGCGGCTGGACACCGGTGGGCCTGGATGTCGGCGGGGTCGAGGATCATCAGCTCGACCCTGGTTCGAGGAGCCTTGGGCTGGCTCCCATCACTTCTTCAGTTTTCTTTTCTCTTCTCCCAAGCCGGGGTTTTTATTTTTTTGTCTCTTCTCCCAAGTTGGGCCGATGTCCTCTCGTTCCGGCAACGGCCCGGGGATGGTCGATGATCTCCCGATGTGCTTCCCTGGGGCGGAACGCCGGTTTCGAGACGGCCTTCTCGATGTTGGCTTTCTTCTTCCTCCTGCGAGTGCCTCTTTCTTCTTCTGGGTGTCCGGATTCAAACTGTGTGTCTGAGCTCAAGCTGCAGGCTTGCAACTGT
Source organism: Somniosus microcephalus (assembly GCF_052327205.1). NCBI lineage: Eukaryota > Metazoa > Chordata > Chondrichthyes > Squaliformes > Somniosidae > Somniosus > Somniosus microcephalus. Next base: position 253,016,816 of record NC_140991.1, read on the forward strand.
CTGCGTTCCAACTCGCTTTGGCCTCTCTCTAACTGCCGAAAAGTCTCTCCAGATATACCTTTCTTCCAGAGGCTTCACTTCCCACCCAAAATCAGGTTAGCCTTTGTTTTATTTTTGGCGGGCTTCGAGCACAGTGGGGTAGCCATTATATTTTAAAATGTCTTAAACGGCTGGTAACAGGCCCATCTCTGGTGTGGAATTACCTTCATTGTTTTTAATGGCCTGCTGATCTCGTTATCTAGTCCTGGGTGCTGTCCTCATGAATATGAAATTGTCCCCTTTTGTCTGGGTCAACATTTTGATGGCCTCTGTCTCCAGGCCGATCTTGACTAGATCTGCATCTAATCCATATGCATACGTGTGGGTCTGGTTTCGTTCTCTCAGGAACGGCTTCCAGAACTTACTGTGGGTTGAATCCACAAATCTGTCTGAGGTTGCGCAGGAACCATTTTAAAGTGTCCCAATAAACTGGTCACATGGTATGGCGACCATTTTGTATGCCCATTTTTCTGGGCTTCTTTTAAAACAGTCTTTAAAATCATGGCCTCTTCTGCCATTTGACCCTTATTAATATAAAGTCCAATTTTGCGAATCCTACACAATCTCAGACTTCTCTCATGCAGTCTCAGCTTGATGCCACGCAAGCTCTGACTGCTGCCATCATGGCTGGGTTTATTACCATTGACTGGGGCTTTCACGGTGTCGCAGCAGGCCAGCAATCTGTGCTCCAACCTATTACTAGGGATGCGGAGGTGCTGCCCCGGGGGTGTGGCAGTGGTTCAGTGGAGCAGGAACCTGCTGTCCTCCCTCAGGATGACAGCATTCCTGCTCCCACCACTGCCACTCCACCATTACACTTGTCGCTGCTGGTCATCCAGCCAGCCTAGACTGCTGCCGCCTATGCTGAGGTGGTGCAGTCTACAGCCAGGCCTTCCAGGTCCAGAACTGGTCGAGAGCATCCTGCAAGGCCATCTGAAGTCTCCCACACGGACACTCAGCAGCCTTCCACCAGCCCTGCTGCAGCCACTGAGCCAAAACTTCATAGGAGCACTAGAGTAGGCAAAGGCACAGTAATGAGAGGCACTAAGAGATTGCATAAGGGTGAATAGTTAATATTTTTGTTGTAAATTTGTGTTCACTGATTTTTGATAAATTTATTAATTCAGTTTGGATTTTTTGTGGTGTGTCTCATTTCAGGTTTGCGCTGTGATATGGCCTGCGACAGGGATGTAATGATGGGAATGTGGGGTTTAATTCATTTGAACCGTAGTCTAATGAGGCAGTCATGGACCACACTTCTGGAAGGCCAATTGAATGGCTGCCTCCTCCCTCGCTCCTGTTCCTCATCCTCCTTGTCCCCCTCCTCTCCCTCTTCCTCCTCCTGAAGTCCCGCAATCCCTGGTGGCTAGGGCCGGGCCCTCATGATGGCCATGTTGTGGAGCATGCAGCAGACCACCACGTAATGGGACACCCGCTCAGCTGAGTACTGGAGGGCTCCTCCTGAGTGATCAAGGCAGCGGAACCGTTGCTTGAGCACCCCGATAGTCTGGTCGATGATGTTCCTGGTGGCAGCATGACTCTCATTATATGAGTGCTGTGCAGGAGTTTTGGGGGTGGGGAGTGGAGTCATGAACCAGGTGGAGAGCAGATAGTCCTTGTCTCCGACCAGCCAGCCGCGAGCTTGTTGTGGTGGCTTGAAGAGTGCTGGCACACCGGTCTGGCGCAGGATGAAGGCATTGTGGCTGCTGCCAGGAGGGCGGGCATTGACATTGAGGATTAGCTGTTTGTGGTCACACACCAACATCAAGTAAGTGGTATTCTTTGCGGTTACGGAAGATGTCAGGATTGTTATGCAGTGCCCGCAAAGCCACGTGGGTGCAGTCAATGGTGCCCTGTACCATGGAGAATCCCGTTATCCTGGCAAAGCCACATGCATGTTCATCCTGCTTCGCTCTGGCGATGGAAATGTAGTCCCTTCTCCGACTGTAGAGAGCCTCTGTGACCTCCCAGATGCAGCGAGGAATGGCAAACTGCGAGATGTTAGCTATGTCTCCTGTTGCATACTGGAAGGATCCGCTGGCGAAGAAATTGAGGGCGACGGTGACCTTGACTGCCACTGAGAGAGCCGTGGTGGTCCTGAACTGAGGCTCGAGGTCTGACTGCAGGAGGTGGCAGAGCTCTGTGACCACCTCCTTGCTGAAGCGGAGCCTTCTAATACTCTACTCCTCAGTTAAATTTATGTAGGGGCCAGGTGGAGAGCGGATAGCCCTTGTCCCCGACCAGCCAGCTGCGAGATTGATGTGATGGCTGGAAGAGTGCTGGAAATCTGGCGCAGGGTGAAGATTCGTGGCTGCTGCCAGGATAGCGGGCATTGACGGTAAGGATTCGCTGTCTGTGGCCGCATACCAACTGCACATTAAGTGAGTGGTATCCTTTGCGGTTATGCAATACTTCAGGATTGTTATAGGGTGCACACAAAGCCATGTGGGTGCAGTCAATGTCACCCTGCACCATGGAGAATCCCGTTGTCCTGGTAAAGCCACATGCGCGCTCGTCCTGCTTCTCTCTGGTGATGGGGAAGGAAATGTCATCCCTTCTCCTTCTGTAGAGAGCCTCAGTGACCTCCCAGGTGCAGCAATGGATGGCAAACTGCAAGATGTTAGCTATGTCTCCTGCTGCAGACTGGAAGGATCCGCTGGCGTAGAAATTGAGGGCGACGGTGACCTTGACTGCCACTGAGAAAGCCATGGTCGCCCTGATCTGAGGCTGGAGGTCTGGTTACAGGAGGTGGCAGAGTTCTGTGACCACCTCCTTGGTGAAGCGGAGCCTTCTAATACACTGCTCCTCACTTAATTGGAGGGAGAAGTGCTGTTGGAATACCCTCAGAGGGTAAGACCTCCTGTTGAGAGCCCTGATGGCCCTCTTCCTTCCTCTGGCCATACATTCCAGTCTTTCTCGCTGCCTCCTCTCCCTCCGCTGTAGATCCTGGAGGGCGAGGCCGACTGCCAGTACATCTCCCATTAATGTAACCAAGTGTAGCAGTTTGATTTTTTAAAGAATAAATGTAGCTATTTTGTAGTTGCCACAACACTCCTAATACTAAAAAACCTTTAAATTACAGAATGAGACTGTTGCACTGTGAAACTGACAAGGTAGTACTGAAACTCCACTAACCTACAGCTGTGACTCATTACTGATGATCCCTTTAAATAACGTCCCTGGAGCCAGCTTCCTGGTGCTTCATGCCAGCTCTCCCTGTCGCTGTTTACTGCAGGCACCAAGGTAGGTGGCGACAAACTATTTTGCAGATTGGGCAGCTGGTGAGCATTGCACACTCACTGCCATCACAATCCACCTGCCGTTGAGGCTCCCGGCGATAACTGTTAGCAGCGACGCTGCGGGGTGGCGGGATTTGGCGTGCGGTATTGAATTCACCTCGCCCCGGCGATAATGCTCTAGCGCCCTGTTAACACCATCTGTTGGCGCTAACGGGAGGTGCTAAGGTATCGAATTTTCCCCCCGCTGTCTCTAAGTCAGAGATTGTGGGCTGAAGTCTCACTCCAGGACTTGAGCACATAATTTAGGCTAACACTTCATAGAATCTACAGAAACAGGCCATTCAGCCCAACTGGTCTATGTCAGTGTTTATACCCTACATGAGCCTCTTCCCTCTCTAATTGCCTCTTCCCACCCTGCTCCCAAATCCCTCTATTCCCTTTTCCCTCATGTATGCATAAAGCCTCCCCTCAAATGCATCAGTGAAATCTCTTTCAGCCACTCCATGTGGCAGTGAGTTCCACATCTCACCATTCTCTTGTGTACAGAAATTCCTCCTAAATTCTTTATTTATGCTCCCCACAACTGGAAACAGTCCCAGCTTGCTCCATTTTTCCTGATAGTTGCATTCTCTTAATTCTGGTCATGTAGGAACGGAGGTTCCTGTCAAAAAGACTGAGATCGACTCAGGCAATTAAAATAATGAACTTTAATGAAACGAAACGAGTTTAAACTGGAAACTGCTGGAACACATCAATAACAGGTCGACTCTCCTCGAGGGCTCCACCAGGACTGATCCTCTGGTCAGAAGACTGACGTCATGATGTCATCACGTTCTTCCCGCCATTGGGGCATCACGTGACTAACAGTATGACGTCATCACATTGAAACCGCGCTGTAAAGGTAACTAGAAATTGTACAGTCAAACAGTGTAATTAAAGGTACAGGCACAGACAGTAACTACATTGCTGTTAACGGAATTATGTACAACCGCTCTGAGTCCTTTGGTGGCTCCGCCACATGCGCCCCCCCAGAATTGTCTTTAACAGAAAAGGTGAGTCGAGGAGCAGGCCTGACAAGCCTGTCCGATCGACTTCGATACCCTGGTAGAGGAAGTTGACGACCGGTGGTCGAGTTGGCAGACGGTTGTGGCTGAGCAGGCGCGACGAGCGCGGTGGGGTTGGCAGGCGGCTTTGGTTGATCTGGTGCGGTGGCAGCGGGCGGTTGGCCACGTTTGGGTGGTTGAGCGACTACGACAGGGTGGTCCAGTTCCAGGTGAGCTGGCTTCAAGCGGTCCACCGAGATGTGATCCGGCTTCCCTCCGACGTCGACCGAAAAGGATTTGTCTCCTGGTTCGATGACGCAGAAAGGACCAGTGTAAGGGGGCTTGAGCAGATCCCGGTGAGCATCGTGGCGGATGAAGACATACTCCACATTCTTCAGTCCCGGTGGCACATAGGAGTTCTGCAAACCGTAATTGGATGTAGGTATCAGAGTGAAACATCTGGCCGCTTCCTGGTGGTGAACGAGTTGCTGGGAGGCGGACCATGGCTCTGTGGGAGAAGGGAGGAAATCTCCTGGTACTCGGAGCGGCTGGCCATAGACGAGTTCAGCCGAAGATGATTGTAGGTCGTCTTTGGGCGCCGTACGAAGACCCAAAAGGACCCATGGGAGTCTGTCCACCCATCCTGCGCCTTGAAGACTGGCCCGAAGAGAGGCTTTAAGCGACCTGTGGAATCGCTCACAAAGGCCGTTTGCCTGTGGATGATAGGCGGTGGTGCGATGAAGTTTGGTACCGAGCCCCTGTGCCACAGCGTTCCAAAGCTCCGAGGAAAATTGCGGCCCGCGGTCAAAAGAGATGTCCGCCGGTACCCCGAAATGGGCAACCCAACAGGAGATGAAAGCTCTAGCGACGTCTGCCAAAGTGGTGGAAACCAAAGGAATTGCCTCTGGCCACCTAGTGGTGCGGTCCACTATGGTGAGGAGATGAGTATAACCCTGAGAAGGCGGAAGCGGCCCCACGAGGTCCACATGCACGTGGTCAAAACAACGCTCCGGAACAGTGAACGCGGCCACTGGAGCCTTGACATAATGCTGGACTTTGGCCTTCTGGCATACGACGCAGGTATTAGCCCAGTCACGGACATCGATGTGCATGCCTTTCCAGATGAACTTGGCCGACATAAGCCGTTGCGAAGCCTTCATCCCCGGGTGCGACAACCCGTGTACGGCATCAAAAACATTCCGGCGCCATGCGACTGGCACGATAGGTCGAGGAAATCCCATGGAAACGTCGCAAAGGAGCGTGGCACCTGCGGCCTGGAAGATGATGTCGGTCGCTTGGAAGCTAGAGGGAACGGTTCTATATGATTGGACCTCCGTGTCCGATGCCTGATCTGCAGTCATGAGGGTGTAGTCGATTCCCAGGTGCACCGCGTGGACCGTCGCACGGGAGAGGCAATCTGCCACCAGGTTGTCCTTACCAGACACATGTTGAATGTCCGTGGTAAATTCGGAAATGAACGTCAAGTGACGTTGTTGACGAGCGGACCATGGTTCGGCGGTCTTGGCCATGGTGAACGTAAGGGGTTTGTTGTCGACAAAAGCCGTGAAGGGACGCCCCTCCAATAAAAACCGAAAATGGCGAATGGCGAGGAAAAGGGCCAGTAGCTCCCTATCGAAGGTGCTGTACTTTTTTTCATTCTTTCGTAGTTGACGGCTGAAAAACGCCAGCGGTTGCCATGTGCCGTTGACCCACTGTTCTTGCACTGCACCGATGGCGTAGTCTGACGCGTCGGTGGTAAGGGCGATAGTAGCACCTGGAAGTGGGTGCGCCAGCATGGTTGCATTGGCCAAAGCGTTCTTGGTGTCGCCGAACGCCTGGACCATCTCAGCTGTCCAGCTGATTGGATCTTTACCGGACTTGCCCTTGAGGGCCCCGAACAAAGGTTGCATGAGTTGAGCCGCCTTGGAGACAAAATGGTGGTAGAAGTTGACCATCCCCAGGAACTCCTGCAAGGCCTTGACTGTCGACGGCCGCGGGAAAGAGGTAACCGCCTCAACCTTCGTCGACAAAGGGACGATGCCGTCCAATGTTATGCGATGTCCCAGGAAGTCGATCTGTTGCAGGCCGAACTGGCACTTGGCCGGGTTGATGATTAAACCGTGTTGGCTGAGGCGCGTAAAGGGGGAACGCAAATGGGAGATGTGCTCCTCCTTGCTGGCACTGGCAATGAGTATGTTGTCAAGGTAGACGAAAATGAAATGCAGGTCTCGAAGAACGGAGTCCATTAAGTGCTGGAACGCCTGTGCTGCATTCTTTAAGCCAAACGGCATCCGCAGGAACTCAGAAGCCAAAAGGGGTGATGACTGCAGTTTTCGGGATGTCTTGTGGGTGCACTGGAACCTGGTGATATCCACGGATGAGGTCGACTTTAGAGAAGATAGAATTTCCCGCCAAGTGGGCCGAGAAATCCTGGATATGCGGGATCGGGTACCGATCCGGAGTGGTGGCGTCGTTGAGGCATCGGTAGTCACCGCATGGCCGCCAGCCGCCGCCTGGTTTCGGCACAATGTGGAGAGGCGAGGACCAGGGACTCTTGGATCGCCGAATGATACCGAGCCGCTCCATCGTGTTGAACTCCGCCTTCGCAGCTGCAAGCTTGCCGGGTTCGAGCCTTCTAGCCCGTGCATAAACCGGGGAGCCAGTAGTGGTGATGTGATGTTCAACACCATGTTTCATCACCGAAGAGGAGAAGGTGGACCTTGTCAGCTCCGGAAACTCCCCGAGGAGCCGCGTGAAGTCATCTGGAGGAGGGAAAACACAGGCAATGGAGCGCACCACGGAGGTACCGTGATAGCATGGAATCGAGTGGAAGGTGGCCGCGTTGATCAGCCGGCGGTGCCGGACATCGACTAGTAGGCTGTTGGCACACAGAAAATCCGCCCCTAGGATAGCCTGTGAGACTGTGGCCGTGACGAATTCCCAAAAGAAGCGCTGACTGCCGAAACAGACTTCGACCCGTCGCTTTCAGAACGTTTGAATTGCTGCGCATTAGCCACTACGAGGGAAAAACCGAGGTTCCCAGTCTGCATGTCGAGCTTCGACACAGGTAGAATGCTACACTGCACCCCGGTGTCACAAAGAAAACGGCGGCCCGAGAGGGAATCGGTGATCTAGAGGAGTTTCCCTGTAGAACCGATGGCCATCGCCACCGCGGAACGCCCGTTAGACTTGGTCATCCATCGCCAGGGACGCTGCCTGCGCTTTCTTGGGTTTTTTTGGGCGAAAAACTGCAGGGGAAACGGCAGCATCGTGCTTTCGCGCCAAAACGGGTGTGGTAGGAGCACCAGCCCGCCGTAGGAGAAGCCGGAACTGCATCTGTGGGAGGTGGGCGCCTCATGGCCGTGCAGCACTGCTGGGTAACCGTGAAAATCTTATCGGCTTCGGCCGCAAGCTTGGCGCAGTCTGTAATGTCGGATCTGGCTAGGGCAGCCTAAACCTGTTCAGGCAGTTGATAGAGGAAAAGCTCCCGGAAGAGGAAACATTCCGGTTCAGCACCCAAGAGCGTGAGCATTTGGCTCATGAGCTCGGACAGTTTGGAGTCCCCGAGGCCGGGCAGCGTGATGAGCCGGCGAGCACGCTCCGACTTTGATAGCCCGAAAACCTGAAGCAACCGCGCCTTAATTGCATCATACTTGCTGTCAGTAGGAGGACTACCGAGGAGGCTGATGATCCGTGATGCAGTTGCGCTGTCGAGCGCGGAGACCACGTAATAATAACGGGTCTGATCCGCGATGATGTTCCTAATGGCGAACTGGGCTTCAGCCTGGATGAACCAGGCGTCTGGTTGTTGCTCCCAGAACTGTGGCAGTTTCAGCGTGACGACGTTCGTGTCCATGTCGAATCTTCCACGAAAATCGTTCGTAGAAGTCGGGGTCACAAATGTAGGAACAGAGGTTCCTGTCAGAAAGACTGAGATCGACTCAGGTAATTAAATTAATGAACTTTAATGAAAGGAAACGAGTTTAAACTGGAAACTGCTAGAACACATCAATAACAGGTCGACTCTCCTTGAGGGCTCCACGAGGACTGATCCTCTGGTCAGAAGACTGACGTCATGATGTCATCACGTTCTTCCCGCCATTGGGGCATCACGTGACTAACAGTATAACGTCATCACGTTGAAACCGCGCTGTAAAGGTAACTAGACATTGTACAGTCAAACAGTGTAATTAAAGATACAGGCACAGACAGTAACTACATTGCTGTTAACGGAATTATGTACAATCGCTCTGAGTCCTTTGGTGGCTCCGCCACAGTAACATCTTTGTAAATCTTTTCTGCACTTTCTGGCGTGCTTCAATATCCATTTTGTCATATGGAGACCAGAACTGCATACAGTACTCCAAGTCTGGTCTAACCAAGGTTCTATATAAATGTCACATCAGCTCCCTGCTTCTGTATTCTATTCCTCCAGAAATTAATTCCACTACGTTGTTTGCACTGCTTATGACTATCAACTTTTGATTTATGTATCTGTATTTTGAGGTCTCTCCTTGTTTACCTTCCAAGGAGTAAGTAACCTCCTTATTCCTCCTGCCAAAATGTACCACCTCACACTATATTGAATTTATTTTGCCATTTATTCATCCACTCTACCAGCCTGTTTATGTCTCCCTGTATTTTGGTGCAGTCCTCCACATTATTAGCTGTACCTGCCAATTTGGTATCATCTGCAAATTTCAACACCATACCTCTAATTTCTGAGTCCAAACCATTTATGTATATTGTGAACAACAGTGGTCCCAGCACGATTCCTCCGGGACATCACTTCCCACCACTTCCCATAAACTTCTCTAACTTGCACCCTCTATTTTCTGTTTTGTAGCCAACTTTCAGTCCATTCTGCTACCAGGCCCCTGACTCCACATGTCCTGACCTCTGTCATGAATCTCTTATATGGCACCTTATTGAAGGCCTTCTGAAAACCCCAGTATATCGCATCCACTGCATTGCCTTTGTCTACTCTTTCTGTTACTTCAAATAATTGAATAAGGTTGGTTAAACATGATTTTCCTTTTTAAAATCCAGGCAGGCTACTTTTTGTTACAGTTTTTGTCTCTAAATGTTTTGTTATCTCATCTTTTAGCAAAGATTCTAGCATCTTTCCTACCATTGACATTAAGCTAACTCATTTATAGTTCCACGTCCCTTGATAAGAATTATATTTGCTGTTTGCCAGTCCTCTGACACTATCCCTTCTTCTATTTTTACATATGGATACTAGTTCCTTTGAGTATCTGAAATTGCAATTCATATGTGCGGCATTGTTGGAGAACCCGCCTATTGGATGAGATGTTAAACAGAGGTGGAAATAGGCAGTCTTTGTCATGGAGAGGCTATGGGGTCAGAAGCTCAGCTCGGTGTCCAATAGGTTGCAAATACACTGGATCAGCCTGAGACAATTGTCCCCCCCCTTCCGATGGTGGCCCAGAGCGTCCACACTCTACTCACTGCTGGGGATCGTCTCCACGGTCCCCGGCTGCAGTCTCCTGTTGCTTGTTTGTGCTCCTGCCTGCCGGCCAGGCTGTCAATTTGACCAGCTGTCAGGTGGGAGTCTGCATCAGATTATTTAAATGTCGCCCTGCCATTAAGATTAGCAGGACCTCCATGTCCCCAGCCTTACCGGGTTTTCCCCGCACTACTGCACTCCCGTAAGAACATAAGAAATATGAGCAGGATTAGGCCATACGGCCCCCCGAGCCTGCTCCGCCATTCAATAAGATCATGGCTGATCATCGACATCAACTCCACTTTCCCACCCGATCTCCATATCCCTTGTTTGTCCTAGAGTCCAAAAATCTATATCTCAGCCTGAATATACTCAAAGACTCAGCATCCACAGCCCTCTGGGACAGAGAATTCCAAAGATTCACAACCCTCTGAGTGAAGAAATTTCTCCTCATCTCGGTCTTAAATGGCCTACCCCTTATCCTGAGACTATGCCCCCTAGTTCTAGACACTCCAGCCAGGGGAAACAACCTTTCAGCATCTACCCTGTCAATCCCCTTCAGAATCTTGTATGTTTCAATGAGATCACCTCTCATTCTTCTAAACTCCAGAGAGCATAGGCCCAATCTACACAATCTCTCATCATAGGACAGCCCTCTCATCCCAGGGATTAGTCCAGTGAACCTTCGCTGCACCGCCTCCAAGGCAAGTATATCCTTCCTTAGATAAGGAGACCAAAACTGTGCACAGTACTCCAGGTGTGGTCTCACCAAGGCCCTGTACAATTGTAGCAAGACTTCCTTACTCTTATACTCCAACCCCCTTGCAATAAAGGCCAACGTGCCATTTGCCTTCCTTATCGCTTGCTGTACCTGCATGCTAGCTTTCTGTGTTTCTTGCACGACTCCCAAATCTCTCTGAACACCAACATTTGAAAGTTTCTCACCATTTAAAAAATATTCTGTTTTTCTATTCTTCCTGCCAAAGCGAATAACCTGACATTTCCCTACATTACACTCCATCTGCCACCTTACTGCCCTCTCACTTAGTCTATCTATATTCCTTTGCAGACTCTGTGTTCTCCTCACAGCTTACTGTCCCACCTAGCTTTGTATCAGCAAACTTGGATACATTACACTCGGTCCCTTCATCTAGGTCATTAATATAGATTGTAAATAGCTGAGGCCCCAACACTGATCCTTGCAGCACCCCACTGGTTACAGCCTGCCAACCTGAAAAAGATCTGTTTATCCCTACTCTTTGTTTTCTGTTCATTAACCAATCCTCTATCCATGCTATTATATTATCCCCTGTAATGTATACACCTTTAAGGGGGGAACTATCTTTTACAGCTCATGTATACTGCAGTACCGGCAGTGACCACACCTGTATATAGCACTGAGGAGTAATCTGTACAGATCAGTTCCCGTGTGAGCCACGTTGAGTAAACACCTGTTGTACCGTTCTCCTGCAGTCTGTGGCTTATTATACACAGACACAACATTGGCGACAAGGCAAGTTCGAACCTACCTGCAACTCTGCATCACCCCCCGGGGATTCGTTCCTGGAGTTCAGTGGATTGGAGGTCAAGGCCAGAGACTTGGGTGTCGACCACGGGCAACTGCCCAGTCATCCAGCAGAGACTCGAGAATTGCGGGGGAGGCTGTCGAGAGCCAGGCTTGGCTTTCCAGTCAAGGTGGTCCAGCGAAACGGGCTGGCAACAGGTAGTGCGCAGACCCTTCCCGGACAGCGGCGGGCTAGAGCCTGACCGAGCGGCACAGCAAAGGGCCGAGCAGCGTCGACGGGGGAGAGAGAGAGAGGGCAGAGCGCACAGGGCGCAGCCGGTGTTCAGGGGCCGAGCAGCGTCGAAGAGAGGGAGAGAGAGACGCGCAGAAACCCGCGAGGCGCCGCCATTGCCACGAGGACCGCCGAGAGTGGCGTTGGCAGCAGCGCAGGAGAAGCGCGCGAAACCTACAGGGCACCGCCATTGCCACAAGAACCGCCGGGAGCAGCGCTGGCAGCAGCGGGGGAGGAAGGAAAGCGCAGGAGACGCCATTTTAAGCCATTGGGAGACGCCATTTTAAACCACACCCAAAATGCCGAAGAGTGGCGGTATCACCGCATTTGACATTGAAGTTGAAGATTGGACTACATATGTCGAACGAATAGAGGTATACTGCAAGGCAAATGAGGTGTCAGATGACAAGAAAGCATTGGTATTGTTAAATTTAATGGATGCAAAGACGTATGGTTTATTACAAAATCTAGTAACCCCAACGAAGCCAATGGAAAAGAGTTTTGAAGACATAGTAACGATACTACAGGAACATTTAAACCCCACACCGCTGCTGATAGCAGAAAGATTCAAGTTTCACAAACGGAACCAGCATAAGGATGAAAGCAATGCTGATTATTTAACAGAACTGCGCAAACTATCGAAACACTGCCAGTTTGGAGTGGGACTGGCAGATACCTTAAGGGACAAGTTTGTGTGTGGGCTTCAAAGTGAAGGAACCCAGAAACAGCTTTTATCTGAAAAGGACCTTACGCTGGAAAAGGCTTTCAGCATTGCGGTATCATATGAAGCAGCAGCACGGGGCGCTGCAGAGATACAACAGAGACCGCAAGAATATGGCACAAACGAAGTGTCATATAGAACAGAGAAGTGCTATCGCTGCGGCAGAACAACACATGACCAGAATGATTGCTGGTTCAAAGACAAAGTGTGCAGACAGTGTGGAAAAGTAGGACACATAGCACGAGTCTGCAGGTCAGGAAAGAAAACCAGCAATAAGAAACCTACCAAAGAAAAGTACAAGAAGGTACATAAGATGACGGAGAATAGTTCAGACGAACAAAAGAGTGATAACGACTCCGAAAGCAGGGAACTGAGTTGTCTGAAACTACATAATGTGATCACAACGGAGGATCACCAAACCATTTGTGTCACTCTCAAGATAGCAGGTGTCCAGGTAAAGATGGAATTGGACACAGGATCAGCCCTAACAGTCATAAACCGACGGGACTACGAGCGGCTATTCTCACACATACCCTTGAGAGACACAAAAATTATTTTGAGGACGTACACGGGGCAAAAAGTCTACCCCAAAGGAAAAATAAGGGTGACCGTTATATATAACGGTAAGGAAACACCAAAACTAGACCTGTATGTATTGCAAGATGGAGGACCACCATTACTGGGACGTGAATGGATCCGGAAAATACAACTGGATTAGCATTCCATACAGGCACTGACTGTGGCTGACAAAAAGGATGACGACGTCACACCTGGGTGACTGTCAAAGATCCTAACTGACGCAAAAGAAGTGTTCCAGCAAGGACTCGGAACACTAAAAGGCATGACAGCGACGATTAAAATTTAAGAAAACGCAAGCCCAAAATTTTTTAAGGCCAGACTTATGCGATCCGCCCAGCCGTCGAAGCAGAGCTGGAGAGTCTGGAACGTTCAGGTATACTGTCCAAGGTAGACTGGAGCGAGTGGGCTATACCCATCGTCCCTGTGATGAAAAGGTCGTTGAGCAGCACGCCTGGGGAACCAAGGAAGGTTCGCATCTGTGGGGACTTTAAGGTAACAGTGAACCCAGTCCTTCACACCGTACAATATCCACTTCCGCGGATTGAAGATATTTTCACCTCGCTATCTGGAGGGAAACGCTTCACTAAGATTGATCTGGCCCAGGCGTATCTGCAAATGGAGGTAGAAGAAGCATCAAAAAATGCCTCACAATCAACACCCATAAAGGTCTCTACCAATACAACTGGCTGGTATTCGGGGTAGCATCAGCTCCGGCTATTTGGCAGAGGGCAATGGAACAAGTCCTGCAAGGGACCCCAGGGACCCAGTGTTATTTGGACGACATCCTGGTCACGGGCGAAAATGACAGTGATCACCTTGCCAACCTGGAGCAGGTGCTCACTAGATTGCAGGAATATGGGCTCCGAGCTAACCGCCCCAAATGCGAGTTTTTTAGAAAACAGATCTCGTATTTGTAGTGTCCGCGTATTAATAACACACGGACTGCAGAAGAACGGTAATAACAGGTGTTTACTGAACAGAGGGTATGCTGGAACTGAAAGTACAGAAGCCTGCTACGGCTTTATATAGAGGTGTGGTCACTGCCGGTACTACAGTATAAAAGCAGTTCTCTCTTAAAGGTACATACACAACAATTCCTCCCCTTTTAGATAAACAGTACATAACATTCATTTAACAATTGAATAATAACTAATTACAATTACAATTTTCTTTGTACTATATACATCAGCTGAAAGTAATTATTTATAAATTCAATCTTTGAGGAGGCTTTCTGATCCTGTCTGGATAGCGCCTTTCTCGAGTATCCTGTTCTTGCGGCGGAGTCGATTCTGGCTCATTGTCCTTGGTTGGTTCGTCAGCTTCCAATACCACTGATTCTGAGGTAGACGCAATCTGTACTTCGGGTTCATCGCCAGGTGCGCATGCTCGTGTTATGTGTTTGACTTGTTCCTGTGACTCTAGAATCTGGTCAGCATGGCATCTCACAATGCTCTCTCCAACGTCCACTGTGTACATTAGTGGTCCCTGCCGTGTGCATATCGTTCCTGGCTGCCATTTTTCTGTTTGGTAGTCGCGGGCCAAGACTGCCTGCCCTATCTTGAAGCTCCTGGTTGGCTTCTCATTGATGTGCTGGAATTGCTTATTCTCAACATCTCGTCTTATGTTTGGTTTGAGCAAATCCAGGCGACATCTTAACCTTCGGTTAAAGAACATCATGGCTGGAGCTTGGTTGGTGACTGCATGTGTCGCATTCCGGTAAGCAAACAAGAAATTATCCACCTTGTGTTGCAGTGGTATGTTGTCATTATACATCGCCTTTATTGCTTTTTTAAAGGTTTGAACAAACCTCTCAGCCAAACCATTTGTGGCTGGATGATATGGGGCGGCTGTGTAATGCTTTACCCCATTATTCCTCAAACACCTCCGAAATCCTCGGACACAAACTGTGGTCCATTGTCGGAGCAAATCTGTTCTGGCAAGCCATTCCTGGCGAAGATGGTCCGTAGGACTGCAATAGTTTTCTCCGTGGTGGTGGAGGACATTTTGATGACCTCTGACCATTTCGAATGTGCATCCACGGCGATTAAAAACATGGAGTCCATAAATGGACCAGCAAAATCAATGTGTACCCGTTGCCATGGAGATGAGGGCCACTCCCATGGGTGTAGCGGGGCCTGTGCTGGAGCGTTTTGGACTTTCTGGCATCCTGTGCATCTCTTGGTCATTTCCTCGATTTCTTTATCGATTCCCAGCCACCACACAAACGCCCTGGCTAGGCTCTTCATTTTTACCCCTCCCAGATGACCCTCATGAAGCTCATTGAGCACTCTATCTCTCAACTTGGGTGGAATTACCAATCGGGATCCACACATCAAGGTCCCCCGGCACACTGACAGCTGTTCTCTCCTTGGCAAGAATGCTGGCAACAGTGAGTCGCCATGTGCTGGCCATCCCTTCACCGTCAAATCATAGACCCGAGAGAGTGTCGGGTCATTTCGGGTTTCCTTCTCTATACTTGCGTTTGTAACAGGTAGACATTCGACTATGGTCGAATGGAATATCTCAACAGGGTCCACTGCAGGTGCTTCCTCCACCGTAGGCAGCGGCAGGCGCGACAGCCCATCAGCATTTCCATGCTGTTTCATGCCCTTATACTCTATGTCGTATTGATGTGCCCCTAGAAAAAGGGACCATCTTTGCAGCCGTTGCGCCGTCATCACTGGAACGCCCTTCTTTGGGTTAAAAATGGAGACAAGAGGCTGGTGATCAGTCAGTAAGGTGAATTTCTGCCCGTGCAGATAGTGATTGAACTTCTTCACCCCCCACACCAGGCTGAGGACCTCCCTGTCAATCTGGGCGTAGTTACGCTCGGCTGAGGTTAACGAGCGTGACGCAAAGGCTATTGGCCTCTCTGAACCGTCAAGGAATTTGTACGACAGCACCGCTCCAATGCCGTAGGGAGACGCATCACATGCCAACCGAATCGGTAGTGTTGGATTGTAGTGGGCCAATACTTCTTTTGAAGTGATTAGGCATTTACTTTTCTGAAAGGCACGCTTACACTCATCACTCCATTTCCATGTTACTCCAGTTTGCAGCAGGGCGTTCAGTGGGTGCAGAATTGTAGACAAATTTGGCAAGAACTTATGGTAGTAGTTCACCAACCCGAGGAACGACCTCAGTTGCGACACATTTTCCGGTGCTGGAGCCTTGACTACTGCCTCAATCTTGTCTGGGGACTTATGTAACCCCTCTTCATCAATCACATGGCCACAATACAAGATTTGTTTCCTGAAAAACTTGCATTTGGGGCGGTTGGCTCGTAGCCCATATTCTTGTAATCTAGTGAGCACCTGCTCCAGGTTGGCAAGGTGTTCACTGTCATTTTCGCCCGTAACCAGGATGCCGTCCAAATAACACTGGGTCCCCGGGATCCCTTGCAGGACTTGTTCCATCGCCCTCTGCCAAATAGCTGGAGCTGATGCTACCCCGAATACCAGTCGGTTGTACTGGTAAAGACCTTTGTGAGTGTTTATCGTGAGGTATTTTCTAGATGCTTCTTCTACCTCCATTTGTAGATACGCTTGGGCCAGATCAATCTTCGTAAAGCGTTTCCCTCCAGATAGTGAGGCGAAAATATCTTCTATCCGTGGAAGTGGATATTGTACTGTGTGAAGGACTGGGTTCACAGTTACCTTAAAGTCCCCACAGATGCGAACCTTCTTCGGTTCCCCAGGCGTGCTGCTCAATGATTTCTTCATTACAGGAACGATGGGTGTGTCCCACTCGCTCCAGTCCACCTTGGACAGCACGCCCGAACACTCCAGACTCTCCAGCTCTGCTTCGACGGCTGGGCAGATTGCATACGGTACCGGTGTGGCCTTAAAAATTGTTGGGTTTGCGTTATCTTCAATTTTTATCATTGCCGTTACGCCTTTGAGTCCCAAGTCTTTGCTGGAACACCTCTTTCGCGTCAGTTAGAATTTTTGACAGTCGTCCAGGTGTGACGTCGTCATCCTTTTTGTCAGCCACAGTTAGCACCTGAATGGAATGCCAATCCAATTGTATTTTTCAGATCCATTCACGTCCCAATAATGGTGGTCCTCCATCTTGTAGTATATATAAATACAGTTTCTGTGTTTCCTTGCCGTTGTATTTAACGGGCACCCTTATTTTTCCTCTGGGGTAGACTTTTTGCCCCGTATATGTCTTCAAGACAATAGACGTGTCCTTCAAGGGTATGTGTGAGAATAGCCGCTCGTAGCCTCGTTGATTCATGACTGTTAGGGCTGATCCTGTGTCCAATTCCATCTTTACTTGGGACCCTGCTATCATGAGGGTGACCTAAATGGTTCGGTGATCCTCCTTTGCGATCACGTTGTGTAGCTTTAGACAACTTAGTCTCCTGCTCCCGGAGTCATTATCACTCTTCTGATCTTCTGAACTACTGTCCGTCATAGAAACATAGAAGATAGGAGCAGGAGTAGGCCATTTGGCCCTTCGAGCCTGCTCCGCCATTCAACGAGATCATGGCTGATCATCCAAACCCTAGCACCCGGTCCCTACACCGACAGCCATCCCACCCAAGCCCTATCCCCGTAACCCCACGTATTTAATCCCCCCTAACACTAAGGGTCAATTTTTTATCATGGCCAATCAACCTAACTGGCACATCTTTGGACTGTGGGAGGAAACCGGAGCACCCGGAGGAAACCCACGCAAACACGGGGAGAATGTGCAAACTCCACACAGACAGTGACCCGAGGCCGGATTTGAACCTGGGTCCCTGGCACTGTGAGGCAACAGTGCTAACCACTATGCCACCGTGCTGCCCTTTTGTACTTTCTTGTACTTTTCCTTAGTAGTTCTTTTAGTGTTGGTTTTCTTTCCCGACCTGCAGACTCGTGCTATGTGTCCCACTTTTCCACATTGCCTGCATACTTTGTCCTTAAACCAGCAATCCTTCTGCTCATGGGTTGTTCTGCCGCAGCGATAGCACTTTTCTGCTCCATATGCCATTTCATTGGTGCTATATTCTTGCGGTTTCTGTTGTATTTCCGCAGCTCCCCGTGCTGCTGCTTCGTAGGATACTGCAATGCTGAAAGCCTTTTCTAGCGTAAGGTCCTTTTCCGAAAGTAGTCATTTCTGGGTTCCTTCACTCTGGAGCCCACAGACAAACTTATCACTTAAGGTATCTGCCAGTCCTGCTCCGAACTGGCAGTGTTTCGATAACTTGCGTAGTTCCGTAAGATAGTCAGCATTACTCTCGTCTTTGTGCTGGTTTCTTTTATGGAACTTGAATCTTTCTGCTATCAGCAGTGGTGTAGGGTTTAGATGTTCCTGTAAGATATTGACCATCTCTTCAAAGCTTTTCTCCATTGGTTTAGCTGGGGTAATTAAATTCCGCAATAGGCCGTACGTTCTTGCGCCCATCAAATTCAATAATACCGACGCCTTCTTTTCATCGGCCACCTCATTTGCCTTGCAGTACACTTCAATTCTTTCCACATACGTGGTCCAGTCTTCTATTTCGTTGTCGAAAGCAGTGATGCTGCCACTCTTCGGCATCTTGGGTGGTTTAAAATGGCGCCTCCTGTGCTTTTCCTTCTTCCCCAATGGATTAAAATGGCGCCTCCCGCGCTTTTCCTTCTTCCCCCTGCTGCCAATGCTGCTCCTAGCGTTCTAACTAGTAATGGCGGCGCCCCGCGGCTTTCTGCGCGTCTCTCTTTTGTTAATTAATTTTCTTCGTTTTATTCTTCTTCGCCGCTGTCCACTGCGTGTCTCTTTTCCTTCCCCTTTTTTTATTTTCTTTAACGCTGCCCGACTCGAGCACCGGCCGCGCCCTGTGCACTCCACCCTCTCTCTTTTTCTTCCCGACGACGCTGCTCGGCCCCCTTGCAGAGCCGCTCGATCGAGCTCTAGCCCGCCGCAGTCCGGGAAAGGTCAGCGGACTACCTGCTACCAGCCCGATTTGCTGGGACACCTTGACTGGAGCACCAAGCCCAGCTCTCCACAGCTTCCCCTGCGATTCTCTGAACTCCAATGGATCACTGGGCGGTTGCCCACGGTCGACGCCCGTTGCTCTGGCTTCGACCTCCAAGAAGCTTCTTTTCAGGGATGGATCCCCGTGAGGTGATACAGTACTGCAGGTGAGTTTGAACCTGCTCATCGCCACTGTAGTGTCCGCGTATCAATAACACACGGACTGCAGGAGAACGGTAATAACAGGTGTTTACTGAACAGAGGGTATGCTGGAACTGAAAGTACAGAAGCCTGCTACGGCTTTATATACAGGTGTGGTCACTGCCGGTACTACAGTATAAAAGCAGTTCTCTCTTAAAGGTACATACACAACAGTATTGTGGCCACGTTATCGATAAAGAGGGGTTACATAAGTCTCCAGAGAAGATTGAGGCAGTAGTCAAGGCTCCAGCACCGGAAAATGTGTCACAACTGAGGTCGTTCCTCGGGCTGGTAAACTACTACCATAAGTTCTTGCCAAATTTGTCTACAATACTACACCCACTGAACACCCTACTGCAAACTGGGGTGCCATGGAAGTGGAGTGACGAATGTAGACGAGCTTTCCAGAAGAGCAAAACACTAATCACATCGAAAGAGGTATTGGCCCATTATAACCCGGCATTACCAATTCGGTTGGCATGTGATGCATCACCCTACAGCATTGGAGCGGTGCTGTCGCACAAATTCTCAGACGGCTCAGAGAGGCCAATAGCCTTTGCGTCACGATCACTAACCTCAGCCGAGCGTAACTACACCCAGATTGACAGGGAGGCCCTCAGCCTAGTGTGGGGAGTGAAAAAGTTCAATCACTATCTGCACGGGCAGAAATTCACCTTGCTGACTGATCACCAGCCTCTTGTCTCCATTTTTAATCCGAAGAAGGGCGTTCCGGTGATGACTGTGCAACGACTACAAAGATGGTCACTTTTTCTAGGGGCGCACCACTATGAGATTGAATATAAGGGCACGAAACAGCATGGAAATGCTGATGGGCTATCACGCCTGCCACTGCCTACTGCGGAGGAAGCACCAGCAGTGGATCCTGTCGAAATATTCCATTCGACTATAGTTGAATACCTACCGGTAACTAACGCTTGTATCGAAAAGGAAACCCGAAATGACCCGACACTCTCTCGGGTATATGATTTGATGGTGAAGGGATGGCCAGCACATGGCGACTCACTGTTGCCAGCATTCTCAACAAGGAGAGAACAGCTGTCAGTGTGCCGGGGGACCTTGATGTGTGGATCCCAAGTGGTAATTCCACCCAAGTTAAGGGATAGAATGCTCAATGAGCTTCATGAGGGTCATCTGGGAGGGGTAAAAATGAAAAGCCTAGCCAGGGCTTATGTGTGGTGGCCGGGAATCGATAAACAAATCGAGGACCTGACCAAGAGCTGCTCAGGATGCCAGAAAGTCCAAAATGCACCACCACAGGCCCCTCTACACCCATGGGAGTGGCCCTCATCTCCATGGCAATGGGTGCATATCGATTTTGCTGGTCCCTTCGTGGACTCAATGTTTTTAATAGCCGTGGATGCGCGCTTGAAATGGCCTGAGGTCATCAAAATGTCCTCCACCACCACGGAGAAAACTATTGCAGTCCTATGGACCATTTTTGCCAGGAATGGCTTGCCAGAACAGATTTGCTCCGACAACGGACCACAGTTTGTGTCAGAAGAGTTCCGGAGGTTCTTGAAAAAGAATGGGGTAAGGCATTACACATCCGCCCCGTATCATCCAGCCACAAATGGATTGGCTGAGAGGTTCGTACAAACCTTTAAGAAGGCAATAAAGGCTATGTACAATGACAACATTCTGCTGCAGCACAAGGTGGACAATTTCCTGTTCGCCTACCAGAATGCGACACATGCAGTCACCAACCAGGCCCCAGCCATGATGTACTTTAACCGAAGGTTAAGATCTCGCCTGGATTTGCTCAGACCAAACGTACGAAGAGATGTTGAGAGTAAGCAATTCCAGCACATCCATGAGAAGCCAACAAGGAGCTTCAATGTAGGGCAACCAGTCTTGGCCCGCGACTACCGAACAGAAAAATGGCAGCCAGGAACGATATGCACACGGCAGGGCCCACTAATGTACACAGTGGATGTTGGGGAGAGCATCGTGAGACGCCATGCTGACCAGATCCTAGAGTCACAGGAACAAGTCAACCCCATGCCTCACCCATACGTACCTGGTGATGAACCCGACGTACAGGTCGCATCTACCCCAGAAACAGTAGCATCGGAAGCTGATGAACCAACCAACGACAGGGGGCCAGAATCGCCTCCACACCAAGAGCAAGACACTCGGGAAAGGCGCTATCCAGAAAGGATCAGGAAGCCTCCCCAAAGACTGAATATATAAATAGACTATTTTCAGCTAATGTTGCATGTTAAAAGTATTAATTGTAATTAGTTTGATATTTAATTGTTAAGAGTGTTATGGTACTGTTAATCTAAAAGGGGAGGAATTGTAATGTATATACCTTTAAGGGGGCAACGATCTTTTACAGCTCATGTATACTGCAGTACTGGCAGTGACCACACCTGTATATAGCACTGAGTAGTAATCTGTACAGATCAGTTCCCGTGTGAGCCACGTTGAGTAAACACCTGTTGTACCGTTCTCCTGCAGTCTGTGGCTTATTATACACAGACACAACATCCCCAACCTCATGAGTCCTAATCTTGTATAATAACCATTTATGTGGCACCTTATCGAATGCCTTTTGGAAATCCAAATATACTACATCCACTGGTTCCCCTTAACCTAGTTACATCCTTAAAAAACTCTAATAAATTTGTCAAATACGATTTCCCTTTCATAAAACCATGTTGACTCTGCCTAATCATGTTATGATTTTCTAAGTGCCCTAATACCACTTCCTTAACAATGGATTACAGCATTTTCCCCGACGACTGATATCAGGCTAACTGGCCTGTAGTTCCCTGTTTTTCCTCTCCCTCCTTTCTTGAATAGCGGTGTTACATTTGCAACCTTCCAATCCACTGGGACCATTCTAGAATCTAGGGAATTTTGGAAGATCAAATCCAAAGCATCCACTATCTCTTCAGCCACCTCTTTTAGAACTCTAGGATGTAGGCCATCAGGTCCAGGGGATTTGTCGGCTTTTAATCCTATTAGTTTCTCTAGTACTTTTTCTCCACTTATATTAATTACGTTAAGTTCCTCACCCTCATTAGACCCTTGGTTCCCACCATTTTTGGTATGCTTTTTATGTCTTCTACTGTGAAGACAGGTACAAAATATTTGTTTAACGTTTCTACCATTTTCTTATTCCCCATAATAATTTCTCCTGTCTTAGCCTCTAATGGACCAACATTTACTTTTACTACTCTTTTCCTTTTTACATACTTGTAGAAATTCTTACAATCTGCTTTTATATTTCTTGCTAGTTTTCTCTCATTCTATTTTTTCCCTTTTTTTCAATTTTTTGGTCAACCTTTGCTGGTTTCTGAAACTCTCCCAATCCTCAGGCTTACTATTATTCTTTGCAACATTATAAGCTTCTTCTTTCAATCTAATGCTATATCCTTAACTTCTTTTGCTGACCACGGTTGGATCACTTTTCCTGTAGAGTTTTTGTTTCTCAATTGAATGTATTTTTGTTGAGAATTATGAAATATTCCTTTAAATGCTAGCCGCTGCTTATCTACCGCCATATCTTTCAATCTATTTTTCCAATCCACCTTAGCCAACTCACCCCTCATACCTATGCAAATGGCTTTATTTAGGTTTAAGACTCTAGTTTCGGACTTAGGCAAGTCACTCTCAAAATTAATGTGAAATTCTATCATATAATGATCACTCTGTCCCAGAGGATCCTTTACTATGAGATTTCTAATTAACCCTGTCTCATTACACCATACAAGATCTAAAATAACCTGTTCCCTTGTTGGTTCCATGACATATTGTTCTAGGAAACTGTCCCGAATGCATTCCATGAACTCATCCTCCAGACTACCTTTGCCAATTTGATTTGTCCAGTCTATATGAAGATTAAAGTCCACCAAGATTATTGCATTACCTTTTTGCAAGCTCCTACTATTTCTTGATTAATATGCTGTCCAATGGTATAGCTACTGTTAGGGGGCCTATATACTACTCCTACCACTGTTTTCTGCCCCTTGTTATTCCTTATCTCCACCCATACTGATTCTATTTCCTGATCTTCTGAGCCGAGATCTTTTCTCACTACTGTCCTTATGTCATCCGTTATTATCAGGGCTACTCCCCCTCCTTTTCCATTCCGCCTGTCTTTTCGAAACATCAAGTATCCTGGAACATTTAGTTCCCAACCTTGGCCACCTTGCAACCACGTCTCTGTAATGGCTATTAGATCAAACCCATTTATTTCTATTTGTGCCACTAGTTCATCTATCTTGTTATGAATGCTTCGTGCGTAGATAAAATGCCTTTAATTTAAATTTTTTACCATTATTCCCGACCTTGACCTTATTTTCTGCTGCACTGCTACCATTAAGCTCTCTGTCCCTTCCTGTCACACTCTGCTTATTTATACCTAAATCGCAACACTGCTCTATTGCCTTGACCTTTCTCTTTAGATTTATAAATTTCCCCTCACATAGAAACATAGAACATAGAAGATAGGAGCAGGAGGAGGCCATTCTGCCCCTTGAGCCTGCTCCGCCATTCAATGAGATCATGGCTGATCATCCAAATTCAGTACCCTGTCCCTGCCTTCTCTCCATATCCCTTGATCCCTTTAGCCTTAAGAAATATATCTAACTCCTTCTTGAATATATTTAATGAATTGGCCTCTACTGCCTTCTGTGGTAGAGAATTCCACAGGTTCACCACTCCTTGGGTGAAGAAATCCCTCCTCATCTCTGTCCTAAAAGGCTTACCCCTTATCCTTAGACTGTGACCCCTGGTTCTGGACTCCCCGGCCATCGGGAACATCCTTGCTGCATCTAGTCTGTCTAGTCCTGTTAGAATTTTATAAGTTTCAATGAGATCCCCTCTCATTCTTCTAAACTCCAGCGAGTATAAGCCCAATTGACCCAATCTCTCCTCATACGTCATTCCTGCCATCCCAGGTATCAGCCTGGTGAATCTTCGCTGCACTCCCTCCATGGCAAGAACATCCTTCCTCAGATAAGGCGACCAAAACTGCACACAATACTCAAGGTGTGGTCTCACCAAGGCCCTGTACAACTGCAGCAAGACATCCTTGTTCCTGTACTCGAACCCTCTCGCTACGAAGGCCAACATACCATTTGCCTTCTTAACCACCTGCTGCACCTACATGCTTACCTTCAGCGACTGGTGCACAAGGATGCCCAGGTCTCGTTGCACTTCCCCTTCTCCCAATCTATTGCCATTCAGATAATAATCTGCCTTCCTGTTTTTGACACCAAAGTGGATAACCTCGCATTTATCCATGTTATAGTGCATCTGCCATGCTTCTGCCCAATCACCCAACCTGTCCAAATCATACTGGAGTTTCTCGGCATCCTCCTCACAGCACACACGCCCACCCAGCTTTGTGTCATCTGCAAATTTGGAGATATTACATCTAGTTCCCTTGTCTAGATCATTAATATATATTCTGAATAGCTGGGGTCCTAGGAACGATCCCTGCGGTACCCCACTAGTCATTGCCTGCCACTCAGAAAAAGACCCGTTTATTCCAACTCTTCGCTTTCTGTCTGCCAACCAGTTCTCTATTCAAGTCAATACCTTGCCCCCAATCCCATGTGCCTTAACTTTACACGCTAATCTCTTATGCGGGACCTTATCAAAAGCCTTCTGAAAGTCCAAATACACCACATCCTCTGGTTCGCCCTTATCTATTCTACCAGTTACATCCTCAAAAAATTCCAGTAGATTAGTCAAGCACGATTTACCTTTTGTAAATCCATGTTGACTTTGTCCAATCCTGTCACTGTTTTCCAAGTGCTCTGCTATTACATCTTTTATAATGGACTCTAGCATTTTCCCCACTACCGATATCAGGCTTACCGGTCGGTCTGTAATTCCCCGTTTTCTCTCTACCACCTTTTTTGAATAGTGGGGTAACATTAGCTACCCTCCAATCCATGGGTACTGTTCCAGATTCCATCGAATGTTGGAAGATGATCAGCAATGCATCTACTATTTCTAGGGCCACTTCCTTAAGTACCCTAGGATGTAGATTATCAGGCCCTGGGGATTTATCGGCCTTCAATCCCATCAATTTCCTTAACACCATTTCCCTACAAATACTGATTTCTTTCAGTTCCTCCCTTTCATTAGACCCTATGTTCCCCAACATCTCTGGGAGGTTATTTGTGTCCTCCTTTGTGAAGACAGAACCAAAGTATGTATTTAATTGGTCTGCCATTTCTTTGTTCCCCATTATAAATTCCCCTGATTCTGACTGCAAGGGACCTATGCTTGACTTCACCAATCTTTTTCTCTTCACATATCTATAAAAGCTTTTACAGTCAGTTTTTATGTTCCCTGCAAGCTTACTCTCATATTCTATTTCCCCCTTCTTAATTAATCCCTTTGTCCTCCTTTGTGGAATCCTAAACTGCTCCCAATCCTCAGGTTTACTGCTTTTTCTGGCCAATTTATATGTCCTCTCCTTGGATCTTATGCTATCCCTAATTTCCCTTGTTAGCCACGGTTGAGTCACCTTTTTTGTTTTATTTTTATGCCAAACTGGAATGAACACATTCTGTAGTTCATCCATGTGGTCTTTGAATGTTTGCCATTGCCTATCCACCGTCAACCCTTTGAGTGACATTCCCTAATCAATCCTACCCAAATCGCACCTCAGAACATTGTAGTTTCCTTTGTTTAAATTCAGGACCCTAGTCTCTGAGTCAACAACTTCATTCTCCATCTTAATGAGGAATTCTATCATATTATGATCGCTCCGACCCAAGGGGCCTCGTACAACAAGATTGTTAATTAATCCTTTCTCGTTACATAATACCCAGTCTAAGATGGCCTGATCTCTGGTTGGCTCCTCGATATATTGGTCCAGGAAACCATCCTGTAAACACTCCAGGAATTCCTCCTCCACAATATTGTTACTAATTTGGTTAGCCCAATTTATATGTAGATTAAAGTCACCCATGATGACTGCTGTGCCCTTATTGCACCCTTCTCTAATTTCCCTTTTAATGCCATCCCCAACCTCCACATTACTGTTTGGAGGTCTATATACCACTCCCACTAACGTTTTCTGCCCCTTGGTATTTCTCAGTTCTACCCATACAGATTCCACATCATCAGAGCTAATAGCCTTCCTTACAATTGTGTTAATCCCTTCTTTAACCAGCAGTACTACCCCACCTCCCTTTCCTTTTTTGCCTATCTTTCCTGAATATTGAATACCCCTGGTTCCCAGCCTTGGCCACCCTGGAGCCATGTTTCCGTAATCCCAATCAAATCATAATCGTTTACCTCTATTTGCGCAGCTAATTCATCCACCTTATTACGAATGCTCCTCGCATTAAGACACAAAGCCTTCAGGCTTGTTTTTTTAACGCTCTTAGACCTATTAGAAATATTATTTACTGTGGCCATGTTTGATTTAAACCGTTGATTTCTCTGGCTGCCACTTTTGTTTTTCTCCTTCCTATCTTTTTCTTTTATCCTTGTTTCCCTTTCCTCTGTCCCCCTGCTCAGGTTCCCAACCCCCTGCCATTTTAGTTTAAACCCTCCCCCAGGGCACTAGCAAACACTCCCCCTAGGACATCGGTCCCGGCCCTGCCCAGGTGCAAACCATCCGGTTTGAATTGGTCCCACCTCCCCCAGAACCGGTTCCAATGTCCCAGGAATTTGAATCCCTCCCCCTCACACCATTCCTCTAGCCACGTATTCCTCTGAAATATCCTTCTATTTCTACTCTGACTAGCACGTGGCACTGGTAGCAATCCTGAGATTACTTCCTTTGAGGTCCTATTTTTTAAATTTACCTCCTAACTCCCTATATTCAGCTTTTAGGACCTCATCCCATTTTTTACCTATATTGTTGGTACCTATATGCACCACGACAACTGGCTGTTCACCCTCCCCTTCCAAAATGTTCTGCAGCCGCTCTGAGACATCCTTGACCCTTGCACCAGGGAGGCAACACACCATCCTGGAGTCTCGTTTGCGGCCGCAGAAACGCCTATCTATTCCCCTTACAATAGAATCCCCTATTGCTATAGCTCTACCCCTCTTTTTCCTCCCGTCCTGTGCAGCAGAACCATCCCTGGTGCCAGGAAATTGGCTGCTGCTGCCTTCCTCTGATAAGCCATCCCCCCCAACAGTACTCAAAGTGGTGTATCTGTTTGAGAGGGAGCTGTCCACAGGGATCCCTGCACATAGTACTCTGTCTGTTGGTCACCTCTTCCCTTTCTGCCTGTCCAACCTTTGCCTGCGGTGTGACCAACTGATTAAACGTGCTATTCACGACGTCCTCAGCATTGCGAATGGTCCAGTGTGCATCCAATCGCCGCTCCAGCGCCGCAATGCGGTCTGCCAGTAGCTGCAGTTGGATACACTTCCTGCACACATGGTTGTCAGGGACACAGGAAGTGTCCCTGAGTTCCCACATATCGCAGGAGGAGCATACCACGGCACTGGGCTGTCCTGCCTTTAGTTAATTGCAATTAAATTAAATCAAATCAATCCCACCAATTACACAACAGTTAAATGGGATATTTAAGGGACCTGGTTTTACAAACAGTCCCCGCTATACCACAGAGAGCTTAGAAACTATAAACCACAGAGTTAAAGTTTAAAAAGAGAGAAATACTCACCAACCAATCATTTACCTGCTTTCTGGTGACGTCACACTTAGATTACTTTTTACCTCTCTCCCTCTCTGAGATTGGAGATTAGTAAAGCCTACCTGGTCTCTTGGAGCCTTTTATAGCCCCGCTGCCACCGTTGAGTTTCCCGCCGATGCTGTGAGGCCTACCTGGTCTCTTGGAGCCTTTTATAGCCCCGCTGCCACCGTTGAGTTTCCCGCCGATGCTGTGAGGCCTACCTGGTCTCTTGGAGCCTTTTATAGCCCCGCTGCCGCCGCTGAGTTTCCCGCCGACCCTTTTGGCAGTAGTTTCTCCTTTGATGTTCTCTGCTGATGTTAGCTAATTGTCTTTATTGATACCTCTTCTGAATGCTTTCTATTCTACTATCAATTCAACTATTGCATGCATAATTATTTCTCTACCTTTAAGTGTTACAAAAACCATCATAAAATCAATGACAGCTATGGTTTTTTGTTTGATATCATTCTTACAAAATGCTTTCCATTCAATTCTTAATATTGGCTTAACTGTTTTTTAGCAGACATTTTGACTTCGTGGTGTTCCAAGTTTAATACAAACACAATGTAATTGTTTGGTGTATCTATTGAAGTCTTATCTTCAAAGTGTCCTTGTTGGTATGGTTTTTACTATATCTAAATTAAAAACACTTTGACCAGTGTGGTTTATGCATTTCTAGCTATCGCAATTGGTTGCATATTTAATCTTATGGTTCCTATTTTCCAAGTTTAACATAAAACTATTTGACCAGCAGATGTTTCTTTTACTTGATGTCTTGTTTTCAAAGGCACATGCCTCTTTTAATGTTTGTGTTTCTGTTCCAACGTGTTAGCTCTTAACACCTTAAACTGGGTCTCTTATTGTGTTACACCCAAACTCTAGACTCTTCGGAAGCAAGTCTTTGCTTTTCAATAGGGTCTTAGTTTCTTGGTCAATATTCCTTTCCCATTTCAAAGCCTGTTTACAACTTTGTTATCAACTGACCTTATCTCAGAAGCCTGTATTTCTGTTCACAGCCTGTGTCTCTGAGGCTTTCCAGGCTTGTAAACCCAGTATATTTTGTATTAATAATATTAGAAATCTTGTCATGGTATCGTGTATTTCTCTGAATCTTGGCTATTCCTTCACACTGGGTCCCCATACCTTCCTGACTCGCAGTCACATCCTCCTGTCCCTGACCACTGACGAACTCTAAAGTACTACTTAAGGGTGTAAGTGCCTCCTGGAACAAAGTATCAGGTAACTCTCCCCCTCCCTGATGCATCACAATGTCTGCAGCTCATACTCCAGCTCAACAATTCTGAGCCGAAGTTCCTCGAGTTGCAGGCGCTTACTGCAGATGTGGTTGCTCGGGATTGCGATGCTCTCCACAAACTCCCACATGCTGCAGTTACAACACACCACCTGCCCTGCCATCTCTAACCTGGTTTTATTTATTTATTAATTAATTAGTTAAAGATTTTATTCAATCGATATTTTAGGTTTATTGTTTGATTATTTTATTTAGTTTAACTTATTAATTTAATAAGTACCAGTGAGTTACAGTTTCTCAGCTCTTAATTTAACCCCCTTCCCTAACTTAGAGAGCAAAAAAGAGCTGTAATACTCACCAACCAATCACCTACCTGCTCTCCTGTGACGTCACTCTTTGATGTTGTTTTTGAAACGGAGACTCGCTTTAATTCAGGTCCGCTCTCAGGCCGCTCTTTATCCTCTCATCACTGCCGTTGATTTAATTCAGGTCCGCTCTTTAGCCTCTCGCCGCTGCCGCTGCTTTAATTCAGGTCCGCTCTCGGGCCGCTCTTTATCCTCTCGCTGCTGCCGCTCTCCCGTTAACATTAGGGCCAGAAAGAATGGAGAGGTTGAGAGAGATGATAGAGCTCGGCTTCGTCACTGTATGTGTGGAAGCTGATCTTATATCTGCAGATGATGCTACCATGGAACAGCATATAAATGAGGAAGAGGAAGGCGCCGAGGATAGATTCTTAGGGATTTCAGAGGCAATCGGATGGGTGTGGGAAGGGAGGCCATTATTGGAGATGTTCTGGCTAGAATTCGATAGGTAAGAGTGGAACAAAGCGAGGGCAGTTCCACCAAGCTGGACAATGGAAGAGAGGTGTTGGAGGGAGGTGGTCTGGTCAACTGCGTCAAAGATTGGAAGGAGGTCAAATAGGACAAGGAGGGATAATGCACCACAACCACAGTCACAGTCACAAAGAATGTTGTTTGCCACTTTGGTTAGGTCTGTTTTAGGGCTGTAGCAGGGGTGGAAACCCGATTACCAAAATTCAAACAGGGAGTTGCAGGAAAGATGGGCATGGATTTGGGAAGCACCAACATGTTCAAGGACTTTGGAGAGCAAAGGGAGTTTGGGGCAGTTTGCAAGAACAGAGTGGTTGAGGGCTTTATTTTGAAGAGGGAGATGATGACTGCAATTTTGAAAGGGTGGGGGATAGAGAGGACTGTTGAGATACCGCGGCAAATGTGGGAGTCGAGACCAGAGTTTGGTGAAACACAACTGCTTTAATCTACATCATGGCAAAGAGAAACTGGAAAAGCCCGCGCAACCACTTAAATACTCCCCAGACAGGAAGTGCTCCCGGCAGCCTGTCCCTGCGGGAAACAAGTTGCTGGAGGAAAGGGCCCCCGGCTGCGGGCGTCTGCTTAACTGTCCGTGCCGCCGTGAGCGGATTATGTCCAGTGGTGGCGTGTCGCCACAGATCTCCCCCCCAGAATCCGCTTAGGAGGAGTGGACGAGTCGTGACGGTGGTCTAATGGTTCTGCCGGAGCGGCTCTGAGTGATCGCCGGTCTAGTTGGTGGGGCCAGGCAGTTCGCCACCGGCTGTGCTGGCTTGCTGGCGGGACGGCCTCCAGTTGGAGTTCGGGCCACGGGGACCTGTTCCCCTGGTTCTGTGTGTGCTGGTTTGAGCCGGTGGATGGAGACTGTGTCGACCCTGTCGCCGAGTCGCAGCTTGAAGACCTTGTCCCCAGTTTGTAGTACCTCGTACGGTCCGTCGTACGGGGGTCGCAGGGGTCCGCGGTGCGCGTCGTGTCGCACGAAGACGAAGCGTGCCTGATGTAAGTTTGGCGGGACGTGAGGTGCGAGTTCGCCGTGTCGGTTGACCGGAAGTGGGGCGAACTGTTGAGCGGAAGAGAAAGAGTTGAGCCGCTGCTGCTTGGCCGACCAAGGCGTGGTAGCCTCCGGGAGGAATTCGCCTGGTACGCGCAGCGGTTGTCCGTAGACTAACTCCGCTGCCGAGAACTGCAGGTCTTCCTTGACCGCGGTGCGTAGGCCTAGTAGCACCCACGGTAGGCAGTCAGTCCAGGTACTGTCCTGCAGGCCGGTGCGGAGTGAGGCCTTGAGTGACCTGTGGAAGCGTTCACACAGCCCATTAGCCTGCGGGTGCTACGCCGTGGTTTGGTGGAGCGTCACCCCGAGGTTGCGTGCTGTGGCGTCCAGAGTTCGGAGGTGAACTGGGCGCCTCTGTCGGAGGTTATGTCGGCTGGTACACCGAACCTTGCGACCCAGGTGTTAACGAATGCCCTGGCGATGTCGGCTGTGGTGGTGGAGGTCAGCGGCACCGCCTCAGGCCAGCGTGTGTAGCGGTCGACCATCGTGAGGAGATAAGTTTGGCCTTGCGATGGCGGCAGAGGACCGACGATGTCGACGTGTACGTGGTCGAAGCGACGGCTGGGTACCTCGAAGTCTCCCAGGGGTGCTTTTGTGTGCAGCTGTACCTTAGCCTGTTGGCAAGCGAGGCAGGAGGTGGCCCAAGTCCGAACATCTTTGCTGAGGCCGCGCCAGACGAAGCGCTGGGAGAGGAGTTTGACGGATGCGCGGGAACCCGGATGGGAGAGCCCGTGTAGCGCGTCGAAGATGCGGCGGCGCCAGGTTGCAGGGACGACTGGCCTGGGTTGGCCGAATGAGACGTTGCAAGTGACTGCCGTGGCTTCAGGCCCATGCGCGACCTTGGCTAGGCGTAGCCCTGGCAGGCTGGTAGCCGCCGAGAGGAGGTCTGGGTCCGTGAGCTGGGCCGCTGCTAGTTGCGCGTAGTCAACCGCGAGGTGATTCGCGCAGATGGCGGGACGGGAAAGGCAGTCGGCGACAACGTTGTCTCTACCGGAGACGTGCTGGATGTCCGTAGTAAACTCAGACACGGCCGCGAGCTGGCGTTGCTGCCTAGCGGACCAGGGTTCGGTGTGCTTGGCCATCGCGTTTGTGAGCGGCTTGTGGTCCACGTACGCGGTGAAGGGTGTACCCTCCAGGAGGAACCTGAAATGGCGGACCGACAGGTGGAGCGCGAGGAGCTCGCGGTCGAAAGTAGAGTATTTGACCTCCGGGGGGCGCAGTTGGCGGCTGTAGAAGGCAAGTGGCTGCCACGCGCCATTGACCCACTGCTCAAACACGGCTCCGACCGCGTGGTCGGAGGCATCGGTGGTGAGCGCGACCCGGGCATCGGCCCTTGGGTGCGCGAGCAGGGTGGCGTCGGCGAGCGCGTTTTTGGTGGCGTCGAAGACGGCTGACGTGTCAGTGGTCCAGGCTACGGCCATCTTGCCGGATTTACCTCGGAGGGAGTCGTATAGGGGCTTCATGAGGGCTGCAGCTCTGGGAATGAACCTGTTGTAGAAGTTCACCATCCCGAGGAACTCCTGGAGGCCCTTGATGGTTTTGGGGCGGGGGAATTGCTGGACGGCCTGCACCTTGTTGGGCAGGGGGACGGCCCCAGCAGGGGTGATGTGGTGGCCGAGAAAATCGATCTCGGCTAGGCCGAATTGGCACTTCGCCGGGCTGAGGATGAGCCCGTGTTGGGCTAGGCGCCCGAACAGGATGCGAAGGTGTTCGAGGTGTTCCTGTTGGGAGGAGCTGGCCACGAGAATGTCGTCTAGATAGACGAATAGGAAGTTCAGGTCCCGGAGGACTGAGTCCATAAGGCGCTGGAAAGCCTGGGCTGCATTCTTGAGGCTGAAGGGCATTCTCAGGAACTCGAACAGGCCGAATGGGGTGATGACGGCCGTTTTGGGGATGTCCGCGGGGTGTACGGGGACTTGGTGGTAACCGCGCACCAGGTCGACCTTGGAAAAGACAGTTCGTCCGGCCAGTCGGGCCGAGAAGTCCTGGATGTGCGGCACCGGGTATCGGTCGGGGGTGGTGGCGTCGTTGAGGCGGCGGTAGTCCCCGCAGGGGCGCCAGCCTTTGCCGGGCTTGGGGGCGATGTGGAGGGGCGAGGCCCAAGGGCTGCTGGAGCGGCGGATGATGCCGAGTTGCTCCATGGTGGTGAACTCGGCCCGCGCGATTTCCAGCTTGGCCGGGTTGAGTCTGCGGGCGTGGGCAGAGACCGGGGGGCCGGTGGTGGGGATATAGTGCTCCACACCGTGTTTGGCGGCTTTGGCCGAAAAGGTCGGGTTGGTGAGGGCGGGAAACTCGGCTAGAAGTGCCGAGTAGTCGTCCGTGGCTCTGGCGAGGCAGTAGGTCATCAGGCCGGCCGAACGGGCCGGGGTGAATGCGCCGGGGATGGGGGCCATAGTGTTGATGTCGACGAGGCGGTGCCTCGGAATGTCGACAAGGAGGCCGTGGGCGCGTAGGAAGTCGGCGCCGAGGAGTGGGCAGAGGACCTTGGCTGTGAGGAACTCCCAGCGGTAGCGGCGGCCTGCGAGGTCGAGCGTGACCATGTGGGTGCCATATGTGCGGATGTCAGAGCCATTGGCTGCGGCCAGCGTGATACCCCGTGCGCCGCGTTGGATTTCGAGGGCGGAGGCGGGGGTGATGCTGTGCTGGGCTCCTGTGTCGCACAGAAATCGGCGGTTGGTGCTGTCGTCGGTGACGTACAGTAGGGGCCCCTTTTGCCCCGCGGCCATCGTGGGGGCCGGTGCGGGGGGGGTTTGAAAGTGCACGGTGGCGTGCAGCGTTGGGCCCTAGTGCCAAAACGGGTGTGGTAGTAGCAGTGACCCAGAGTGGAAGGACGGTCGGACCTAGTGGGCCGGGGAGACCGCGTGGTCGTTGCCGTGAGGTTGGGCGCGACGTCGCGGGCGGTCTGCGCGGAGAGCAGCCGGTCGGCCTTTTCAGCTATCTCATTCAGGTCCGTAGAGCCAGACTCCACAATGAGCGGGCGGATGCTGGCGGGGAGCTGCCGAATGAAAAGCGTGCGAAAGAGGGCGCTGGGGTTTTTGTCGTCCGAGAGGGACAGCATGTGGGAAAACAGGTCCGACGGTGAAGCATCACCAAGGCCTGGGAGGTCGAGGAATTGGCAGTTGCACTGGTAAGAGGGCGCCTGAAATTTTTTAAGAAGCGCGGCCTTCAGATGTTCGTACTTGCCTTCCACTGGTGGATCCTGCAGTGCTGCCCAAACCTTGGGGACTGTGGCGTAGGTGAGAGAGGCGACGAGGTAGTCGTACTTCGTGGCGTCGACTGTAATGCTTCTCAGCCGGAATCTGGACTCGGCTTGAATGAACCAGGCCTCGGCCAGGTTCTCCCAAAAGTCCGGTAGTTTAACCGTGACTGCGTTTGTATCCGCCATGCTAGCTTAGGATTCATCCTGAGCGTCGGGGTCACCAGTGTTGAGATACCGCGGCAAACGTGGGAGTCGAGACCAGAGTTTGGTGAAACACAACTGCTTTAATCTACATCATGGCAAAGAGAAACTGGAAAAGCCCGCGCAACCACTTAAATACTCCCCAGACAGGAAGTGCTCCTGGCAGCCTGTCTCTGCGGGAAACAAGTTGCTGGAGGAAAGGGCCCCCGGCTGGGGGCGTCTGCTTAACTGTCCATGCCGCCGTGAGCGGATTATGTCCAGTGGTGGCGTGTCGCCACAGGACCATTTATATTGTGACTAGTATGGGGACCAGGAAGGGAAGTTGGATGGTCAACAGTTTAGTGGAGATGGGGCAAGGGAGCAGGAGGTGAGTCTCAAGGATGAGATGAGCTTGGATAGGGCAAGAGAAGAGATGTGATAGAAGCAGGCAAGAGACGTTGGTGGGTTCTGGACTATGGCAGGTGGAAAGGTTTGTCTTGGTGGGCAAGGGGAAGGGGAAAGCAACAGAGCCAGCTGAATGGATTGTCTTAATCTTGTTGACAAAAAAGCCCATGAACTCCTCACACTTGTTCGAGGTCAGGGAGGAGGGAACAGGGAGAGAGGTTTAACAAGACATTTGGTAATGGAAAATAATAAACCGTGATGATCCTGGAGTGGTTGTGGCAGAGGAGAGGGAAGTATGATAATGCAATTAAATACAGTATTAATTTCCTCATGTAGTGGCTGTAGCAATCACAGAGGTTCAACATCTTTCAGTTGATGCTCTTGGTTAGATTTGGACAAACACTTTAACATGATAAACGCCCTTTACCTTTAACCCATTTAAAAACCCACCATGAAAGTGCTTAAAATTGCGCCGGCCATTCTGGGAAACAGCAGCCAATATTCATGCAGCTGGTATCAACCCACTATCCAGATGGTTCCAACAGCAGAGGTTCCTGGCTTTGACCTCCCTCAAAGACAGTGGACAGCGCTTAACCAAATCTGCAGAGGGCATGGCCGATGCGGCCACTTGCTCCACAAGTGGAAGATGAGACACGACCCAAAGTGCGACTGTGGTCATGAGTTCCAGACCACGGAACACATCACACATCAACCTGCCCTCTAAGATCTGTTGCGAGAAGTACCTCATTTCTCCACTCAGCATCTCAGGAGGCCATCGACTGGATAGCCAAACTAGACATCCCATTATAAGCTTTTCCCATCGTACAAAAGTAGTTGTACCTTTAACCTATGACCTATAGCCAATAGATTTAAAATGCAGCAGTTTACAGAGTATAATATTCACCATATCTAATTTCAGATTGTGAGGACCTGAATTGGAACAAAGAAATGCAGAATTGCATTTGTTTCCACAAAAATTGTAGTAAATATTTAAAATCAACCAAACCCAGTACAGGTAGACTACCCTTTATCCGAACTTCCGAAAACCGGAACCCTCTAAAAACCAAAGGTTTTTTCGTTCAGCGTAAGTCATGCGCACGACTTACGCTGAGCAGAGGGTCAGCGTAAGTCGTGCGCACGACCCCCCGCGGACCCCCCCGTGGACCCCCGCCGGCCCCGACCCCTGCCGACCCCCCCGCGGACCCCCGCCGGCCCCGACCCCCGCCAACTTACGCTGAGCGTCAGGGTGTGGAAGTTAATGTGCAACCAGTTTCTTGGTGTTAAAGGAAAAAACTAATTGCTGCATTTCATTCTAATTTTATGCATGCTTCAACTTACATGAATAAGTCGGCGGGGGTCGGGGTCGGCGGGGGTCCGCGGGGGGATCGGCGCGGGGGTCGGGGCCGGCGGGGGTCCGCGGGGGGGTCGGCGGGGGGTCGTGCGCACGACTTACGCTGCGCGTCAGCGTAAGTCGTGCACACGACCCCCCGCCGACCCCCCCGCCGACCCACCTTCCGAAATCCGAAATTCTCCGAAAACCGAAACACGGCTGGTCCCGAGGTTTTCGGATAAAGGATAGTCTACCTGTATTACTAGCAGAGACTGATAGAATGAATAATGCAGTACATTACACAAAACACAAGTTGAGACATGTGTGGTAACTCACCACAAAGGAAATGAGACGGGACCTATTTAAATTGTATTTTTTTTCTATGATTATAGCTGACAAACCTGTTACTACGTGAACCGGTGTGAAACCACAGTATATTTCCACTGGCTATATAAGAAATGTCTCACAAAGCCTTATCTGAAACAAGGCAAGTAACCCCGCTACCCATCTTTATATCTGAATTGTAGGGTGCTAATGCTGTAATTTATCAATATGATTTAAAAATATTTCCCCACAGTTTTCTTTGCTTGTTAATATAAACCAGTGCTTTCAGGCGTGCAGTGTATTAAAACAGAAATCCAAGATTATTCATGTAAGTTGAAGCATGCATAAAATTAGAATGAAATGCAGCAATTAGTTTTTTCCTTTAACACCAAGAAACTGGTTGCACATTAACTTCCACACCCTGCCCTACAGCCGCCCCCCCCCCCCCCACACCCCGTGCAGCGTAATCTTTCATAGATGCACAAATAGCTAGTAGAGATCATATGACTGAGATTAATTGTTTCTCATAGAAATAACTAGAGGCGTAAAATCAAACATTCATCAATATGGCCTCAAAATTCCTCGGATCGTGATTGTCAGGATCGTGCCAGCCAGTGCCCTCTAGAGCGGATTCCGCTGGAATTTGCCAGGTCACTATGGGACAGGTGGTCACAGATGCCATTACAGGCTCATCTCTGGTGCCTAATTGCCCCATGCAGTTGGAAATTCCAGCCCCCCCACCCACCTCCCCAAGCCCTGCTGTGCCTTCCTCAGCCCTCTGTGTAAGGGGACTGACCTGGTTCAAATGCAGCCATTTCTTGGGAGGATTCAGGCTGCTTCCCTAGCCTGGGTCCTGGCTAGTGTGTCGCAACTCACTCGGTATTCTGACCTCCAGAGGTACACTGGTCCCAACTGAGCTAGTGGAGTGGGAACTCCTGGTGTAGGGAGTCCTCACCTCCTGGCTCCACCAACTGATGATAATTGGCATGTAACAGCAAGCTTCTGTCCTTTACAAGGCAAGTTGGAAATTGCTGGAAATAGCGGAGACACAGGGCGTTCCACTGGAGTTACGGCAGGAGACTTCTGGAACCCCCAAAGAATTTTGTCCTCTATGTAATTCACCTGACAATGTGATCATTCAATAATATATTTGATAACACATGAAAATGAAATGTAGGATAACCCACTGAAAATGGTATTGAAAATCTTCCATGTGAGTGAAAGTTCCTGTTATTCATGAGTTCTAGCCAGTAAGCTTTTTTTTATTTGTTTATGGGATGTGGGTGTCGCTGGCAAGGCCAGCATTTATTGACCATCCCTAATTGCCCTTGAAAAGGTGGTGGTGAGCCGCCTTTTTGAACCGCTGCAGTCCGTGTGGTGAAGGTAATCCCACAGTGCTGTTAGGTAGGGAGTTCCAGGATTTTGACCAAGCAACGATGAAGGATCGGCGATATACTTCTAAGTCTGGATGGTGTGTGACTTGGAGATGGTGGTGTTCCCATGCGCATGCTGCCCTTGTCCTTCTAGGTGGAAGAGGTTGCGGGTTTGAGATGTGCTGCCGAAGAAGCCTTGGCGAGTTCCTGCAGTGCATCTTGTAGATGGTACACACTGCAGCCACGGTACGCTGGTGGTGGAGGGAGTGAATGTTTAAGGCAGTGGATGGGCTGCCAATCAAGCGGGCTGCTTTGTCCTGGATGGTGTCGAGCTTCTTGAGTGTTGTTGGAGCTGCACTCATCCAGGCAAGTGGAGAGTATTCCGTCACACTCCTGACTTGTGCCTTGTAGATGGTGGAAAGGCTTTGGGGAGTCAGGAGGGGAGACACTTGCCGCAGAATACCTAGCCTCTGACCTGCTCTTGTAGCCACAGTATTTATATGGCTGGTCCAGTTAAGTTTCTGATCAATGGTGACCCCCCAGGATGTTGATGGTGGGGGATTTGGCGATCGTAATACTGTTGAATGTCAAGGGGAGGTGGTTAGACTCTCGCTTGTTGGAGATAGTCATTGCCTGGCACTTCTGTGGTGCGAATATTACCGGCCACTTATCAGCCCAAGCCTGAATGTCGTCCAGGCCTTGTTGCATGCGGGCATGGACTGCTTCATTATCTGAGGTGTTGTGAATGGCGCTGAACACTGTGCAGTCATCAGCGAACATCCCCATTTCTATAAGCTATGAAGTTGTAACAAATGTAGCTTAAATTGACTGAATGGGAAGAGGCAAACAGGGTCTCTCTTAAGTTAAGGTGGCTCCAAGATGACACTCCTAGCAATGGAAGTTTAAAACCAAGTCAAGCCTGTGTAATCAGTAATTCGATACCTGAACCAGGCAGGTAGACAGTATTCCAGGACATTGATGCTGATCGACCAGCCAGTCTGGCTCAATAATAGATTCTGGAGGGGGAAATAACAACAACTATTATTTATATAGGGCCTTTAACGTAGTAAAATGTCCCAAGGCACTGCACAGGAGTATTTTAAGACAACAAATTTGACACCGATCCACATAAGGATAAATTAGGGCAGGTGACCAAAAACTTGGTCAAAGATGTAGGTTTTAAGGAGCATCTTAAAGGAGGAAAGAGAGGTAGAGAGATGGAGAGGTTTAGAGAGGGAATTCCAGAGCTTAGGGCCTAGGCAACAGAAGGTTGAGCGATTATAATCAGAGATGCTCAAGAGGGCAGAATTAGAGCAGCGTAGATATCTCGGGGGGTTGTGGGGCTGAAGGAGATTACAGCGAGACAAAGGGGCAAGGCCATGGAGGGATTTGAAAACAAGGATGAGAATTTTGAAATCGAGGCACTGCTTAACCAGGAGCCAATGTAGGTCAGCGAGCACAGGGGTGATGGGCGAATGGGACTTGGTGCGGGTTAGGACACGGGCAGCTTTGAATGACCTCAAGTTTATGTAGGGTGGAATGTGGGAGGCCAGCCAGCAGTGCATTGGAATAGTCAAGTCTAGAGGTAACAAAGGCATGGATGAGGGTTTCAGCAGCGGATGAGCTGAGGCAAGGGCAGAGACAGGCGATGTTACGGAGGTGGAAGTAGGCGGTCTTTGTTATGCTGTAGGTATATGGTTGGAAGCTAATCTCAGGGTCAAATATGACACCAAGGTTGCGAACAGTGTGGTTCAGCCTCAGACATAACCTGCAACTGGGAGCTAGGATTCTTCCCATTCAGCTCCAGATAACTCTCATAGGTAACATGGTCCTTGCTTGACAAGCAACGGGATGCTTACCAATGCTCTGTGCTGGTAAACTGCATGGTTTTAGTTACTGTAACTCCGGCAGTACCCCTGCTCACACTTGAGAGTGCCTAAGCCTTTACCAACCTGCAATTAAGCTCTCTGCACTTGTGTAGGTGCTGTTATGTGTGCACTCTGTGTCAGACACACAAAATTTCTACAGGTGGATGTAGATTTCTCAGTAGCTTTAATGGCAGACTCTTAAACACAGTGATACATTTCTGTATATGTCTCTCGCCCGGCTGACCAAAAAAGCCACTTTCTAATACGGAAGCATTTTAGCAAGCAATGGTTCACAAAATGCCTTATAGATAATGTTATAGAACGGTAAATCTGAAAAAAATACTTTAAATTAAGTTTCAAAAATTGGAGAAAGGTTCAAACTAGTAAAAGACAAATTTAGAACAGATATCAAGAAGTTCTTCACACAAAGAGTAATCAATGCATGGAATGGACTGCTAGATATAGTATAGGCAAAAACCCTGGAATCATTGAAGAACCAATTGCAAAGGGTTAGCTCTAGGATTATTTTGGGTAAATGAAATAAGATGGCCAAATGGCCTTCTTCATCCATAATTATCATGAACTTGTAAACTAACTAGGTGCCTTGAAGCAGTGGCCTTCGTCACTTTATTCAGGGCTATTTTTTAGTTGTACATTGTTTTTTGAGTGGTCAGCTGTTGGGGCTATATCAGTTTTTTTGACGCTGTTCATCAGCTTTTCTGAGTTTTGTAGATTGGCATGTACGTATTAGTTACTGCCTACCTAAAGTTGATTAGTTGTATTTTTAATGTTGCATTAACCACTTATAAAACATCAAAGCCAAACTCAAGGATGTAATTTGATTT
Organism: Somniosus microcephalus; assembly: GCF_052327205.1. NCBI lineage: Eukaryota > Metazoa > Chordata > Chondrichthyes > Squaliformes > Somniosidae > Somniosus > Somniosus microcephalus. The sequence continues at coordinate 253,057,143 of NC_140991.1, forward strand.
GGATAGGATTCATTTGGGCCACGTCCGTTTTACAGGCTTAAAAAAGCACCTAAACATCCAATTTGGTGGCCAGCGGTGTGCATGCCTATCCCGTACTAGAAGTGCACCGCCTGCCATATTTCCTGCCCCTCAAACAGGCATGCAGCCAATGAATAGTGCAGGTAGTGCTGGCTGCATGCCTGAATCATCATGTGAACAAGCATGTGCAGTGTGCTAGGGCTTGTTTTTTTTAAGGTTAGGTGCTGTAGTAAATGTATATCTAAAGGCCCAAGGGATTAAAGGGACAGTGGCAGTGTGGATACAAAATTGGCTAAAGGACAGAAAGCAGAGAGTTGTGGTGAACGGTTGTTTTTCAGACTGGAGGAAATTATACAGTGATGTTCCCCAGGGGTCGGTATTAGGGCCACGACACTTTTTTATATATATTGATGACCTGGACTTGTGTATACAGGGCATAATTTCAACATTTGCAGATGACACGAAATTCGGAAATATAGTAAACAGTGCAGAGGATAGTAACAGACTTCAGGAGGACATAGACAGACTGGTGAAATGGACAGACACATGGCAGATGAAATTTAATGCAGAGAAGTGTAGTGATACATTTTGGTAGCAAGAATGAGGAGAGACAATATGAACTAAATGGTACAATTTTAAAGGGGGTGCAGAAACAGAGACACCTGGGGATGTAGGTACACAAAACTTTGAAGGTGGCAGGATAAGTTGAGAAGACTGTTAAAAGCGGATGGAATCCTTGGCTTTATTAATAGAGGCATAGAGTAAAAAAGCAAGGAAGTTATGCTAAACCTTTATAAAACTCTGGTTAGGCCTCCGCTGGAGTATTGTGATCAATTCTGGGAACTACTCTTTAGGAAGGCTGTCAAGGCCTTAGAGAGGGTGCAAAAGAATTTACTAAAATAGTACAAGGGATGGAGGACTTCAGTTACATGGAGAGATCGGAGAAGCTGAAATTGTTCTCCTTAGAGCAGAGAAGGTTAAGAGGAGATTTGCTAGAGGTATTCAAAATTATGAATGGTTTTGATAAAGTAAATAAGGAGAAACTGTTTCCACTGGCGAGATGGTCAGTAACTAGAGGACGCATTTAAGGTGATCAGCAAAACATCCAGAGACAAGATGAGGATTCTTTTTTGCAGCGAGTTATTGTGATCTGGGATGCACTACCTGAAAGGGTGGTGGAAGCAGATTCAATAGTAACTTTCAAAAGGGAATGAAGGAAAAAAATTGATAGGAAAGAGCAGGGGAGTGGGACTAATTGGGTAGCTCTACCAAAGAGCCGGTACAGGCATGATGGGCCAAATGGCCTCCTTCTGTGTTGGATCATTCTATAATTCATTTTTTTTTAATTCCTCCATTATTTTTGTAAATGTGCTCTCCCTTTTTTCACTAGATTGCTGTTACGTACTTACGGTGATGCTTTTACATCGTGAATTTTTGTTCTTACCTCTTTTTAGTTCCAAACCATTGCTGCAACCAAATTTATCAGCATTTTGCTCCCTGTTTCCTAGATCACGATGTTTCTAGTCCAACAAGGAAAGAAGTATTGCTTAATTTAGTTCTGGGAAATGAAGTTGGGCAACCAGTTGGTGTGAGAGTGGGAAGAACAATTGGGAAATAGCAACCACACCATAGTTAGTCTCAATGAATAGGATAAAGTTGCAGGGCTATGAGGAAAGAGCAGAGCAGTGGGATTAATTAGATAGCTCTTTCAAAGAATCCATACAGACACAATGGGTCAAATGGTTTCCTTCTGTGCTGTAATAAGTTTCTATGATTCTATCTATTCCCTGACATCTTTCAGAACTTTTCTGATGACCCATGGTAGTTGTGTAGGAGCAAAAAGGTGCAGAGTGATTTTACTCTTTAATTTGGGGAAATGGCCTTTTATCTCTACAATGGTTTAATTTTATATTTAACTTAATGGCCCCTTTTTCCTAATAAACTTCAGTCACAAACCATAGCTTTACAAAGAAAACAATAAATTATTCTTCACTAGGAAAATAGGCATTTGTAGGAGTCGCTGGAAATAAACAGACTGCGAGACTTTCATAGCAGCAAAGAAAAACGTGTGTTAGCTTTATTAACTCTCCGCATGGACTGAGGGACCTGGCCTCGTCGCAGGGCTATGACGTCATCACACAATCGATGACTCTTAAAGGGACCCTGCCCCGATAACCCAACCAAGTTCCGTACATAACGTGGAGCGATAACAACATTGGCTATACATAGTGAATTGTGTTACTGTCCCTATGTGGTCTCCGCCACATACGTCCCCCCAGAATTCACTAGAACTGGCAATGTCAGTCGTTGAGGGGCCCAGATCACACGGCCGAAACGGCTCCTTAAGTCCGGGGCGGGGACCGGGGGGGGGTCGCAGGAGGGTCCCCGGGCGCTCGGTGGTGGACTGAGGGTGCAGAAGCCGGAGGTCGGCCCCGATGTGGGGGCTGAGCCAACCCAGCAGGTCGGTCCAGATCCAGGTGGGCCGGCTTAAGACGGTCCATGGAAATGTAGTCCGGCTTACCGCCGACATCCACCTCGAAGGCCTTGTCCCCAGCTTCCAAGACGCGGAATGGTCCGTCGTAGGGTGGGTGAAGAGGTCCCCGGTGGGCATTGTGGCGGAAGAAAACGTACTCCGCCGCACGAAGGTCGGGTGGAACGTGGGACTGAGGGATACCGTGCTGCGACGTGGGCACCGGCGCGAAAACCTTGGCATTGTCCAGGAGGGCGGACCGCTGACGGGCTGCGGACCAAGGGTCCGAAGCATTGGGGACGAAATCCCCGGGAACCCGCAGCGGCTGCCCATAGACGAGCTCAGCGGACGAGGACTGGAGGTCCTCCTTGGGGGCGGTCCTGAGTCCCAGCATGACCCACGGGAGTCTGTCGATCCAACTGTCATCCCGGAGGCTGGCCCAGAGTGCGGCCTTCATGGAGCGATGAAACCGTTCACACAGCCCGTTAGCCTGAGGGTGATATGCGGTGGTGTGGTGGAGTCTCAACCCGAGACCTTGGGCGACTGCGTTCCAGAGCTCCGATGTGAACTGGGGCCCCCGGTCGGAGGAGACGTCAGATGGGGCGCCGAACCGGGCGACCCAAGTGTTGATGAACGCCCGAGCCACATTGGCGGACGTTGTTGACGACAGCGGGACGGCTTCCGGCCATCGGGTGGTTCTGTCGACCATCGTGAGGAGGTGGGTGAACCCGCGGGAGGGCGGCAGGGGCCCCACCAGGTCCACGTTAACATGGTCAAACCGCCTCTCGGGTACCGCGAAAGGCGCCAACGGGGCCTTAGTATGGCGATGCACTTTTGAGCGCTGGCATACCACGCAGGTATTGGCCCAGTCACGAACGTCCTTCTTGAGCCCGTGCCAGACGAACTTAGCCGCCACCAGCTTCTGTGATGGCTTCCTGCCCGGGTGGGAAAGGCTAAGGACGCCGTCGAAAACCTGCCGTCTCCACCCGTCGGGCACGACGGGGCGTGGCTGCCCAGCGGAGATGTCGCACAGGAGCGTGGTGCCGGCATCGTCAAACACGACGTCCGCTAACTGAAGGCCCGTGACAGCCGTCCTGTAGGCCTGGACGTCCAGGTCGGAGGCCTGGTTGGCCACCATGCGGGTGTAGTCGATGCCGAGGTGTACGGCGCTGGCGACGGCCTGGGAGAGACAGTCAGCGACAGGGTTGTTTTTCCCAGCCACATGCTGGATGTCCGTCGTGAACTCAGAGACGAAGGAAAGCTGGCGCTGCTGACTGGCCGACCACGGCTCAGAAACTTTGGCCATGGCGAAGGTCAACGGCTTGTGGTCCACGAATGCCGTGAATGGGCGGGCCTCCAGCAGGAAACGGAAGTGTCGGACGGCGAGGTAGAGGCCGAGAAGCTCGCGATCGAAGGTGCTGTACTTTCGCTCGTTGGGGCGGAGCTGCCGGCTGAAGGCGACAAGCGGCTGCCAGGTGCCATTGACCCACTGTTCGTGGACGGCGCCGACAGCATAGTCCGAAGCGTCAGTGGTGAGAGCGATCGGCGCATCGGGCAACGGATGCGCCAGCATGGTCGCGTTAGCCAGGGCCCTTTTCGTGTCCGTGAAAGAATTGGCCATCTCCTTGGACCAGTCGACAGCGAGCTTGGCGGGCTTGCCTTTGATGGCCTCGTAAAGGGGCCACATAACCTGGGCTGCCCGGCGAACGAAGCGATGATAAAAATTCACCATGCCCAAAAACTCCTGCAGGGCCCTCACGGTGAGAGGTCACGGAAAATCCTTCACGGCCTCCACTTTCGATGGCAGTGGCACCGCACCGTCCTTCGTGATGCGGTGCCCGAGAAAGTCGATCGAGGACAGCCTGAACTGGCACTTGGCCGGATTGATGATTAGGCCGTGCTGGCTGAGGCGTTCGAAGAGAGTCCGGAGGTGGGACACATGCTCCGTCCTGGAGGCGCTGGCGATGAGAATGTCGTCCAGGTAGACGAACAGGAATGGCAGGTCCCGTAACACGGTGTCCAGTAGGCGTTGAAAAGCCTGAGTGGCGTTTTTGAGACCGAATGGCATGCGGAGGAATTCGAACAGCCCGAACAGTCCAAAGATGTGCGGGTTAGGTTGATTGGCCATGATAAAAATTGGCCCTTAGTGTTAGGGGGGATTAAATACGTGGGGTTACGGGGTTACGGGGATAGGGCTTGGGTGGGATGGCTGTCGGTGTAGGGACCGGGTGCTAGGGTTTGGATGATCAGCTATGATCTCGTTGAATGGCGGAGCAGGCTCGAAGGGCCGAGTGGCCTACTCCTGCTCCTATCTTCTATGTTTCTATGTTTCTATGATCACCGCGGTTTTCGGGACGTCCTGCAGCCAAACGGGGACCTGGTGGTAACCCCGAACAAGGTCCACTTTAGAGAAAACAACTTTCCCGGCCAGGCGGGCGGAAAAGTCCTGGATGTGTGGAATCGGGTAGCGGTTGGGGGTCGTAGCGTCATTGAGGCGCCGGTAATCGCCGCATGGGCACCAACCGCCGCCTGGTTTCGGTGCGATGTGGAGGGGCGAGGCCCATGGACTGTTGGACCGGCGAATGATGCCGAGGCGCACCATCGTGTCAAACTCGGTTTTAGCGATGGCGAGTTTCCCCAGGTCGAGACGCCGAGCGCGGGTGTAAACAGGCGGACCGGTGGTCGAGATGTGGTGTTCTACCCCGTGCTTGGTGGCGGTGGATGAGAAAGTGGGCTTCGTGAGGTCCGGGAACCCGGCGAGGAGGCGGGAAAACTCGTCGGAGGCCGAGAGTGCGCTGGACAACTTCGTCGTGCCGGAACCACTGAGCGAACACGGGAGCGAACTGAAAGTCTCAGGGTTGATGAGACGTCGGTTCTTGACGTCCACCAAAAGGCCATTGGCGCAGAGGAAGTCAGTGCCGAGAAGGGGGGTGGGACACTTTTGCTGTAACAAAGTCCCAAGCGAAACGTTGCCCGCCAAAACACAGCGCCACGCTCCGTTTCCCGAAAGTACGGATGGAACTGCCGTTGGCGGCTTCGAGGGCGGGGCCGTGGTTCCGCCCCTGTATGTCTACAGTTGACGCGGGCAGGACGCTCACCTGGGCACCCATGTCGCAGAGGAAACGACGTCCAGAGTCAGTGTCCATAATGAATAACAGACTACCTGAACGGCCGATAGCCATGGTAGCTAATGAGTGGGCCTTCACGTTTTCCGACGCGGTAAAGCTGCACGGGGGCCGGCACTTCTTAGCGTTGGGGCTGAACTGTGCGTGGTAGAAGCACATGCTTGGGGGCTGCCGCCATTGGGCTGTGGTGGTGAGGGCAGGGCCCTGCATGGCCACGCAGTACTGTTGCCCGGCGGAGAAAAATTTGTCGGCCTCCTTGGCCAGGGTGCGGAAATCACTAATATGAGAGTTGGCTAAAGCCGACCGTACCTGCCCTGGCAGCTGTTGTAGGAACAGTTCTCTGAAGAGGAAACACGGCTTGTGCTTGCCCAGGAGGGTTAACGTGTGGTCCATCAGTTCTGAGGGCTTGGAGTCGCCAAGCCCGGGTAGAGAGAGAAGCTGGCGTGCGCGCTCGGGTTCAGGAAGGCCAATGGAATCTTGGCTTTTATTGCAAGGGGGATGGAGTACAGGAAACTTTGTGCTATCCGGCACCGACGGGACCGAGCTGTTGCCGTCCCATCAAAACTGCCGGACAAACCAGCGCTAATGTTGAAACATACGGAGATTTTGAGCTCTGTATCTGGCAACAAACCCTGTTGCTTAGCAACAGCTTCTAAACAGTCGGCCGTACCTTGCAAGCGTCTCTGTAGCTTAGCAACAGCTTCAGCGAGACCTTGCAGAGCCTGACTGGTGAAGAAAAAGCAACGAAAAGAAAAAAAAACGAACGAAACGGCTCCTGATTTTTGCCGGTGGCTCGAGCATTCCGGACAAACCAAAGTTTCCTGTATAAAAGTAGGGAAGTCTTGCTTCAGTTATAAAGGTACTGGTGAGGCCACACCTGGAATACTGCGTACAGTTTTGGTTTCCATATTTAAGAAAAGATATACTTGCTCTCGAGGCAGTTCAGAGAAGGTTCACTCGGTTGATTCCGGAGATGAGGGGGTTGACTTATGAAGAAAGGTTGAGTAGTTTGGGACTCTACTCATTGGAATTCAGAAGAATGAGAGGTGATCTTATTGAAACATATAAGATTGTGAGGGGGCTTGATTGGGTGGATGCGGTGAGGATGTTTCCACTGATGAGTGAGACTAGAACTAGGGGGCATAATCTTAGAATAAGGGGCTGCCCTTTCAAAACTGAGATGAGGAGAAACTTCTTCACTCAGAGGGTAGTAAATCTATGGAATTTGCTACCTCAGAGAGCTGTGGAAGCTGCGACATTAAATAAATTTAAAACGGAGATAGACAGTTTCCTAGCTGATAAGGGAATTAGGGGTTACGGGGAGCGGGCAGGGAAGTGGAGGTAAGTCTAGGTTCGGATCAGCCATGATCCTATTGAATGGCGGAGCAGGCCCGAGGGGCCGTATGGCCTACTCCTGCTCCTACTTCTTATGTTCTTATGTTAGTCCAAAAGTCTCTAGGAGGTGCGTTCTCAGCGTCGCAAATTTGTGGTGTTCCGGGGGGGGTCCTCGAGCAGGCTCACGACTCTGGCCACGGTGGAGCTGCCGAGAGCAGAGACAACGTAATAATACTTCGTGTCGTCCGCGGTGATGTCCCGGAGTGCAAACTGAGCCTCGGCCTGGGTGAACCAAGCGGCAGCCTGCCGTTCCCAAAACTCCGGTAATTTGAGAGAAACGGCGTTCGTCGCCATCTCGGATAAAGTCTTTGGAAATGTCCAAAAGAGAAACGGGGTCACCAATGTAGGAGTCGCTGGAAACAAACAGGCTGCAAGACTTTCATAGCAGCAAAGAAAAACGTGTTCGCTTTATTAACTTGATGTGCCTTCAATAACTCAAAGACAAGGAATTTAAAGGATTCAACTAAGGCTTTTAATCACTAAGAACATAGCAGCATAGCAGGTCTTCCCACATCGGGTTCATCTGGTAGTGAGTGACTCATACAGCTCCTGAGACCTTTATATGGCAAAAGACAGGGGCGTAGCCAATACACACAATAGGAACAAAAGGGTGTGGTTCACACAATACAAGCAGGTAAAATACAAGCAGGTCTGATGAAGGCATATTTCATCACATTCACCCCTTCTACAGATTTAGTCTGTCCGGGGGTGTGATAGTCCTTCCTGAACGTCGCAACAGTACCTCGGGTTCCGACCGGGAGTCCGTGGTGCCCTCCTGGGCATACCCATGTGCCGGGGGTGTTGCAGGTACTTCTGGGGGTGGTGAGGATACCTCTGGGGATGGTGGAGGTTCTTCTGGGGGTGGTGGTGATGGGTCGTCGTCGTCGCTTCCTGCCGAGGCGAGGTCCTTTATGGACACGGTGTCTTCACGCCCGTCGGCGTGCTTGACGTACGCGTACTGTGGGTTTGCGTGGAGTAGGCGTACTGCTTCCACGAGGGGATCCGTTTTGTGGCCCCTCACATGCTTCCGTAACAGGACTGTCCCTGGGGTGGAGAGCCACGAGGGTAGGGATACTCCTGAGGTTGATTTGCGGGGAAAAACGAACATCTTCTCATGAGGAGTGGTGTTAGTAGCAGTACACAGTAGCGACCTTATCGAGTGGAGTACGTCTGGGAGGACCTCCTGCCAGCGGGAGGTGGGGAGGCCTTTAGACCTTAGTGCTAAGGTGACCGCCTTCCACACTGTCACGTTCTCCCTCTCCACTTGCCCATTACCCCGGGGGTTATAACTAGTGGTCCGACTCGTGGCTATCCCCTTCGACAGCAGGTATTGGCGCAGTTCATCGCTCATGAACGACGCCCCCCTGTCAGTGTGGATGTAGTTAGGCATGCCGAACGTGCAAAACAGGTTGCCGAGGCACTTGATGACCGTGTCACTGGTCATATCTGGGCAGGGGTAGGCGAATGGGAAGCGGGAGTACTCATCCACAATGTTGAGAAAGTACACATTGCGGTCGGTGGAGGGGAGTGGTCCCTTGAAATCTAAGCTCAGGCGCTCGAATGGCCGTGTAGCTTTGATCAGGTGGGCTCAGTCGGGTCTGAAAAAACAGGGCTTGCATTCCGCACAGGTGCGGCAGTCCCTGGTCAGAGACCGGACCTCCTCGATGGAATAGGGCAGGTTACGGGATTTTATAAAGTGGAATAGCCGGGTGATCCCCGGGTGGCAGAGGCCATTGTGGAGGCCCTGTAGCCTGTCCCCCTGGATGCTGGCACACATCCCTCGTGATAGGGCATCGGGGGATTCGTTGACGGCCCCCGGCCTATATATTATGTCGTACTCAAACGTGGAGAGTTCGATCCGCCACCTGAGAATTTTGTCGTTCTTGATCTTCCCCCTCTGTTTGTTGTTAAACATGAAGGCTACCGACCGCTGGTCGGTAAGCAGGGTGAAGCGTTTGCCGGCTAGGTAGTGCCTCCAGTGCCGCACTGCCTCCACTATGGCCTGGGCCTCCTTCTCTACCGAGGAGTGCCTGATCTCGGGCCCTTGGAGGGTTCTTGAGAAAAAGGCTACGGGCCGCCCATCCTGGTTGAGGGTGGCTGCTAAAGCGAAGTCGGACGCATCGCTTTCGACCTGGAAAGGGATGTTTTCGTCCACTGCCCGCAGCGCGGCCTTCTCAATGTCGTGCTTAATGCTGTTGAAGGCGGCGTGGGCCTCGGCTGTGAGCGGGAAGGACGTTGATTTCAGGAGGGGACGGGCCTTGTCGGAATAATTGGGGACCCATTGGGTGTAATAGGAGAAGAACCCCAGGCACCTTTTCAGGGCCTTGGGAGTGTTTGGTAGGGGTAGCTCCCGTAGGGGGCGCAATCGGTCGGGGTCCGGACCGATTTCCCCGTTTTCCACCACGCAGCCCAGGATACAGAGGCGCGTGGTGCTAAAGACACACTTATCCTCATTGTAGGTGAGATTGAGTCTGAGGGCGGTTTTCAGAAATCTCGCGAGGTTCGAGTCGTGGTCTTGCTGGTCGTGGCCGCAGATGGTGACGTTGTCTAGGTATGGGTAGGTGGCTGTTAACTGGTTCTCATCGACCATGCGGTCCATCTCCCGCTGGAAGACCGAGACCCCGTTCGTTACCCCAAAGGGGACTCTGAGGAAGTGGTAGAGACGTCCGTTCACCTCGAAGGCGGTGTATGGACGGTCCTCCGGCCTAATGGGGAGCTGGTGGTATGCCGCTTTTAGGTCGATGGTGGAAAACACCCGGTATTGCGCGATTTGGTTAACTATATCCGCTATGCGGGGCAGGGGGTAGGCGTCTAGCTGGGTGTATAGATTAACCGTCTGGCTATAATCTATCACCATCCGCTTCTTTTCGCTACCCTTAACTACTACTACCTGGGCGCGCCACGGGCTGGTACTGCATTCGATGATACCCTCCCGCTTGAGTCTTTCTACTTCCGACGCAATGAACCGTCTATCCTCCTAGCTGTACCGCCTACTCTTGGTCGCTATGGGTCGACAGTTGGGTGCGAGGTTGGCGAACAGAGAGGGCAGCTTGACCTTCAGGGTAGCCAGACCGCACACTGTGAGGGGCGGCTGGGACCCACCGTAGGTAAGCGTGATACTTTGGTGGTGGAACTGGAAGTCCAGACCCAAGATCACGCTCACACAGAGATCTGGCATTATCAGTAGTTTAAAATCTCTGTAATCATTGCCTTTTACCGACAACATAACCGCGCAGAAACCTGTAATTTTTGAGGTATGAGTCTTATCGGCCATGGCGATTTTGCCCTGTGTGGGGACTATCGTTAGAGAAAGTCGTTTTACCAGGCTAGGATGAATAAAGCTTTCGGTGCTCCCGCAGTCAATCAAGCATTTAACCTTGTTCCCGTTTACCTCTATGTCCATCATCGATTTAGACAACGGATGTGGCCTGGATTGATCCACTGTGATTGAGGCCACCAGTGGGTCCTGGAGGTCCGTGTAGTCGGGGCAAGATGGCGGACTCCATGAGGGTGGACAAGATGGCTTCCAAGATGGACGCTCCCACGGCACGCATGTGGCAGTGGTGGAGTTGGAGGCGGGGTTCCCTCTGCAGATTTTGCTGAAATGTCCTTTCTTCCCGCATTTAAAACAGGTGGTGCCCTTCGCTGGGCACAGATGCCTGGAGTGTTTGTCCTGACCGCAGAAGTAGCATTTCGGGCCCCGATGCATCGCGGCAGTAGTGGGGCTCCTGGGTGGAGGCTGGGGCTCCGATGGTGCTGGGCTGGCCTGAGACCTGGGAGGTGAAGATGGCTTCCAAGATGGCGGCCTCCACGGCGCGCACGAGGCGGAGTGGGCCGCGTGGCCTGGGGAACAGGATTCAGAGTTCCTCTGGGCCATATCCAGCGATCGCGCTATATCTATAGCCTGTTTTAAGTCCAGTCCCTCCTTTTCAAACAGTTTCTGCCGAATATAATTTGAACTGAGGCCCGCAATAAGGGAGTCTCAAATCAGCTCCTCCGTGTACATGATGGCAGACACGGCCTTACAGTTACAGTCTCTGCCCAGTACTTTTAGGTTTAGTATAAAGTCCTCTAGTGACTCACCATGCCGCTGCGTGCGAGTAGTCAGAAGATGCCTGGCGTACACCACGTTTATTGGCCGCACGTAGTGGGCCTTCAGGATGGTGCAGGCCTCCTCGAAGCTGGTGGCATCTTGGATGAGAGGGGAGACCCAATGGCTCACCCAGTTTCGCAGGATTCCCAGTTTCATGTCTCCGGTAGCGGTTTCGGCTGCGGCTATGGCAGTGGATGAGTTTGCAATGAAAAATTCGAAGCATTGGAACCAGTGTCCGAACTGTGTGGCTGCGTCTGAGGCATGGGGGTCCAGATCCAAGCGCTCTGGTTTCAGGAGTCAATCCATCTTGGTGTTTTAGTGATTAAAATTGATGTGCCTTCAATAACTCAAAGACAAGGAATTTAAAGGATTCAACTAAGGCTTTTAATCACTAAGAACATAGCAGCATAGCAGGTCTTCCCACATCGGGTTCATCTGGTAGTGAGTGACTCATACAGCTCCTGAGACCTTTATATGGCAAAAGACAGGGGCGTAGCCAATACACACAATAGGAACAAAAGGGTGTGGTTCACACAATACAAGCAGGTAAAATACAAGCAGGTCTGATGAAGGCATATTTCATCACATAACTCTCCGCATGGACTGAGGGACCTGGCCTCGTCGCAGGGCTATGACGTCATCACACAATCGATGACTCTTAAAGGGACCCTGCCCCGACAACCCAACCAAGTTCCATACATAACGTGGAGCGATAACAACATTGGCTATACATAGTGAATTGTGTTACTGTCCCTATGTGGTCTCCGCCACACATTACAATTAAACAACACCTTGGGTTTATGCACGATTTAGAATTGCTTTAGCAACAATAAAACACCCTCAATTTCCCAAAATACATAACCTTTTGGAAATCAAATGCCTATCTTAGACTATCCCCATAACAAAAGTTATACACTCATGGTTGGTTCTAGCTCATTGGAAATACTCCATATATTTTGATCGATACCATTGTAGTGTAGCACAGCTTTGTCTTGTAGTCAGGTCATCTGCTTCACAGGCAATCTGTAAGCCTACATTAAGGCATGAAGCTGTGCGGTAGAGCAATCATGAAGGTTCCAGGGGAGGTTAGAGCAGTCGCGGTGAAGCGGTGTCTCTAACTTCTGCTTAGCTTTTAAAAGTCTTTTACTTTGAACCACACATCTGGACGGTGGCTTGTCAGCAATAGGTTCCTCCAAATGCAACCCACAATTGATTGACACTTCGCTTTTGTTCTCCACACCCACAACAACCTCCAGCCATCCTGGAGTCGAGCTCTTGTTTCTATGGTGATCTGTCCTTCTGTGTGTGGTCTTTTTTACAATGTGTAAATTAACAATCCTTTTTAAAAGAGTCCTTTTCTTTCAGCATGCTGGAGCCGATTTAATATCAAGCTTTCATTTATTACAGCTATTTTTAATACAGTTGTTACCCTATGGTTTCAAAAAGATCATTATGCCCACTGCAGAATTAACCAACATTTCAACAGGCATGTCAATGAACTGGGCTTTACAAATTCACTGTTGAGATAATTGCTACTACAATGTGCATGCTACAGCTGGTTTAATGGCACTTGCCATTGCTTATATAAATTGAGTGGCTGTTAAGCTACTTGAGAAATGATCATTATTATCAATGCATTCTGGCACTAAACGAAGAACCACATCTAATGAAATGATTCAGGAAGAAACAGGTGAGATGGCATTTTAATTTGTTGCAATTCAATTTTACAGCAATGAAATTGGTATCTTCCTGAAAAATCTCCTCAACTTTGACAATATATTACACATAAAGCAAACAGTAAAGCTTTGTACAATATGGTGTATTTGGACTTTTAGGAAGTTCCACACAGTAGATTTCTATTTAAAATCCAAAGGAATCTAGGTAGAACTGAGGACTTCATAATAAGTAAGTTAAAAGATCCCCTCGCCCCACCATTGGTGGCCATGGTCCCTAAGCTCTGGAATTCCCTCCCTAATCCTATCCATCACCCTCCTTCCTCCTTAAAACCTACCTTTATGACCAAACTTTTAGTCATCCTTCCTAATATTTCCTTCTTTGGCTCGATCTCAAATTTTGTCTGATTAAACTCCTGTAGGGTTGCTAACCCTAGTTGTGACAAATTCTGAGAGATTTGATCACATGGCATTCAATCACGTGACACTGCTCATGTGATGCTTCATCACATGAGATTTGCCCACTGTGTAAATGTTAGTTGAGTGTCTTAGCCTCATCGAGCCTAGGGTGACCATATTTTCTAAACCGAATCTGGGGACACACAGGTTGGGAGCACAGCAAAGTAGCTAGGATGGAAAATGTGGGTTGCACAGCATAACAAGGCAAAATTTTTTAGCAGCCTATATTTTAACAGTTGCATTTTTACACTACAAATCCAAAACAAATGGGCATATAATTACTGTGGATGTAACGTCACACTATTGAAGCGTGTTCAGACACCGTTTATAAATAATACAATAACACTCTTCAAGAACGTCAGTTTCTCGTACCCACTGTCTGTACGGCCTATTCAGAAAATCTCATTTTCACTTAAACCGAATCTCGACTCTTGCGTGTATTCTATGTCATATGTCGTTCAGTCAGCGTCGCAGCTATGGCAGCTGCAATAGTGCTGTACCATCTAAACACATCCCCGAATTTTTTTTTAATTTGTTCATGGGATGTGGGCATCGCTGGCAAGGCCAGCATTTATTGCCCATTCCTAATTGCCCTTGAGAAGGAGGTGTTGAACCGCCTTCTTGAACCGCTGCAGTCTATGTGTTGAAGGTACTCCCACAGTGCTGTTAGGTAGGGAGTTCCAGGATTTTGACCCAACGACGATGAAGGAACGGTGATATATTTCCAAGTCAGGATGGTGTGTGACTTGGAGGGGAACTTGCAGGTGATGGTGTTCCCATGTGCCTGCTGCCTTTGTCCTTCTAGGTGGTTGAGGTCGTGTGTTTGGGAGGTGCTGCCGAAGAAGCCTTCGTGAGTTGCTGCAGTGCATCTTGTAGATGGTACACACTGCAGCCATGATGCGCAGGTGGTGGAGGGAGTGAATGTTTAAGGTGGTTTAAGCAGGCTGCTTTGTCCTGGATGGTGTTGAGCTTCTTGAGTGTTGTTGGAGCTGCACTCATCCAGGCAAGTGGAGAGTATTCCATCACACTCCTGACTTGTGCCTTGTAGATGGTGGAAAGGCTTTGGGGAGTCAGGAGGTGAGTCACTTGCTGCAGAATACCCAGCCTCCGATCTGCTCTTGTTGTTACAGTATTTATGTGGCTGGTCCAGTTAAGTTTCTGGTCAATGATTACCCCCAGGATGTTGATGATGGGAGATTCAGCAATGGTAATGCCGTTGAATGTCAAGTGGTGGTGGTTAGACTCTTGCTTGTTGGAGATAGTCATTGCCTGGCACCTGTGTGATGCGAATGTTACTTGCCACTTATCAGTCAGCTCCGGACCTCATTACAGCTTTGGTCCAAACATGAATAAAAGAGCAGAAATCCAGAGGTGAGATGAGAGTGACTGCCCTTGACAACAAGGCAGCATTTAACTGAGTGTGGCATCAAGGAGCCCTAGTAAAACTGAAGTCAATGGGAATCGGGGGGAAACTCTCCATTGGCTGGAGTCATACCTAGCACAAAGGAAGATGGTTGGGGTTGTTGGGAGCTAATTCTTATATTCTTATTTTCTAAGGCTGCATTTATTGTCCTGTCTAGGTGGTGATGAGCCTTCTCCTTGAACTGCTCCAGTCATTATGGTGATAATGCTCCCACAATGGTGTTAGAGAATTTCAGGATATACATAAGAACATAAGAAATAGGAGCAGGACTAGGCCACTCAGCCCTTCGAGCCTGCTCCGCCATGCAATAAGATCATGGCTGATCTTCTACCTCAATTTCACCTTCCCACACTATTGAACCAATAGTGATGACGGAATGGCGATATGTGCCCAAGTTACAACATTGTGTGACATGGAAGGAAACTTGGAGGTGATGGTATTCCCACAACATTCCTGCCCTTGGCCTTCTCAAGAGTAGAGATCACAGGGGAGGGACGTGTTGTTGAACTAACATTGGTGAATTGCTGCACTGCATCCTGTAGAACATACATACTGTAGCCGCAGTGTGGCAGTTCTGGAGGGCGCAGATATTGAATCCAGTGGTAGAGGCTCCAATCAAGTGAACAGTTCTGTCCTGGATAGAGTCGAGACTCTTGAGTGTTGCAGCTGCACCCATCGAAGGAATTGGTGAGTAATACTCACACTCCTAAATTAAGCCCTGTAGATGGTAGATAGGATTTGAGGGATGAGTCACTTGTCTCTGAGCACCCAGCCTCTGACCTACTGTTGTAGCCACATTGTTGATGTCGCTGGTCCAGCTAAGCTTCAGAATCATAGAATGGTTACAGCACGGAAGAAGGCCATTCAGCCCATTGAGCCCATGCCGGCTCTCTGCAAGAGCACTTCAGCTAGTCCCACTCTCCCGCCTTTTCCCTGTAACCCTGCAAAAAAAATTTCCTTCAGGTACTTATCCAATTCCTTTTGAAAGCCACGAATGAATCTGCCTCCACTATCCTTTCTGGCAGTGCATTCTAGATCCTAACCACTCGCTGCGTAAAAAAAAGATTTTCCTCATGTCGTCTTTGGTTCCTCTGCCAATCACCTTAAATCTGTGTCCTCTGGTTCTCGACCCTTCCGCCAATGGGAATAGTTTCTCTCTATCTACTCTGTCTAGACCCCTCATGATTTCGAACACCTCCATCAAATCTCCTCTCAACCTTCTCTGCTCTAAGGAGAACAACCCCAGCTTCTGCAGTCTACTGTTGTGGAGGCCTTGCCTTCCCCCAGCGGCCTGGGCCGGCGCAGGCAGGGCACACCAAGTGCAGGCAGGGCAGCAGGCGGGGCTGGCGGTGGCACAGCGGCTCCCGGCACAGCTCCAGCGGGCTCGACGTCAGTGAGGCAGGTGGCGCCTCGGGCCCAGACTTGGCCTGCGTGGCTGTAGCTGCTGTTGCAATAGCGGTGGCTGCCGCGGCCTCCATTTTACCACCTCCCCTTTCTTCTCCCTCTGGACAGTGGTACTATTGAAGGTCAAAGGAAGATAGCTGGTCTTTCTCTTGTTCAAGACGGTCATTACCTACTCTCCTAAGTTCCTTCACTTGCTGCTCAGTGACCACCACTCCCACTTGTAAAATGCTCTGAGACATTTGTTTATGGTTTGTCTGTTTGTCTGTTTGTCTGTCTGTCTGTCTGTCCGCTATACACTCAAAAGTTATAGAGCGTACCTACACACATGTTATATCAAAAGAAAGCTTATCATTAGGGGAGTCTAATAGGCATATTTACTTTTTGGTCAGACAAAAATTGTTCGGACAGTATACAAAAAATGTTCAAAAAACGTTCAAAAGTCCGCTCATTAGCGCTTGACCAATCCTACCGCTCATTAGCATTGAGTGACGTGATGGTTGACCAATCCTACACTTCAGTGACCTGATGGTTGACCAATCGGTGCGTCACGGGCGGGACCTAATCCTGCAGCCTCCCGAAACTTCGCCGCCGTTTTTTACCCTGCTTTTCCTCAAAGCTGCGTCGGCCCGCTGGAGCGGGAGGTGAGTTAGGGTCACTCGGGCTGGGCCTCACAACCGCTTGGCCCGAGACACAGAGCGGGGGAGCGGCAGCGGCCAGCCGTCAACCGCGCGGCCCGAGACTGCGTCGGCCCGCCAGAGCGGGAGGTGAGTTGCGGTCACTCGGACCGGGCCTCACAACCGCTCTGCCTGAGACACAGAGCAGGGGAGCGGCAGCGGGCGGCCGTCAACCACGCGGCCCGACACACAAAGCGGGGGAGCGGCAGTGGCCGGCCGTCAACCGCGCGGCCCTCTAAACTGCCCTGGCAACGCCGGGCCCCCCCTGCTATTTTATATAAATATAAGTTGTTGTTGCTGGTTCCCATTTCTGAATCAGGAACTGAAGACTGCTGATACAGGGCAACAACTGACTGTCTTTCCCCTACCTTCAGGAAAGGTTCCTGATGTATCAGTGGGATGTGCTAGTAAACAAGACAATCTTCAGTGCATTAAATCATACATGAACTGATCTCCATGTTAAACAATGACTTGGGTAAAGTGCAAGTGGTGATGGAGGCAGCCTTGTCAGATATACAAAGCTCTTTAATATTCCTGCATTGTGTATTGAGTTACAACTTGTTAAGAATTCAGTCCTCTTATGCAAGTTTCTGCAACCGGTTTGGGTGCACATTGCAGTAAGCTACAGTATACAGGTTAACAGAACCTACACAAGGGTAAGTTTACCGTTTGCTCAGTGTTGGTTTAGTACCCTAGGTGCTGAAATACAATCTGCACTGCTTTATGGTTTTGCTGACATAGGGCTGGAATTGATCCAACTTATGAGTGTTGGTTTTGTGCTGACAACTTGCAATCTTTTACAATGTATGCAAACTAGTCTCTGCCACTTAAACTCCTGGCTGCTCTGCAAATTTCTGTACAGTTTGGTACATAGAATTTACAGCACAGAAACAGGCCATTCGACCCAAAAGGTCTATGCTGGTGTTTATGCTCCACACAAGCCACCTTCCACCATGTTTTGGTACCACTTATGCAGGATGAAGGCTCACGATTTAGTATCATAACTGTTATGTTGTTAAATCCAAGTTTCTGCCCTCCAATGAAACAATATAATACTTTACCATCCCTGGGGAAGAGACAACATTTAGTGGCACCTTATCATCTATCAATTATAGTTCCAGTCGCTCAATGCTGAATTGCATATATGTGCTCCAGGTCTATCAGTGCCATAGGTGGTGGCATTTAAGAATACATGGATCTTACAGACTAGGTAATGTAAATACACAGTGTCCTCACTGTAGAAGACACAAAAAACATTCTGGAAATAATGGGGAACCAAGGGTCTAGAGAGAATGAGGAACTTAAAAAAATCAGTATAAGTAAAGACATAGTACTGGAGAAATTAATGGGACCAAGTGGCGACAAATCCCTTGGACCTGACAACCTGCATCCTAGTGTTTTAAAAGAGGTAGCTGCAGAGATAGTGGATGCACTGGTATTAATCTTCCAGAATTCCCTCGATTCTAGAACCGTTCCCAAGGATTGGAAGGTAGCAAACATAACCCAGCTATTTAAGAAAGGAGGAAGAGAAAAACGGGGAATTATAGGCCAGTTAGCCTGACATTAGTAGTAGGCAAAATGCTAGAATCTATTATTAGGGATGTGGTAACAGGGCACTTAGAAAATCATAATTTGATTAGGCAGAGTCAACATGGATTTATGAAAGGGCAATCGTGTTTGACAAATCTATTAGAGTTTTTTGATGATGTAACTAGTAGGGTGGATAAGGGGGAACCAGTAGATGTAGTGTATTTGGATTTTCAAAAAGCATTCGAGAAGGTGCCACACAAGAGGTTATTACACAAAATTAGGACTCATGGGATTGGGGGTAATATATTAGCATGGGTTGAGGATTGGTTAATGGACAGAAAACAGAGAGTAGGAATAAACGGGACTTTTTCGGGTTGGCAGGCTGCAACTAGTGGGGTACCGCAAGGATCAGTGCTTGGGCATCAGCTATTTACAATCTATATTAATGACTTAGATGAAGGGACTGAGTGTAACGTATCCAAGTTTGCTGAAGATACAAAGTTAGGTGGGAAAGTAAGCTGGGAAGAGGACGCAAAAAACCTGCAGAGAGATATAGACAGGTTGACTGAGTGGGCAAGAACATGGCAAATGGAATACAATGTGGGGAAGTGTGAAGTTATCCACTTCGGTAGAAAAAACAAAAAAGCAGAATATTTTTTGAATGGTGAGAGACTGGGAATTATGTGCATTCAGAGGGACCTGGGTGTCCTTGTACATGAATCACTGAAAGTTAACATGCAGGTAAACAAGCAATTAGGAAAGCAAATGGTATGTTAGCTTTTGTTACAAAGGGATTAGAGTATAAGAGTAAAGAAGTCTTACTACAATTATACAGGGCATTGGTGAGGCCACACCTGGAGTACTGTGTACAGTTCTGGTCTCCTTACCTAAGGAAAGACATACTTGCCTTAGAGGGAGTGCAGCGAAGGTTCACTAGACTGGTTCCTGGGATGAGGGGATTGCCCTATTAGGAGAGATTGAGTAGACTAGGCCTATATTCCTTAGAGTTTAGAAGAATGAGAGGTGATCTAATTGAAACATATACAATTCTTAAGGGGCTTGGCAGGGTTCATGCTGGGAAAATGTTTCCCCTGGCTGGGGAATCTAGAACACAGGGTCACAGTCTCAGAATAAGGGGTAGGCCATTTAGGACTGAGATGAGGAGAAATTTCTTCACTCAAAGGGTTGGGAATCTTTGGAATTCTCTACCCCAGAGAGCTGTGGATGCTCGGTCATTGAGTATATTCAAGACAGAGGTCGATAAATTTTTGGGAATGAAGGGGATTAAAGGATATGGGGATAGTGCGGGAAGGTGGAGTTGAGGTAGAAGATCAGCCATGATCTTATTGAATGGTGGAGCAGGCTCGAAGGGCCAAATAGCCTACTCCAGCTCCTATTTCTTATGTTCTTATGTAAAATGAGGTTAACTGGACACAATAAGTGTACTAAGCACACTATCAGTATTTATTATTGTGTGTAGTTGTTACTAACTTAATATACATAAAAAGTATAGGAGGTATTTTATCATTTGAGTGGATCACCGGTGGAAGATGCAGGCTGACCACCTGGGAGGTGTGGTAAGATGCCCGGACCATTTTGAGGCCTGGGACTCATTTAAATAGAACCACCAAGATGCCTGTCCCAAGCGATGTTCTGATGTAGCTGGCCAGATTCACCCCAGCTCAAAATTGGGTAGCCGGTAGGCCACCCTGGCGGCAGCAAGGAAAGTCCTTGGAGGTAGGGTTCCATTTCGCAACATAAATAGTTTTTTTTAAACCAAACTTTGAAGGGCCTCTGTTTCTTGCCGGACAAGTTCTACAGTGAGTGCAGAGCATCCATGGTGGATGTTCCGCCTAGTAGGTTGTAAACATGGCTTAAGGGTTCAACCTACATAATTGAACCCTGATTTAAACATATTCATGAAGCTCTTGTCTGAGTCTGGCGGGTGCCACAGCTACCTATTAAATCAGCTGTGAGAACATGACAGCATGGAAGTAAACCAGCAGTAAGTCTACCACTTGGATTTTTGGTCGGGCAGAGGCAGTTGAAGGGATAAACATTGGTCCTCGGTGCACACATCTTTCTAGCAGATAATGGGGACAAAAAGGACCAATTTTGGGGCAGAACTTCCCACGTTCGATCTGTGCCTGCGTTACAGGCACCGCCATATTGGTAAAAGCAGCTTTCCAAGCACCCCTGGAGGCTGCCTGAAATATGAGTTAGGCCTCTTTCATATGTTAGTGAGGGGCTTAATGTTTGTTGAAGGACCCCTCAGCAAAATTAGTCAGTGCTGAGTTGAGCATGCACTGGGCCTGATCCATTCAGGTTATCATATGCTTACTGCAGCGTAACCAGCGGCCGCTAACAAAAGGATTACGTTTTTTTGAAATTTAACATACCTTCATGTGGAGCCAGAAGTAGCAAGAGTGCTCCTCTCAAATCCACACCACTCTTGAGGGCCGCTGCTGGCTCCCGATTGCCCCTCCCTCCTGTTCTCCCCAGGACTTACCCAAGGGCACTGCTGGAGAGGGCACCCGCCAAAATTGGAGGCCAGTACACCAGTTAACTGTCTCTGTAGGGGCAACAGGTGCCCGAAGCGCACCGGAATTATGCTGTTGAGGCTGGCGTTCCAATATCGGTCAAGCCTTAGGCCTCCAGCTTCTGGCATAATGCGACTCAGAGCTTGATGACCACTTTTGGGCCTGAAAACCAAGGAAAAGGAACGCCAATTACATACCAATTTTACTTGTGATAACACAAATTGAAAATTTTACAGACATCAGGTGTTATTTTGGTGAAAGGGTGAACAGGTGGTAAGTGTGTGCAGTGTTATTAAGACACGCCTGTTTGAAAATCTGGTTTTAACATGCAATTTTGGGCCTAATTGCTGATTACCATAATCAGACACCTGCAGGTTAACACTCAAGCGATGATTAGAAGCAATTTTCGTGGAGCGGTATATATGGGCTCCATGCACCCATTTCCACTGAAGGTGTGGCATGTGCTGGATGACACAGTGGCAGGTTTCAGGATAGCTCAGGGACTGGGGGAGAGGGCGCACAGGTTCTCAGACACAGCACTGGAGGTCCTGGTGGAGGAGGTTCAGAGGAGGGATGTCCTGTACTTGCAGGAGGGAAGGAGTCCACCTCGCCCTCCTGTTCCTCTCTCCTGGAGCTGCTCTGCCTGGCTTCATGTCCTCCTCCCATTCCTCCTGTAGACAAGGGGGGGCCCCTAGCAAGGTGCCCATGACCAAGCACTCCCTTTCTCCTGATGACTCCGATAAGGAGTCCAATAAGGTAGAGTAACACAGTGCCCACTATTTTTAGGTGAACTCCTCAGAGAATTTCCGGAATAAATGTTGGTAGAGTGTTGGTGAAGTCTTGACAAAGTGTCCCAAAAAGTATCCCAATGTGTTTCAAAAGTCTTCAAACTCCAGCAGCAAGTGAACAATGAAAGCTGAGTATGCCTCTAAGTAGCGCTCGAAATCCTAAGCAATTACTTGTTTACTCCTCTTCAGCTGGTCCCTGTTAGGAGAGGGTGTTAGGTCAAGCGTTAGCCACCAAAATGCAACCACTTTAATGAGCGCTAGCGGTCAATTTAAGTGGCAATCAGCCTCTTAACGATCCTCCGGGCGGCCGTTCCTAGCGCAAGCTTCAACTCCTTTACCAAGATGGCGTCTTGCAATAAACACGGGCTAAACCCATAGAATCATAGAAAGTTACAGCACGGAAGGAGGCCATTTCGGCCCATCGTATCCACACCGGCCAACAAAGAGCTATCCAGCCTAATCCCACTTCCCAGCTCTTGGTCCGTAGCCCTGCAGGTTAGAGCATCTCAAGTGCACATCCAAGTACTTTTTAAATGTGGTTAGGGTTCCTGCCTCTACCACCCTTTCAGGCAGTGAGTTCCAGACCCCCACGACCTTCTGGGTGAAGAAATTTCCCCTCAAATCCCCTCTAAACCTTCCACCAATTACTTTAAATCTGTGCCCCCTGGTTTTTGACCCCTCTGCTAAGGGAAATAGGTCCTTTCTATCCACTTTATCTATGCCCCTCATAATCTTATACACCTCAATAAGGTCTTCCCTCAGCCTCCTCTGTTCCAAGGAAAACAGACCCAGCCTATCCAGTCTTTCCTCATAGCTAAGATTCTCTACTCCCGGCAACATCCTTGTAAATCTCCTCTGTACCCTCTCTAGTGCAATCACATCTTTCCTGTAATGTGGTGACCAGAACTGCACGCAGTACTATAGCTGAGGCCTAACTAGTGTCTTATACAGTTGAAGCATAACCCCCCTGCTCTTGTATTCTATGCCACGGCTAATAAAGGCAAGCATTCCGTATACCTTCTTAACCACCTTATCTACCTGGCCTGCTACCTTCAGGGATCTGTGGACATGCACGCCAAGGTCCCTTTGTTCCTTTACACTACTCAGTGTCCTACCATTTAATGTGTATTCCCTTTCCTTGTTAGCCCTCCCCAAATGCATTACCTCACACTTCTCCGGATTGAATTCTATTTGCCACTGTTCTGCCCACCTGACCAATTTATTGATATCTTCCTGCAATCTACAGCTTCCTTTTTCAGTATCAACCACACAGCCAATTTTAGTATCATCTGCAAACTTCTTAATCATACCCCCGATATTCAAGTCTAGATCATTGATATATACCACAAAAAACAAGGGACCTAGTACTGAGCCCTGCAGAACCCCACTGGAAACAGCCTTCCAGTCACAAAAACACCCATCAACCATTACCTTTTGTTTCCTGTCTCCGAGCCAGTTTTGAATCCAACTTGACACTTTGCCCATGGGCTTTTAACTTCATAACCAGTCTGCCATGTGGAACCTTATCAAAAGCCTTGCTAAAGCCCATATACACTACATCAAATGCACTACCCTCATCTACCCTCCTTGTTACCTCCTCAAAAAATTCAATCAAGTTTGTCAGACACGACCTTCCCTTAACAAATCCATGCTGACTATCCTTGATTAATCCGTGTCTTTCTAAATGAAGATTTATCCTGTCCTTCAGAATTCTTTCCAATAATTTTCAAAGGCTCTTTGGTGCCTAAAGTATCCGTGGCAAATCGCCTCCATGTTGCCCAAAATGTATTAACTACTTGCATCTGGAGCTGCTTAAAAACTTTTGCTGTCAAAGAGTATGGTTTTCTTCTAATTTTGATGCCCATAACAAAGATTCCTGCTATTTGGCTTCTGTTGCTTTCTAAAGTTCTCATCTTGATACAACTGCTTTCCACAGAGCTGGGAAGATCTTCAAATGGTAATATTTTGGATTTCCGAGCACGCTCTTCAGGTAAAATATTCCAGGATAAGTGGGTCTTGACAATACCAGAGAAAAAACATTGAGCAACCTGAATGATCCAAATAAAGAAGCATTCTACTCAGATGCTGAATGCTTTTTCTCCCTTATTTTGTGTACCGTGAGGTGCCCGATTACACATCAGGATGTTTTTCTGTTGTTAGATTGTGGTGAAGAGTACTATGAGCCACATCTTCAGAGTATTGTGGCGACACGCCACCACTGGACATAATCCGCTCACGGCGGCACGGACAGTTAAGCAGACGCCCCCAGCCGGGGGCCCTTTCCTCCAGCAACTTGTTTCCCGCAGGGACAGGCTGCCAGGAGCACTTCCTGTCTGGGGAGTATTTAAGTGGTTGCGCGGGCTTTTCCAGTTTCTCTTTGCCATGATGTAGATTAAAGCAGTTGTGTTTCACCAAACTCTGGTCTCGAGATACCGCGGCAAACGTGGGAGTCAACACTGGTGACCCCGACGCTCAGGACGAACCCTAAGCTAGCATGGCGGATACAAACGCAGTCACGGTTAAACTACCGGACTTTTGGGAGAACCTGGCCGAGTCCAGATTCCGGCTGAGAAGCATTACAGTCGACGCCACGAAGTACGACTACCTCGTCGCCTCTCTCACCTACGCCACAGTCCCCAAGGTTTGGGCAGCGCTGCAGGATCCACCAGTGGAAGGCAAGTACGAACATCTGAAGGCCGCGCTTCTTAAAAAATTTCAGGCGCCCTCTTACCAGCGCAACTGCCAACTCCTCGACCTCCCAGGCCTTGGTGACACTTCACCGTCGGACCTGCTTTCCCACATGCTGTCCCTCTCGTATCTCAACAGTATAATAATATAACTTATAATAATTTGGTCCCTTTGTTTGAAAAACAGGCAATATTGAATGACTTAAAATGACAACATGTTAAGTTAAGCTGGAGAAATTTGCAGAATTTCATTGCTGCTATTTGAAAGGGAGTAATATCGCTAATTACTGTAAGTTACAGAATAGTGCCTTGGGTTCCTGATTTCAATATGCATAAAAGAGCATGTGGAAATTTAGTAAAAGTGTTAATACAAAAGCAAATACTGCGGATGCTGGAAATCTGAAATGAAACCAGAAAATGCTAGAAATACTCAGCAGGTCAGGCAGTATATGTAGAGAGAGAAACAGAGTTAACGTTTCAGGTCGATTAACTTTTGTCAGAACTGGAAAATGTTACAGGTGTAACAGGTTTCAGAGGCAGGGAAAGAGGGAGGGGAGGAAAGAACAAAAAGGAAGGCCTGTGATAGGGTGGAAGGCAGGAGAGATTGAGTGACAAAAAGGATGATGATGCAAGGCATAAGGGGGTGGTAATGGGACAAGTAAAGAAACAATAGATGGGTCTAGAAGAGGTGTAAATGGGAATAGCAGAATCATCAACAGCTGCCATCCAAAAAAATGGGGCAGAGGTTATGATCTGAAGTTGTTGAACTCAATGTTGAGTCCAGAAGGCTGTAAAGTGCCCAATTGAAAGATGAGGTGCTGTTCCTCGAGCTTACATTGAGCTTCATTGGAACAGGCTGAGGACAAAGAGGTCAGAGTGAGAGTGGAGCGCAGAATGGTGGGGACAGCATAGCTGGAAATTTAACAGGAACCAATGAGTGGGTTTGGGAGCAAGTGGGAGTTTAAATGCGCTAAAATTGGCAGCGTGTTGGGAAGCCGGCTTCAACACATCTGCTTCATAGAATCATAGAATGGTTACAGCACGGAAGGCCATTCGGCCCGTTGAGCCCCTGCCGGCTCTCAGCAAGAACACTTCAGCTAGTCCCACTCCCTCGCCCTTTCCCCGTAGCCCTGCAAATTTATTTCCTTCAGATACTTATCCAACTCCCTTTTGAAAGCCGTGATTGAATCTGCCTCCACCACCCTTTCAGGCAGTGCATTCCAGATACTAACCACTCGCTGATACGCTTATCAATCACTCCATAAAAGGCGATGAATTAGGAAAGTAATGAAAAGGTTTTTATTAACTAAAGAACAGAGCATGCCTCTCGTGGCCAACTGGTTCCAAGAAGGAAGTGGGTTGCCGAAACACCCACCTTTATACCTGGTCATGTGGGCGGAGCCAGCTGAGGCATGCATTGGTACACAGCGCCAACCAGAGGTAACAATATGCAATAACGATAACAGTAGGATACAATAACAGTGGTTTACCACACTCGCTGTGTAAAAATGTTTTTTCTTACGTCGCCTTTGGTTCTTTTGCCAATCACTTTAAATCTGTGCCCTCTGGTTCTCGACCCTTCTGCCAATAGGAACAGTTTCCCTCTATCTACTCTGTCCAGACCCCTCATGATTTTGAACACCTCTATCTCCTCTCAATCTTCTTTGCTCCAAGGAGAACAACCCCAGCTTCTCCAGTCTATCCACGTAACTGAAGTCCCTCATTCCTGGAATCATTCTCGTAAATCTTTTCTGCACTCTCTCTAAGGCCTTCACATCCTTCCTAAAGTGTGGTGCCCAGAATTGAACACACTACTTCAGTTGGGGCTGAACCAAAGTTTTCTACAGGTTCATCATAATTTCCACACTTTTGTATTCTATGCCTCTATTTATGAAGCTTCCGCATTTAACTCGAGCGCTTTCAGCTGCGAGCAAGAAACCCCCTTGGGAAAGGCAGGTTAGCAATTTAAAGCAATTTAGAGCTAATCAAGAGGCAATTAAGAGCCTTTTTTACCTGGGGTTTCAACTTTTACTGTGTATGCACAGGATTCCTGGACCTTGCAGTGAAAGCAAGGCGCGAGCACAGCGGCAATTGAGGGGGATGAACAAATGACAGTCAAAAAATCCGATAAGTACTGAGACCTTACGCCTGCTTCCTTGCCCAAGGAAAAGACTTTTGCTCACACCACTTGTTCTGAGAGTTTTCTTTTAGTACTTTGCAGGTGATTTCTATAACTTTGGAAGTCACTCTCAGTACATTGGAGGTCACTCTCACTACATTGGAGGATTGTGTGTCTGATCTCCACTTTCCATCTGTCAGATTGCCATTTTAGGGATGGGCAATAAATGCTGGCCTTGCCAGCGACGCCCACATCCCATAAACGAAAAGAAAAATATCAGATCAGCATGGGTGCCACTTATGTTGTTTCACCTTGGACCTCAGATGAGGACCAAGATGAGCACCAGCAGCACCAATACCAGCAGGAGCAGCAGCAGCCTTTTCATCACTGATCTGCCGCTCCACAGGAGAGAGGGGATGAGCACCGGAGGCAACATCCCAACACACAGTATTTAGGCAAAGGATCAGTTTCCTGGACGTGACTGAACAACAGTGCCTTAGGAGGCTCAGGCTATCGTGTCAGGTCATGGCTGACATTTGTAGCCTGCTGGAAGAAGACCTGCTGCTTAGTGGACCTGGTGGACACGTATTACAAGTGGCGGTCAAAGTGCCCTCAACTTTTTCGCCTTAGGCTCCTTCCAGGGATCTGCAGGAGATATTTGCAGGTTTTCGCAGTCAGCCACCCACGAACGCATCACCCAGGTGACCGATGCTATGTTTGCCAGGGCAGGCAGTTATGTACACTTTGCCACCGATGAAGCCAGTCAGAATGAGTGGACGCTTGGGTTTGCAGCTCTGGCTGGCTTCCTACAGGTGCAGGGATTATCATCAACTGCATACATGTGGTGATTAAGGCACCCCCCAGATCACACAGGAGTGTTCGTGAACCGTAAGGGTTTCCACTCCATCAATGTGCAACTCATCTGCAAACATAAAAGGATCATCATGCACGTGTGTGCCAGATTCCCAGGGAGCTGTCATGATTTCTTCGTCCTGCGCCAGTCCGCCATCCCTCAGCTCTTTGCACCTCTGACCAGACTTACCGGCTGGCTGCTTGGAGACAAGGGGTATTCACTGAAGATGTGGCTGATGACACCCTTGAGGAGACCAAGCAATGAGGCCGAAGAGTGCTACAATCAAAGCTAAATGTCGACGAGATGTGTAATAGAGCAAGCAATCGGGATGCTGAAGATGCGCCTCAGATGCCTGGACAGATCTTGAGGATCCCTTCAATACACAGCAGCCAGAGTCTCCAGAATGATCGTGGTATGCTGCGCTCTGCACAACATAGCACAGCAGCGGTGAGGATTGGAGCTGCAGGAGGAGCAAGGTTCAGATCACAGAGCCTCTTCGGAGGAGGAGGAATTTGATGTGGACATGGCACTAGCAACGGCACAAATTGCTGCCCGGGTTGCCCGGGGTGGCCTCATAATGGCATGATTTAGTTAGGTTGCACCAGTGCACTCATCTGGCACCCAGATGCTGAACTCATTTTCCCTCCCCCAACCACAAAGCAGTCCTAAAATGACCAAACCAGTCCTTTCTCAAACACCCATTACTCACAGTTAAGTCATGGCTTACCATTTATTACAAGTGACAAGGCCACTTGCCAGGCAGCAGGCAAAAATGGGCAAGATGGGAAAGTGGTACAAAGAAATAATTTTAAGTGCCTCCAAATTTCAACTTAACCTTCATGGTGCAACATCGCCTAACACACCCATGTGCATTTGCTTGTGCAACTAGAATTCGTTCATCTTCCTCTTCCTACCACTTCTACAACATGCAACCAATGCGGCTTCAGCAGAGGTAGAGGCAGGCTGCTCACTTCCCTGCTCTGACTATTCAGATGCTCTTCGTTGACGTCCTCTGGTATTTGGAGCCCATGAGGGCCCCACCAAAGACTGTTCCATCTGCATCTGTGCAGGGGCAGACTCAGCCATTGGGAGACGAGGCAGCATGTGGGGTACTGGGGCGGGGGAGTGGACAATGGGTGAGAAGTGGAAGCACTTTAAACAGAGTCCCACTTCTATGTTCCCTTTTGGCATCATCCCTCTCATGGCCTACCCACACTTCCCTTCCAGCAATGAGCTGGAGAGCACTTTGCTGCACATCAGTGGACGCGATGAATGGCCAAGTCTAGGTTTTTATCCATCCTTGTTAAGGTGGCATTCAGAGTATACAAGCTGTTGGCAAGGGCAAGCATGCACTCGTTTGAATGCCACGTTTGATGCTCCATGCAGGTGGCCACCCTTTCCATGGACGAACACATCATAGCCATGGGCTGCGACATCATGCCATTCATGCTTGAGATGGACTCCTCCATTCTCTCTGCAAGCGTGCACATCGCAGCTGGAAATCCTGTCAAGAGCCTCACGCAGTTTTTGCTGCTCTTCCAGAATCATCCTCTTTGTCGATGGCCCCCGAGGTTCAGCATCTGCGTCCAGCTGAGCAGAGCTTGGGGCATCCTGCACCTTCTGACGAGGACTCTCTACTGCTGTCCCTGTCTGCACCATCTGCTCTTGCTCACATGTGATCTGTGAGACACCAGGTGACAACACTACTATCTGACTTATTGCTCCCACTGACGTGTGTGTATCGGCACTGGTGCTTGGTATGCATGCGTCCTGTGACGGTGCAATCTCAGAGTTAGCGACCTCCTCTGAGGAGTCTTCTTCCTGAGATGTGTCAGCTGTGGCTCAGTGGGTAGCACACTCGCCTCTGAGTCAGAAGGTTGTGAGTTCAAGTCCCACTCCAGAGATTTGAGCACAAAAATCTAGGCTGACACTCCAGTGCAGTGCTTAAGGAGTGCTGTGCTGTCTTTCGGATGAGACGTTAAACTGAGGCTCACGTCTGCTCTCTCAGGTGGATGTAAAAGATCCCAAGGCACTATTTTGAAGAAGAGCTGGGGAGTTATCCCCGGTGTCCTGGCCAATATTTATCAACATAACAAAATTAGATTATCTGGTCATTATCACATTGCCGTTTGTGGGAGCTTGCTGTGCGCAAATTGACTGCTGCGTTTCCTACATTACAACAGTGACTCCACTTCAAATAAAAAGTTCTTCATTGGTTGTAAAGGGCTTTGGGACGTCCGGTGGTCATGAAAGGTGCTATATATATCTTTCCCTTACAAGTCTTTCCCTTTTTTCTTTTTTCCTCCTCTGGATCCACTGGCTATTGGACACTTGATGGACCTGTGGGAGAGTAAAGACATGAATTAGAACTGTCATGGTAAAAATGTTTTAAGTGAACATTATGCACGTGATCATATTTCACTGGCTGCTGACATCAAGTCAACATGAGTGACTGTTGTATGCCATGTGGCTGTATGATATTTAATTCTGTCATCAGGTAGCTGTGAGCTCCCCGTCTCTCCATCTCCCACTGCCATCAATGCGGATACTACAGTTATCTCCAGTGTCTCCTCCTCTGCAGCAGTCAGCATTGCTATGTCTGGAGGGCCACCTCCAGTTCTTTGCCTTTCCCGGGTGTTCTGTGCTCTCCTGCAAGGAGGGAAACAAGAGTCCTTTGAGTGAGAGTCAAAGAATGAGTGGAACGGATGGGTGGTTAACATCTGTAGAGGGTGACTATGAGGGAGAGGTGTGACATTAAGATGAGAGTGAGTGTCAGTGGTGGATGGTCAGATGGGGATGTGAGGAAGTGCATAGAAGTGCATAGATGGGTGCACCTGCAAGGTACATTGGTGTGAGGAGTGATGTGCAGGAGTAGGCTTGGGAAGGTAGAGTGAGGGGGTTGGATGACACGCACATCAGGATGTCTTTGAATGTGGCATTGTACTCACCTTTCCTGATCACATGAGGTCATTAAATCTCTTCCTGCACTGTATCCAGGACCTCTCCACCACACATCTGCTGCTCACCTCTGCCTTCTTGGTGTCTGAGGCTGGCTTCTTCTTCCCTTCAGCAGGGAGTAGGACCTCCTGTGGATCCTAACCCTTTGCAGCAGGAGGTCCAGGGATGCATCACTGAATCAAGGGGCAGCTTTCGTATATTGGGACTGCATTTTTTGGTCTCCAAGCAAAGCAATCTCTCTTCCACCAATGTCTCTCCAACCTCCACCAACCTGCTTTGCATTGCTCCTTTAAATACCTGAGCTGAATTGGACCCATGCGTGATGTCATCACACCCGCTCCCGTTAATTGGTCAGGAAACCCAGAAGTCGTTAAAAAGCCACTGCCAAACGCACTGCCGAAACTTCCAGGCTCCCCACGCAATCCAAGGTTCCCCCACTGCCACTGCGTCGGCAGGTAAAAATTCCGGCCCAAACACCTCTAGTAATTGTAGCGTACTCCCACAGAGCTACTTTTGCTGTTTAATGGAGGATGGGGAGCAACATGGTCAGGTTGGATGCTCAGAGGGGAAGAAGGGCCTGTTTGTCTGCTAAGTCAGGGCTAGGGGGTTCTAAGATTCACTGTCACTGATCATAGTGGTGGCTCACTGTTGTGTGTCACCATGTACATTATGCTGCTGACCTTCAAAGTCCTTCTGGTGCTGTTCTGCACATCCTGCGGTGAGATTCACCACTTTCATTAGTTATTGGGTAGATCACCTAAGATTCTCCATTGCCAAAAGGGTGACAGCTCATGGGTGTATCTCGATGCATACTATGGATTGCTGACCTTTAATGTTTTCCGGCTATTATTTCCCAGCTACTCACTTTTTGGAGTCTCCAGTAACTTTCTGTCAGTCTCGCTGCTTTCCATTTTGTTATATGAAAACGTGCATACCTTTCACGTGGCTGAGCCCTGGTGTTTGGATCACTTTTACCAGTCCAATTGTTGCATTTCAGCACCCTGGCAAGAGAGGAGCAACTATAGGTGCTGGGCTGAAAATATTGCTCCACAATTACAGTACAAAAATACTGAGAGAACAACGCTGAGCTAAATTTAAGTATAGCAATTCAATCATATCACAAGGTTTCACTGGGTCAGTACATTGGGACTGTCACATAACTTTAACTGAGCCCCATTCTATTTAATAAAATGACCCCACAGCACCACCTATAGACACAGTTCTAATAGAATGTTGTGGCCACTCACTGGCCCCGATCTTATCTGGGAGACGAGCGGGGGGAGAGGGTCCTAGATCACGTTGGAAACCCAGTAATCTGTTAAGCACGTCTGTCAGTGGCTTTTTAACGCAGCCACCGCATTATCATTTTAATTCCGGGTTTCTTATCCAATCAGTGGCAGCGGGCATGATGAGACCCATATGGTATAATCTCAACTCCAGTATTTAAAGGGACAATGCAAAGATGCAATTTGGAGGTGTTGGAGTTCAAGAGCAGAAAGGAAGAAGTTGAGGAATGGAAGCGAGGCGTGCGAAGGCTGTGCCTGTTTAAATGATGTCTCCCTGGATGTGCTGCTGGGGCTGTGAGGAGCCAGAGGAAGATACTGTTCCCCAGCAGTGGGAGGAAGAAACCTGCGGCATAGACCAAGAAGGCATGCTTGAAGGTTGCTGAGGTGGTCAGCAGCACGAGCGTAGTGCCACACTCCTGGATGTAGTGCAGGAAGCGCTTTAATGACCTAACCAGGTCAGGAAAAGCAAGTACAGTGGCACATTCACCTACATCCTGCTGTGTGCATCACCCCACACCCACGCTCTGCCTTCTCAAGCTACTCCATAATATCACTCTTCATACCAACTTACCTTGCAGATGGACCCATCCCTCTCTGTCTGTGCACTTCCTCACATCCCCATCTATCCATCCACCACTGACACTCACCCTCATCCTTATGCAATGTCATGCCTCTCCCCCATAGTCACTATCAACAAATACTCTCCATCCATCAGGTGAACACATGCCATTACACTCACTCATGGGTCTGTTCTTTCTCTCCTTGCAGGAGAAGAGAGCACAGAACACCAGGGAGAGGTAGAGAACTGCAGGTGTCCCTCCAGCCATCTCGCAACTCACAAATACAGAGGAGTAGGCACTGGAGACCAGCAGAGTCTCAATGTGCCTGGCTGTCGGGGATGGGGAGCACCCAGCTACCTAGTGACAGAATTAAATATCAGACAGCACATGTTGCTCACCAACCAGTATTCGGTGCTGAGTACTGGTGAGGGTGATGGTTCCTCCAGGGAGTGCAGCCAGAGCCAAGTTCACAGCACCATGGAAGGCTCAGCTGCACAGGCGGGGGCGAAGAGGAGAGGGAGAGCAATAGTGATAGGGAATTCAATAGTATGGGGAACAGACAGGCATTTCTGCGGCTGCAGATGTGACTCCAGGATGGTATGTTGCCTCCCTGGTTCCAGGGTCAAGGATGTCACTGAACGGCTGCAGGGCATTCTGAGGGGGGAGGGTGAACAGCCAGAGGTCGTGGTCCATATCGGTACCAACGACATAGGTAGGAAGAGGGATGAGGTCCTGCAGGCAGAGTTTAGGGAGCTAGGAAAGAGGTTAAAAAGCAGGACCTCAAAGGTAGTAATCTCCGGATTACTACCAGTGCCAGTGCCACGTGCTAGTGAGTACAGAAATAGGAAGATAGAGCAGATGAATACGTGGCTGGAGAGATGGTGTAGGAGGGAGGGCTTTAGATTCCTGAGGAATTGGAACCGTTTCTGGGGGAGGTGGGACCTCTACAAGCCAGACGGGTTGCACCTCAACGGGAACGGGACCAATATCCTCACGGGAGGGTTTGCTAGTGTTGTTGGGGAGGGTTTAAACTAGCTTGACAGGGGGATGGGAACCTAAGTATAGAGTCAATAGGGAGGGAAGAAAAACTGGAATTGGAAAACAAAAATGTAGAAAGTAAATTGGAAGGACAGAGGAATCAAGGGCTAGATAGTAGTCAACAAGGAGGTTTGCCTGTACTAAATGGTATATACTTCAATGCAAGGAGTATAGCGAACAAGGCAGATGAGCTGAGGGCACAGGTAGATACTTGGGACTATGATATTATAGCAATTACAGAGACGTGGCTGAAAGAGGGGCAGGTATGGCAGCTCAACATTCCTGGTTACAGGATTTTCAGACGGGATAGAGAGGGAGATAAAAAGGGAAGGGGGTCACGGTATTGATTAAAGAAACTATTACAGCTGTGAGGAGGGGTGATATGTTGGAGGGATCATCAAACGAGGCCACATGGGTCGAATTGAAAAACAAAAAAGGGGCGATCACACTGCTGGGAGTGTACTACAGACCCCCAAACAGTGAGAGGGAGATAGAAGAACAAATATGTAGACAAATTTCTGAGAAGTGCAAAAACTATAGGGCAGTAATAGTAGGGGATTTCAACTACCCCAATATTAACTGGGATAAAATTAGTGTGAAGGGTATAGAGGGTGCAGAATTCCTAAAATGCATCCAGGAGAACTTTTTTAGCCAGTATGTAGCAAGCCCAACAAGGGAGGGAGCGGTTCTGGACTTAGTTTTAGGGAATGAAGCTGGGCAGGTAGAAGGTGTATCAGCGGGGGAGCATTTTGGTGCTAGTGACCATAATTCTGTAAGATTTAAAGTAGTTATGGAAAAGGACAAGGATAGACCAGGAATAAAAATTCTAAATTGGGAAAAAGCAAATTTTGCTAAGCTCAGAGGGGATTTAGCCATAGTGGACTGAAAACAGCTACTTGAAGGTAAATCAGTGTCAGAGCAGTGGGAGGCATTCAAGGAAGAGTTCTGGAGGGTTCAGACCAAATATGTGCCCTTAAAGAAAAAAGGAGGGACTAACAAATCTAGAGCCCCCTGGATGTCTAGAGGCATACAGGGTAAAGAAAAAACGGGAGGCGTATGACAGATACCGAGGGCTAAATACTCCAGAATCTTTAGAGGAGTACAGAAAGTGCAGGGGTGCAATTAAAAAGGATATTAGGAAAGCAAAGAGCATGAAAAGTTCTTGGCAAGTAAAATCAAGGAAAACCCAAAGTTGTTTTATAAATATATTAAGAGTAAGAGGATAACTAAAGAAAGGGTAAGGCCTATTAGAGATCATGAGGGGAATCTGTGTGTGGAGGCGGGAGATGTCAGTAGGGTTCTTAATGAATACTTTGCATCAGTTTTCACAAAGGAGAGGGGCGAAGCAGACATTGCTATTGGGGGGAGGAGTGTGAAATATTAGATGAAATAAACATAGTGAGAGAGGAAGTATTAAGGGGTTTAGCAGCTTTAAAAGTGGATAAATCCCCAGGCCTGGCTGAAATGTATCCCAGGCTGTTAAGCGAAGCAAAAGAGGAAATTGCAGAGGCCCTGACCTTCATTTTTCAATGGCTTCAGGTGTGGTGCCGGAGGACTGGAGACTGCTAATGTGGTACCCTTGTTTAAAAAGGGAGAAAACGATAGACCGAGTAATTACAGGCCAGTCAGCCTAACCTCGGTGGTGGGAAAATTATTGGAAAGAATTCTGAAGGACAGGGTAAATCTTCATTTAGAAAGACACGGATTAATCAAGGATAGTCAGCATGGATTTGTTAAGGGGAGGTCGTGTCTGACAAACTTGATTGACTTTTTTGAGGCGGTAACAAGGAGGGTAGATGAGGGTAGTGCGTTTGATGTAGTGTATATGGACTTTAGCAAGGCTTTTGATAAGGTTCCACATGGCAGACTGGTCATGAAGTTAAAAGCCCATGGGATCCAGGGCAAAGTGTCAAGTTGGATTCAAAACTGGCTCGGAGACAGGAAGCAGAGGATAATGGTTGATGGGTGTTTTTGTCACTGGAAGGCTGTTTCCAGTGGGGTTCTGCAGGGCTCAGTACTAGGTCCCTTGCTTTTTGTGGTATATATCAATGATCTAGACTTGATAGGGGGTATGATTAAGAAGTTTGCAGATACTAAAATCGGCTGTGTGGTTGACACTGAAGAAGGCAGCTGTAGACTGCAAGAAGATATCAATAAATTGGTCAGGTGGGCAGAACAGTGGCAAATGGAATTCAATCCGGAGAAGTGTGAGGTAATGCATTTGGGGAGGGCTAACAAGGAAAGGGAATACACATTAAATGGTAGGACACTGAGTAGTGTAGAGGAACAAAGGGACCTTGGCGTACATGTCCACAGATCCCTGAAGGTAGCAGGCCAGGTAGATAAGGTGGT
Organism: Somniosus microcephalus; assembly: GCF_052327205.1. Classification (NCBI taxonomy): domain Eukaryota; kingdom Metazoa; phylum Chordata; class Chondrichthyes; order Squaliformes; family Somniosidae; genus Somniosus; species Somniosus microcephalus. The sequence goes on from NC_140991.1 coordinate 253,092,588, forward strand.
TAAGAAGGCATACGGAATGTGTAGTGTATGTGCTTTAAGTCAGAACTACTTTTTACAGCTCCTGTATACTGTAGTACCGGCAGTAACCACACCGGTATATAAGCTGTGCGCATTCCTCTGTACTCCAGTCTAGAGATTGCCCTCCTCCAGTAAAGACCTGTTATTTGTTTATGTACAGCATCCGTGTAATTATTTATCCACTGAACCACGGATCTAACAGTGGCGACGAGTGTTGATGCGAATCTACCTGCAACATTAAACAAAAAAAGACAAAAAAATAGTCGAGTCCAGGAACACGGGCGTCGACCGCGAGCAACCGCCCAGCAGTCAGGCAGAGATCCAACTTCACTGGGGAGGCTGTGGAGAGCCGGGCTTGGTTCCCCAGCCACAATGAGCAGTAAGAGACCAACGACAGGTCCAGAGCAGACCCTTCCCGAGCAGCGGCGGCTGGAGCCGACCGACGGCAGAGAGATAGGGCTGGGCAGCGTCGACGGGGTAAGAAAAAGGGTGAAGAGAGCAGGGCGCAGCCGGGGGTTGATCACCGAGCGGCGTCGAGGAAAAATACTGCAAAACCGGAGAGAGAGGGTAAGAAACAGCCGGGTTCTAGACTGAGCGGCGTCAACAAATATCAAGAGAAGAACGCGCAGAGCACAGCCAGGGATCACGGGCTGATCAGGGTCCGCGGGGTGAAGCAAGGGGAGACGCCATTGAGCCGCAGAGAAGCAGGGAGAGCGCGGGAGACGCCACAGAGCTGCGGAGAAGCAGGGAGAGCGCAGGAGACGCCATTGAGCCGCGGAGAAGCAATGAGAGCGCGGGAGGCGCCATTGAGCCGCAGAGAAGGAAGAGCGCGGGAGACGCCATTTTGCGAAGCCGCAGCGGAGAAGACGGGCGAGCGCGGGAAGGAAGGAAAGCGCGGGAGACGCCATTTTGTGCCAGCGGAGAAGAAGGGGAAGCGTGGGAGGGGCCATTGGTGATAGTTAACGCACAACCAAGGATGCCGAAGAGTGGCAGTATCTCTACGTTCGACAATGAAGTCGAAGATTGGGCGACATATGTGGAACGTATTGAGGTGTACTGCAGGGCGAATGAAGTGCCAGATGCTAATAAAGCACTGGTTCTGTTAAATTCCATGGGTGCAAAAACTTATGGGTTACTGCAAAATCTAATAACCCCAGAGAAGCTGGTAAACAAGAATTTTGAAAGCATAGTAGAAATCCTACAGGACCATTTAAACCCCACACCGCTGCTGATAGCAGAACGATTTAAGTTCCATAAAAGGAACCAACACAAAGACGAAAGCAATGCTGAGTACCTAACGGAACTGCGCAAGCTATCGAAATACTGCCAGTTTGGAGCGGGACTAGCAGACACGTTAAGGGACAAGTTTGTGTGTGGGCTACAAAGTGAAGGAACCCAGAAACGGCTTCTATCAGAAAAGGACCTTACGCTGGACAAAGCTTTCAGGATGGCAGTATCACACAAAGCAGCCGCAAGGGGCGCTGCAGAGATACAATGGAGACCGCAAGAATATGGCACCAACGAAATGACCTATGGAACAGGGAAGTGCTACCGCTGCGGCAGAACAACACATGACCAGAAAGATTGTTGGTTCAAGGACCAAGTGTGCAGACAGTGTGGGAAAGCGGGACACATAGCAAGAGTCTGCAGGTCTGGGAAGAAAGCCAACAGTAAGAAATCTCCACAGGAGAAGTACAAAAAGGTACACCAGGTGATGGACAGTGGTTCAGATGAACAGAAAAGTGACACAGACTCCGGAAGCAAGGAGCTGGGTTGTCTGAAACTACATAATGTAACCGAAATGGAGGATCACCAGACTATCTGGGTTACACTCAAGATAGACGGAGTCCAAGTGGAAATGGAATTGGACACAGGGTCAGCTCTAACAGTCATAAATCAAAGAGACTACAAGCGGCTATTTTCACACATACCCTTGAAAGCTACAGAGATTGTCTTGAAGATGTATACGGGGCAAAAAGTCTACCCCAAAGGAAAAATAAGGGTGAAAGTGACATATAAAGGTCAGGAAATACCTAAAATGGATATATATGTATTGCCAAATGGAGGACCACCACTGCTAGGACGTGAATGGATCCGGAAGATACATTTAGATTGTCATTCCATACAGGCACTGAAGGTGGAGGCCAAAAAGGATGATGACGTCGCACCTGGACGACTGTCAAAAATGCTAACTGACGCAAAAGAAGTGTTCCAGGAGGGACTAGGAACACTAAAAGGAATAACAGCAACAATTAAAATAGAGGATAATGCAAGCCCAAAGTTTCTGAAGGCCAGACCAGTGCCTTATGCGATCAGACCAGCGGCTGAAGCAGAGCTGGAAGGGTTGGAACGTTCTGGAGTACTGTCCAAAGTGGACTGGAGCGAGTGGGCTACACCCATCGTTCCTGTAATGAAGAGGTCATTGAGTAATACGCCTGGGGAACCAAAGAAGGTCCGCATCTGTGGGGATTTTAAGGTGACAGTGAACCCAGTCCTTCACACGGTGCAATATCCGCTTCCACGAATTGAGGATATTTTCGCCTCGCTATCTGGTGGTAAACGCTTCACAAAAATTGATCTAGCCCAGACGTACTTGCAAATGGAGGTAGAAGAAGCTTCGAAGCATTACCTTACGATCAACACCCATAAAGGTCTCTATCAATATGAGAATACCAAGGTCAATGAAAAAGAAACGAGAAACTGTAAAGGCAGCAAAGATGTTACACCTTGCTGATAAGGAACAATGTAGGGCGGCGTGCAGAAATTATACAGACAATAGGTGATCGTAAACGCATTACCGTGATGTTTACTTAGCTGTAACCCATTCAGTGAAATGTGGCTTGCCCAGCTCGAACTGCCAGACCAGGAAATCAAATTAAAAGTATACGTGCACAGCTCAGGATTGGCGCAGAATGTACGATGTGTTAATGCTTTCTCAATGCAGGTATAAAAATGTAGCACGCTGTATGAAAAATTGCTTACTCTGTTGGATTCGTCAGACTCTTGCAGGAGTCGGTGCCGATATACCAGAGTAAGACTCTGCGGATAATAAATCGTTTGAGCTCTCCAGTTGTATTCGACTCAGTGATTGCTGAACCAGACTGAGGGTAAAAGAATCCGTTCTATCAAATACAACCGGCTGGTGTTTGGAGTAGCCTCGGCTCCGGCTATCTGGCAAAGGGCGATGGATCAGGTCCTGCAAGGGATTCCAGGGACCCAGTGTTATTTGGACGACATCTTGGTCACGGGCAAAAATGACGGCGATCACCTCGCTAACTTGGAGAAGGTGCTCGCCAGATTAAAGGAATATGGGCTACGAGCTAATCGCCACAAGTGCGAGTTTTCCAGAAACAGATCTCGTATTGCGGCCACGTCATCGATGAAGAGGGGTTACATAAGTCCCCTGACAAGATAGAGGCAGTAGTCAAGGCTCCAGCACCGGAAAATGTGTCACAACTGAGGTCGTTCCTCGGGCTGGTAAACTATTACCACAAGTTCTTACCAAATTTGTCTACGGTATTACAGCCGCTGAACACCATACTGCAAACAGGGGTACCATGGAAGTGGGATGACGAACGTAGACGAGCTTTCCAGAAGTGTAAAGAATTGATCACATCAAAAGAGGTGTTGGCCCATTTCAACCCAGCGCTACCAATTCGTTTGGCATGTGATGCATCACCCTACGGCATTGGAGCGGTGCTGTCGCACAAATTCCCGGACGATTTGGAGAGGCCAGTAGCCTTTGCGTCTCGGTCACTAACCTCAGCCGAGCGCAACTATGCCCAGATTGACAGGGAGGCCCTCAGCCTAGTATGGGGAGTAAAAAAATTCAACCACTATCTGCATGGACAGAAGTTCACCTTGCTGACTGACCACCAATCACTTGTCTCCATCTTTAATCCTAAGAAGGGCGTGCCAGTAATGACTGCACAGCGGTTACAAAGATGGTCCCTGTTTCTAGGGGCGAATCAATATGAAATAGAATATAAAGGCACGAGACAGCATGGGAACGCTGATGGGCTATCGCGCCTGCCACTGCCTACTGTGGAGGAAGCACCAGCAGTGGACCCTATCGAGATATTTTATTCGTCGATAATTGAACGATTGCCAGTAACAAACGTGGATATAGAGAAGGAGACCCGCAATGATCCGACGCTGTCACGGGTATATGAATTGACGGTGAGGGGATGGCCAACACATGGTGACTCACTGTTGCCAGCATTCTCATCCAGAAGAGAACAGCTGTCAGTATGCCAGGGGACAGTGATGTGTGGATCCAGAGTGGTGATTCCACCCAAGTTAAGGGAGAGAGTGCTAAATGAGCTACATGAAGGTCATCTGGGGGGAGTGAAAATGAAAAGCCTAGCTAGGGCTTATGTGTGGTGGCCGGGAATCGATCAACAAATTGAAGACCTAACTAAGAGCTGCTTAGGATGCCAGAAGGTCCAAAATGCACCACCACATGCCCCTCTACACCATGGGAGTGGCCCTCCTCTCCATGGCAACGGGTGCACATTGATTTCGCTGGTCCATTCATGGACTCAATGTTCTTAATAGCAGTGGCTGCTCATTCAAAGTGGCCTGAGGTGATAAAGATGTCTTCAACCACTAAGAGAAAACGATTGCAGTCCTACGGACCATATTTGCCAGAAACGGGTTGCCAGAGCAGATCTGCTCTGATAATGGACCACAGTTTGTGTCCGATGAGTTCCAAAAATTCATGAAAAGGAATGGGGTAAGGCATTACACATCTGCCCCGTATCATCCAGCCACCAATGGATTGGCTGAGAGGTTCGTACAAACCTTTAAGAAGGCGATAAAGGCCATGTGCGATGAGGAAATTCCACTACAGCATAAGATGGACAATTTCTTATTAGCCTACCGAAACGCGACACATGCAGTTACCAACCAGACCCCGGCCATGATGTTCTTTAACCGAAGGTTGAGATCTCGTCTGGACTTGCTCAGACCAAATGTGCGAAGAAATGTTGAGGACAAACAATTCCAGCACATCAACGAGAAGCCGACAAGGAGCTTCAATGTAGGGCAACCAGTCTTGGCCCGGGACTATCGAACAGAGAAGTGGCAACCCGGAACAATATGTACAAGGCAGGGGCCATTAATGTACACAGTGGATGTCGGGGAGAACATTGTGAGACGCCACGTCGATCAGATCTTAGCATCACAGGAATGCGTCAACCCCATGTCTCGAGTACCTGGGGATGAACCCGACATACCAGTAGTATCTACTTCAGACCCAGTAGCAGTGGAACCCGATGAACTACCCGATGAAAGGGGGTCAGAATCGCCTCTGCACCAAGAACAAGAACCTCCGGAAAGGCGCTATCCCGAAAGGGTCAGGAAGCCGCCCCAAAGACTGAATCTATAAATGGACTTTTGTTATTGAATGTACATGTAAAAATGTAATTGTTATTTGAATATTAAGGGGGTATTATTAATTTAAAAAGGGAGGAATTGTAGTGTATGTGCTTTAAGTCAGAACTACTTTTTACAGCTCCTGTATACTGTAGTACCGGCAGTAACCACACCAGTATATAAGCTGTGCGCATGCCTCTGTACTCCAGTCTAGAGATTGCCCTCCTCCAGTAAAGACCTGTTATTTGTTTATGTACAGCATCCATGTAATTATTTATCCACTGAACCACGGATCTAACAGAATGCTTGCCTTTATTAGCCATGGCACAGAATACAAGAGCAGGGGGTTATGCTTCCACTGTATAAAACACTAGTTAGGCCTCAGCTAGAGTGCTGCATGCAGTTCTGGTCACCACATTACAGGAAAGATGTGATTGCACTAGAGAGGGTACAAAGGAGATTTACAAGGATGTTGTTGGGAGTAGAGAATCTTAGCTATGAGGAAAGACTGGATAGGCTGGGTCTGTTTTCCTTGGAACAGAAGAGGCTGAGGGGAGACCTTATTGAGGTGTATAAAATTATGAGGGGCATAGATAAAGTGGATAGAAAGGACCTATTTCCCTTAGCAGAGGGATCAAAAACCAGGGAGCACAGATTTAAAGTAATTGGTGGAAGGCTTAGAGGGGATTTGAGGGAAAATTTCTTCACCCAGAGGGTTGTGGGGGTCTGGAACTCACTGCCTGAAAGGGTGGTAGAGGCAGGAGCCCTAACCACATTTAAAAAGTACTTGGATGTGCACTAGGGATGCTCTAACCTGCAGGGCTACGGACCAAGAGCTGTGAAGTGAGATTAGGCTGGATAGCTCTTTGTTGGCTGACGCGAACATAATGGGCCGAAATGGCCTCCTTCCATGCTGTAACTTTCTATGATTCTATGATGTCACATGGCACTGTCATGTTGACTTGATGTCAACAGCAAGTGAAATATGATCATGTTCACAATGAGAAGCTGCAACGTTGTTACCTTGCCAGTACTCATTCATGTCTTTTATCTCCCACAGGGCCTTCACGCATGCAGCAATGTTGATGGAGGTCGCGGATGACGATTCCTCAGAGGAGCTCAATTGTTCTGAGGGTGCACTGTCACACGACTCATGCCTACCATGCACCAGCTCAGATACTTGCACTTCGGTGAGACCAGTAAGAGAGATAGTTGGGTTTTCACCTGGTGTCTCACTTCACAAATGAGCAAGAGTAGATGGTGGTGGCGGGGACAGCAGTGGAGAGACCGCATCAGAGGGCACAGCCCTCTCCGAGCTCTGCTCACCTGGACGCAGATGCTGTATCCCAGGAGCCGTGGATGAAGAGGATAATCATTCAGCAGTGGCAGAGAACTTGCAACGTACTGACAAGCCTTCCAAGCACACTGTCCACGATTGCAGAGAGATTGGAAGAGTCCGCCTCGTGCATGAGTGGGATGATGTCGCGTGGCACTGCAATAGTAATGGCCCAGAAATTCGGGTCCCCATGGGCGAGTACGCGTTGGGTACTCACCCGTAGGCCCAACGAAAGTGCCAGTTTTGTGCATGCAGTGCGCATGCGCGGGAAACCGGAACTTCCGTTCCCTTAAAGGAAGGGGTTCAGAGGTCAAACGCGTACATCGGAGAGGCAGCGCGTGCGCCTGGAACTTACGTTTTTTTTCCAGGTTTCTGTAAGTCTCTAGCAGTTACACTTTTAAAAAGCAGGCGCAAGGCCTGCTTTTAACAAGGTAAGTGGTGAATTAATTTAAATTAAAACATTTTTTCCACAGGTTTATTATTTTTAAATGCTTTAAAGAAAGGTAAGTTTATTTTTAGCCATGTTAGAAAATGTAATTAATTTTTCAAAAATTTAAATTGTTTAAAATAGTTATTTTATGTAATTTATAGTTATTTAAAAATGTGATTTTTAAAAAAAAATGTATTTGAAGTTTTAGTTATGTTTTGGGGCTTATATTTTGCTTATAGTTTTGACAGCTCTTCCTGTCAATTTTATGAATGGGCATTTCCCTGCTACCATTGGCTCTCCATGGCCCACGTGATCCCAGGGGACGCTTCGAATTAACTGCGCCCCTGGGATACTCAAGCACTGCGCGCCGGCAGTTGGAGGAGGCCCAGGATCAGAATCCCACGCGGGCCCACAGCACAACGGCCAGCGCGTTAGGTAAGTGCAGGTCGCACCTGCGGGAAGCCTCCGACCCGAATTTCTGGGCCGATGTTTTCTTCCATGGATAGACTGGCCAATTGCATGGAACATCAAACACGGCAATCGCACGAGTCCATGCAGGGCCTGAGCAAGGGCTTGCAGACTCTGGCTGTCACCTGAAATAGGACGACAGATAACCTAGTCTTACAAAAGCAAAATACTGCAGATGCTGGAAATCTGAAATAAAAACAGAAAATGTTGGAAATACTCAGCAGGTCAGGCAGCATCTGTGGAGAGAGAAACAGAGTTAACGTTTCAGGTGGATGACCCTTCGTCAGAACTGGAAAAAGCTGGAGATCGAACAGGTTAAGCAAGTGCAGGGGCAGGGAAGTGGGGGAGAATGGAAGGTCTGTGATAGGATGGAAGCCAGGAGAGATTAAGAGACATTAAGAGATGGTGCAAGGCAAGAGATGGTAATGGGACAAGTTAAGAAACAAAAGATGGCTCTAGATGAAGTGTAAATGGCACTGGCAGAATGAAAGACAGCTGCCATGAGGGAAGAGAGAGAAAAAAAAATACATGAAAGAAAGAATAGGGGCAGAGGTTATGGTCTGAAATTGTTGAACTCAATGTTGAGCCCAGAAGGCTGTAAAGTGCCTAGCCTTTCCTTACAGCGCCCCGCTGACTGGGAGATCCTGCAAATGTCTGCAGCAGAGCCCTGGAAAAGGGGCAAAAAAGTTGAGGGTGGTGGTGACTTTGACAGCCACTGGTAAAGCATGGCCAACAGGTCCAGCTGGCAGCAGGTCTTCTTCCAGCAGGCTGCAGATGTCTGCCACTACCTGACAACACCCTGAGCCTCCTAAGACACATGACGTGTGTGATGAAATATACACCTTCATCAGCCCCTGTGTTTTACCTGCTTTGTATTGTGTGTACCGCCCCCTTTTTCCTATTGTGTGTATTGGCTACGCCCCTGTCTTTTGTCATATAAAGGTCTCAAGAGCTGTATGAGTCATTCTATCAGACGAACCCGATGTGGAAAGACCTGCAATGTTCTTAGTGATTAAAAGCCTTCAGTTGAATCCTTTAAACTCGATGGGCTAAAAATTCAGTTTGGGGCGCCAAGCTCGCCTGGGCGCCGGAATTACCGCTGCGCACGGAGCCACTTGCGCCATCGGGATATTCAGTTTCTGCGCCCCAAATGGAAGCCGGCCGCTAAACAAGGCTTCCTGCGCCCCGCTTGGGGCGCTGAAACTGAATATCGGCACGCAAAGTGCCGCAGCGCCACCCGCTGCGGCACGGCACGCAGCGGTACTGCAGGCCTTCCTCCCACTGTTAAGGGGGAGGTGGCTGCAACAGCGCGATCCCCGCTCGCGAGTGCCGGCAAATGAGCCCGGCACCAAGGAGAAGTGCCGGGCTCTCGGGAAACAGCCAGCAATGCCGCGGTGCGGGGGGTGTAGGAGGCCGGGGACGGAGGTGCGGGCAGGCGGCCGCCGAAAAAGCGGCCGGCCGCAACTCCACCTTAACTCGCTCCACTACCGCCACAGGTTGGCCCTTGTGTACCGGTCGCTATTTGCGGCCGGCGCGGAAGAGGCGGGCGCGACCTAATATGGCGTTCGGGGCGGTAGCGGGGCGCTGCGCACACCGATGACGTCATCAGTGGTGGCGCAGCGCTACAGGCTAACGCCGCCATTAGCGCCCCGCTAAATATCGCGGTGGTTGTGGCCAGTGGCGCTAAAGCCTCTGAGTGGCCTCTTTGGGCGCAAACTGGTGGCGCAAGCAACTGAATTTCTAGGCCCTTGTCTTTGAGTTATTGATGGCACATCAATTTTAATCACTAAAACACCAAGATGGATCGACTCCTGAAACCAGAGCACTTGGATCTGGACCCCCATGCCTCAGACGCAGCCACACAGTTCGGACACTGGTTCCAATGCTTCGAATTTTTCATCGCAAACTCATCCACCGCCATAGCAGCCGCAACCGCCACCGGAGACGTGAAACTGGGAATCCTGCGAAACTGGGTGAGCCATCGGGTCTCCCCTCTCATCCAAGATGCCACCAGCTACGGGGATGCCTGCACCATTCTGAAGGCCCACTACGTGCGGCCAATAAACGAGGTGTACGCCAGGCATCTTCTGACTACTCGCACGCAGCGGCATGGTGAGTCACTAGAGGACTTCATGCTAAGCCTAAAAGTACTGGGCAGAGACTGTAACTGTAAGGCCGTGTCTGCCATCGTGTACACGGAGGAGCTGATCCGAGACTCCTTTATTGCGGGCCTCAGTTCAAATTACATTCGGCAGAAACTGTTTGAAAAGGAGGGACTGGACTTAAAACAGGCTATGGGCATAGCGCGATCGCTGGATATGGCCCAGAGGAACTCTGAATCCTGTTCCTCAGGCCACGCGGCCCACTCCGCCTCGTGCGCGCCGTGGGGGCCGCCATCTTGGAAGCCATCTTCACCTCCCAGGTCTCAGGCCAGCCCAGCACCGTCGGAGCCCCAGCCCCCACCCAGGAGCCCCACTACTGCCGCGATGCATCGGGGCCCGAAATGCTACTTCTGCAGCCAGGACAAACACTCCAGGCATCTGTGCCCAGCGAAGGGCACCACCTGTTTTAAATGCGGGAAGAAAGGACATTTCAGCAAAGTCTGCAGAGGGAACCCCGCCTCCAACTCCGCCACCGCCGCATGTGCGCCGTGGGGGCGGCCATCTTGGACGCCATCTTGTCCACCCTCATGGAGTCCACCATCTTGCCCCGACTACACGGACCTCCAGGACCCACTGGTGGCCTCAATCACAGTGGATCAATCCAGGCCGCATCCGTTGTCTAGATCGATGATGGATGTAGAGGTAAACGGGAACAAGGTTAAATGCTTGATTAACTGTGGGAGCACCGAAAGCTTTATTCATCCTAGCCTGGTAAAATGACTTTCACTAACGATAGTCCCCACACAGGGCAAAATCGCCATGGCTGATAAGACTCATACCTCAAAAATTACAGGTTTTTGCGCGGTTATGTTGTCGGTAAAAGGCACTGATTACAGAGATTTTAAACTATTGATAATGCCAGATCTCTGTGTGAGCGTGATCTTGGGTCTGGACTTCCAGTGCCACCACCAAAGTATCACGCTTACCTACGGTGGGTCCCAGCCGCCCCTCACAGTGTGCGGTCTGGCTACCCTGAAGGTCAAGCCGCCCTCTCTGTTCGCCAACCTCGCACCCAACTGTCGACCCATAGCGACAAAGAGTAGGCGGTACAGCTGGGAGGACAGACGGTTCATTGCGTCGGAAGTAGAAAGGCTCAAGCGGGAGGGTATCATCGAATGCAGTACCAGCCCGTGGCGTTCCCAGGTAGTAGTAGTTAAGGGTAGCGAAAAGAAGCGGATGGTGATAGATTATAGCCAGACGGTTAATCTATACACCCAGCTAGACGCCTACCCTCTGCCCCGCATAGCGGATATGGTTAACCAAATTGCGCAATACCGGGTGTTTTCCACCATCGACCTAAAATCGGCATACCACCAGCTCCCCATTAGGCCAGAGGACCGTCCATACACCGCCTTCGAGGCGAACGGACGCCTCTACCACTTCCTCAGAGTCCCCTTTGGAGTAACGAATGGGGTCTCGGTCTTCCAGCGGGAGATGGACCGCATGGTCGATGAGAACCAGTTAACAGCCACCTACCCATACCTAGACAACGTCACCATCTGCGGCCACGACCAGCAAGACCACGACTCGAACCTCGCGAGATTTCTGAAAACCGCCCTGAGACTCAATCTCACCTACAACGAGGATAAGTGTGTCTTTAGCACCACGCGCCTCTGTACCCTGGGCTGCGTGGTGGAAAACGGGGAAATCGGTCCGGACCCCGACCGATTGCGCCCCCTACGGGAGCTACCCCTACCAAACACTCCCAAGGCCCTGAAAAGGTGCCTGGGGTTCTTCTCCTATTACGCCCAATGGGTCCCCAATTATTCCGACAAGGCCCGTCCCCTCCTGAAATCAACGTCCTTCCCGCTCACGGCCGAGGCCCACGCCGCCTTCAACAGCATTAAACACGACATTGAGAAGGCCGCGCTGCAGGCAGTGGACGAAAACATCCCTTTCCAGGTCGAAAGCGATGCATCCGACTTCGCTTTAGCAGCCACCCTCAACCAGGATGGGCGGCCCGTAGCCTTTTTCTCAAGAACCCTCCAAGGGCCCGAGATCAGGCACTCCTCGGTAGAGAAGGAGGCCCAGGCCATAGTGGAGGCAGTGCGGCACTGGAGACACTACCTAGCCAGCAAACGCTTCACCCTGCTTACCGACTGTGGTAAACCACTGTTTGTATTCCACTGTGTACATGCCTGGACATGCCTCGGCTGACTCCTCCCACAAGTCCTAGTATAAAGGTGACTGCTCCCCAGCCCTTTGTATTTCTGGACCGGTCGACCACTCGAGGCAGACCTTCATTCTTTTGTTAATAAAAGCCTTTAGTTACTCTCTTAACTCTCAGTCTTTTATGAGTAATTGATAGCGCATCAATTTTATTAACAAAATTTTTATAATGGAGAAGATCCTCACACCAGCATGCCTGGACTTAGATCATCGGGAGGCGGACTCATCCACCAAGTTTACTCACTGGCTTAAGTGTTTCGAAAAATTCCTGGCCGCCTCCGCAGCAATCAAATCGGACGAGGACAAACTGGATGTTCTGACCTCCAAAGTGAACCACCGAGTGTACTCGGTCATCCAAGACGCGACCTCGTACGCGGACGCTATCAAGCTCCTCAAGGACCAGTACACGCGCCCAGTGAACGAAGTGTACGCCAGGCACCTTCTGGGGAGTCGTAAACAACAACCTGGGGAATCGACCGTGGAATACCTTCAGGCACTGTCTGTGCTTGGCCGGGCCTGTCGTTGTAAGGATGTAAAGGCCGCCGTGTACACAGAGGAACTTATCCGGGACGCTTTTGTAGCGGGCCACAGATCCAATTACACCCGACAGCGACTTTTGGAGCAGAGTGACCTCGACCTCAACAAGGCCTCTGAACTCGCACTATCATTGGATGCAGCCTACCGGGGCATGGATGCCTACTCCTCTGCACCGTGGATGCCGCGGGGAATGACAGCCTGGGACACGGTAGGACCGCCTCATAGCGCCGTGCCACCCCAGCCACACCCCAGCAACGGCCCAACTACCGCAGCAGTGTCCCAAGGCCAGACAGCAGTGCCCCAAGGCCAGAAATGTTACTTCTGTGGCCAGGCAAAACACCCCAGAGCGCGCTGCCCGGCGAAAAACGCGATCTGCTTGGGCTGCGGGAAGAAGGGACACTACGCTAACATCTGCAGGGCCAAAGCCACCCCGAACCCCAGCAGCGCCGCGTGTGGGCCATGCAGGCCGCCATTTTGGGCCTCCCCGGCCATGTGCGAACCACCGGTACAGCAGCCATTTTGGACGCCTCCAGCCACATTGGGATCATGGACGCCGCCATCTTGGACGACAGCCGGAACGCAGCAGGCCCCCAACACCGCCTCATCTGATACCCGCAGCGACACACCGACCCCTACGCTGGCATCCGTTACACTGGACCAAGCGAGACCGCACCAGCTGGCCAGTTCCACAATGGACATTAAGGTAAATGGCCACGATACAATCTGCCTTTTTGACTCTGGGAGCACGGAGAGCTTCATCCACCCAGACACGGTGCGGCGTTGCTCTCTCCCAGTCCTGCCTGCGCACCAGCAGATTTCTATGGCCTCCGAGTCCCAGTCGGCGGACATCGGCGGCTACTGCGTAGTGACACTCGTAGTAGACGGGACCGTGTACGGTCATTTTAAACTTCTGGTCCTGCCCGACCTCTGCGCTGCCGTCCTGCTGGGGTCAGATTTTCAGTGCCACCTTAAAAGTGTTACGATGGCGTACGGTGGACCCCTACCCCCACTCACAGTCCGCAGCCAGCAGCTCCCAAATTGCCCGCTGCGCACCAGGTGCAACCTCTCCACACTCAGGGTCACCTCCCCCCCCACTGTTTGCTAACCTCACCCCCGACTGTAAGCCCATCGCCACAAAGAGCAGGCGATACAGTGCCGGGGACAGGGTTTTCATTAAAACCGAAGTGGAGCGGCTCCTGAAGGAAGGGATTATTGAGGGCAGCACCAGCCCCTGGCGAGCCCAGGTTGTGGTCGTTAAGACCGGCGAGAAGCAGCGCCTGGTCATCGACTACAGCCAGACAATAAATCGCTACACCCTGCTGGACGCCTACCCACTCCCCCGCATAGCTGATATGGTCAACCAGATCGCGCAGTGCCGCGTCTTCTCGACCATTGACCTGAAATCAGCGTACCACCAGCTCCCTATCCGCCCTGAGGACCGCCAGTATACTGCCTTTGAGGCAAACGGCCGCCTCTACCACTTCCTTAGGGTTCCCTTTGGCGTCACCAACGGGGTCTCCGTCTTCCAAAGGGAGATGGACCGGATGGTAGATCAAAATGCGTTGCAGGCCACTTTCCCATATCTGGACAATGTGACCATCTGCGGCCGTGACTTGCAGGACCATGACGCAAACCTCGAAAAATTCCTCCGCACCGCCCAACTCCTGAACCTGACATATAACAAGGAGAAGTGCATATTCCGCACAAACTGCCTCGCCATCCTTGGCTGTGTTGTGGAACACGGAGTCATCGGCCCCGACCCCGACCGGATGCGTCCCCTTATGGAACTCCCACTGCCCCACTGCCTCAAGGCCCTGAAGAGGTGCCTAGGGTTTTTCTCCTATTATGCCCAGTGGGTCCCCTACTATGCGGACAAGGCCCACCCGCTGATCAAGTCCACCTCTTTTCCCTTGACAGCAGAGGCCCGCTTAGCCTTCCACCGTATCAAGGAAGACATTGCCAAAGCCACCATGCACGCAGTGGACGAATCCATCCCCTTCCAGGTGGAAAGCGACGCGTCCGACTTTGCCCTGGCCGCTACCCTCAATCAGGCGGGGAGACCCGTGGCCTTCTTTTCACGAACCCTCCAAGGCCCGGAGACCAGACACTCCGCTGTTGAGAAGGAGGCCCAGGCGATTGTGGAGGCTGTGCGTCATTGGAGGCACTACCTGGCCGGAAAACGATTTACCCTGCTCACTGACCAACGTTCAGTTGCTTTCATGTTTAACAACAAGCAGAGGGGCAAAATCAAAAATGACAAGATCTTGAGGTGGAGAATCGAACTTTCCACCTACAATTACGAGATCTTGTACCGGCCCGGGAAGCTCAATGAACCCCCGGATGCGCTATCGCGTGGCACCTGCGCCAGCGCGCAGATCGATAGACTGCGGGCCCTCCACAATGACCTCTGCCACCCGGGGGTCACCAGGTTCTTCCACTTCATCAAGGCCCGCAACCTGCCTTACTCTATTGAGGAGGTCAGGACCATGACCAGGAACTGCCAAGTCTGCGCTGAGTGCAAACCGCACTTTTATAGACCAGACAGGGCCCACCTGATAAAAGCCACTCGCCCCTTCGAGCGCCTGAGCGTTGATTTTAAAGGGCCTCTCCCCTCCTCCGACCACAATGTGTACTTCCTCAATATTATTGATGAGTACTCCCGTTTCCCGTTCGCCATCCCCTGCCCGGACATGACCAGTGCCACGGTCATTAAATGTCTGAACGACCTCTTCACCCTGTTCGGTTTCCCCAGCTATATCCATAGCGACCGGGGCTCATTGTTTATGAGCGACGAACTCCGTCAGTACCTGCTAACTAGGGGTATTGCCACAAGCAGGACCACCAGTTACAACCCCCGGGGGAACGGACAGGTGGAAAGAGAAAATGCAACAGTTTGGAAGGCCGCCCTGCTAGCCTTAAAGTCTAGGGGCCTTCCAACCTCCCGCTGGCAGGATGTGCTCCCCGATGCGCTCCACTCTATTCGGTCACTGCTCTGCACTGCCACTAACGCCACCCCTCATGAGAAAATGTTTGTCTTCCCAAGGAAGTCCACATCGGGGACATCGCTACCGCCATGGCTGACGTCCCCAGGGCCGGTCCTACTGAGAAGGCACGTGAGGACCCATAAAACGGACCCCCTGGTCGAGAGGGTCGACCTCCTCCGCGCCAACCCCCAGTATGCTTACATTGCATACCCGGACGGGCGGAAGGACACAGTCTCCATAAGAGACCTTGCACCCTCGGGGGCCGCAGTAACCCACTACTCACTACCACCCCCCCCCACGATCCGATATCCAGCCCCAGTAGACGGCAGGCCTGGGCCCCGCGACCCGCTCGACATCTACGAGGACGACACGCCTGTGCCACAGCCCACGCAGGACTCGACGCCGGAAGCTCCACTACCCCTGCTGTCGCCACGTCGATCACAGCGGCAGACAAGACCTCCGGAGAGACTCCAATACACTAACTTTTAATACACATCACCCAGCCGGACTCAATTTTAAACAAGGGGTGAATGTGGTAAACCACTGTTTGTATTCCACTGTGTACATGCCTGGACATGCCTCGGCTGACTCCTCCCACAAGTCCTAGTATAAAGGTGACTGTTCCCCAGCCCTTTGTATTTCTGGACCGGTCGACCACTCGAGGCAGACCTTCATTCTTTTGTTAATAAAAGCCTTTAGTTACTCTCTTAACTCTCAGTCTTTTATGAGTAATTGATAGGCTACCGACCGCTGGTCGGTGATGCGCTTCATGTTTAACAACAAACAGAGGGGGAAGATCAAGAACGACAAAATTCTCAGGTGGCGGATCGAACTCTCCACGTTTGAGTACGACATAATATATAGGCCAGGGGCCCTCAACGAATCCCCCGACGCCCTATCACGAGGGATGTGTGCCAGCATCCAGGGGGACAGGCTACAGGGCCTCCACAATGGCCTCTGCCACCTGGGGGTCACCCGGCTATTCCACTTTATAAAATCCCGTAACCTGCCCTATTCCATCGAGGAGGTCCGGTCTATGACCAGGGACTGCCGCACCTGTGCGGAATGCAAGCCCCGTTTTTTCAGGCCCAACCGAGCCCACCTGATCAAAGCTACACGGCCATTCGAGCGCCTGAGCTTAGATTTCAAGGGACCACTCCCCTCCACCGACCGCAATGTGTACTTTCTCAACATTGTGGACGAGTACTCCCGCTTCCCATTCGCCTACCCCTGCCCAGACATGACCAGTGCCACGGTCATCAAGTGCCTCGGCAACCTGTTTTGCACGTTCGGCATGCCTAACTACATCCACACTGACAGGGGGGCATCGTTCATGAGCGACGAACTGCGCCAATACCTGCTGTCAAAGGGGATAGCCACGAGTCGGACCACTAGTTATAACCCCCGGGGTAATGGGCAAGTGGAGAGGGAGAACGCGACAGTGTGGAAGGCGGTCACCTTAGCACTAAGGTCTAAGGGCCTCCCCACCTCCCGCTGGCAAGAGGTCCTCCCAGACGTACTCCACTCGATAAGGTCGCTACTGTGTACTGCTACTAACGCCACTCCTCACGAGAAGATGTTTGTTTTTCCCCGCAAATCAACCTCAGGAGTGTCCCTACCCTCGTGGCTCTCCACCCCAGGGACAGTCCTATTACGGAAGCATGTGAGGGGCCACAAAACGGATCCCCTCGTGGAGGCAGTACACCTACTCCACGCAAACCCGCAGTACGCGTACGTCAAGCACGCCGACGGACGTGAGGACCCCGTGTCCATAAAGGACCTCGCCTCGGCAGGAAGCGACGACGACCCATCACCACCACCCCCAGAAGAACCTCCACCATCCCCAGGCTCACCACCCCCAGAAGTACCTGCAACACCCCCAACACATGGGTATGCCCAGGAGGGCACCACGGACTCCCGGTCGGAACCCGAGGTACTGTTGCAACGTTCAGGAAGGACTATCACACCCCCGGACAGACTAAATCTGTAGAAGGGGTGAATGTGATGAAATATATACCTTCATCAGCCCCTGTGTTTTACCTGCTTTGTATTGTGTGTACCGCCCCCTTTTTCCTATTGTGTGTATTGGCTACGCCCCTGTCTTTTGTCATATAAAGGTCTCAAGAGCTGTATGAGTCATTCTATCAGACGAACCCGATGTGGAAAGACCTGCAATGTTCTTAGTGATTAAAAGCCTTCAGTTGAATCCTTTAAACTCCTTGTCTTTGAGTTATTGATGGCACATCAACGTGGAAGCTGATCCTCTGCCTGTAGACCCTGTGTGGCCGGTATGACCTTCTGCGAGCTGCACTTCTCTGCTTCTCCCCTCTGCTGTGCAGCTATAGGTCTGTGACCAGCAGGCTACTGCTGTTGCTGGTGCTGTTGCTGGTCACCTTGGTCCTCATCTGAGGTCTAATCTAAGGCAGCATAAGCGGCACCAATCCTGATCAGTTAGATCAAACCTCAAGTGTAGAAGAAAACTCCAAAATGTAGAAAGTAAACTCTCAGCAAAAGTACTGTGAACACCCTTTCCCACTAGCAGGTAAGAAAGCAGCTGTGAGTACTGCGTATGTAGTGCCATATTTCCCAGAGATTGCTGCTATGTTCTCGCTTTGCTTTCACTGGCGAGTTTAAAGAAGCCCGGGAAACATATGGATCATACGTTAAGCTGAAAAATCTGTGTCAATATCTCTCTAATTGCCAACCCGCCTCTCTCTCTCTCTCTCTCTCTCTCTGGGGTTCCACGCACACTGCCTAACACTCTGAAGTGAAACCTGGAACTCAGCAGGTTGGAGCTGACTTTCCAACATGCTGTCAATTTCACCAGCTTTAACCACCCCCCCCCAACCCCCCGCTCCTCCATGTTAAAATTCCCCACACTGTTTTTAATAGTATATAGACAGATGTGGAAAATCTCTATGACTCTACCACTGGTAGGTCAAAAATACTGCATACACTACTATTCAATATGTACTTGGCTTGAAGAGTTCCCTGTTTTTCTCCATACTCTCCTTCCTCTAAATTAGCTGAGATACATAGGCCTCAATTTGAACTCAGAGCAGGATTGATGCATGGGGTGGGGCCAGGATGAGTGGCAAGCTTGCATGCAGAGGCCCAGAGAGATGTTAGCTCCCAGGCCTCATTTACAAGTGCAAGATTGGACTCCTGCCTGAGCCAGAGCAACAAATCGGCTGGCAGGAGGCCGCGGCCAAAGACCCGAGCGAATGGCACCCGGCAAGTTAAGTCTATTGGAGCGCTCTGGGAGAGGAATCCGCATCAGAGTGGAGGGGTGGGGTGGCCCAAGCTTTCCTTGTGGGACTTGGAGGAGCACTTCTGCTGCTCCTGGCTCACAAGAAAACTAAAAAGAAAATGTAAAAACTTACCTCACTTGGCAGCTTCAAGACCTGGCTGCTGTCCCCAGAAGGTTTGGCCTGGTGGGGAAATCACCAGAGGTCCCTGCTCAGGCCTCAGGTTAAAATGGTAGATCAGACTCCAATGACATCATCAGAGCCTGACCTGGGACAGGTGTTCTTGCCACCTGCAATTTAAAATTAGGGTGGCACAAAAAGGAGGGGGTAAGTCTCCCGTTCCATTTTAAGTGCCCCCTGCCCCTGAATCCGGGGGGAGGTGGGGCAGTTAAAATTGAGGCCCAGTATCAGTGAGCATACAAATCGCATGCAGCATTTCTGAGTGTCTGACAAGGATCATTTAACCTTACTTAAATGATGACCTACTAATGCATGTGGATTTCAAGGTCATTTTTCTGAGTAATATCTTATTTACTTTAGTTAGATCCACCTCCTAGTGTTTAAGGCAACAGGTTTTGAAACAATTCATGGAAATCTTACTTAGGCGATTTGGAGTAATGGTAATTTATACAAGCTTTTGATTACCATAAGTGGCAGCCTATCATATTCAGCCAAAATGGATGCTGTAACTTTACCTCACAGAGGACAATCCAGGAAAGATTCATCGGTGGGAAGCATTGCTCTGATGTTATTCACAGCTTCCTGAACATTGTGCGTGGAATAAAAAAAAGATTAAATCTCACAGGGTTAAGGAACAAATTAGTTAATTGAATTGAAAACTGATTTATAAATTGAAAGCCAAATGTGATGAAAAATGCAAGAAGCTCTGGTTTGGGGCAATGACTGGTAGGGCTCTGCAGGGGGCTGATCTGATACTCCACACATACTGTGGAGGAGGGCACTTCTTGTCATAATATCTAAAAATGTGCTGGTGACGCTACAGTATGTGTTTTTTTTTTATTTTTAAGCACTCTCCTGGTTTGGCTGCTCCTTCTCCTCCTGCTGACTGAGGCAGCTGCACAGCCAGCAATGCTGAGAATGTTTACTGAACAGGAGGGTACAGTATGTGGTTAGGTGATCATAAAAAAGAGAAGAGCTATAGTAATCTGGGATGTAATGTTTAAGTTATCCACCAGATGGAGCCAAATAGTAAGGTTTCACATTCACCAGTATTTAAGGTAATGGGTCATGTACTCAATGTCCTGGTACACCAGTTATTAAGGTAATGTGGCATTGCATTATGGGTATAACTCAGAGGTGAATCCTCCATCTTGGTGCTCGTGCAGTAAGAAATGGTGCTTTGCCTCCAGTAGTAAGAGATGTTCCTTTGCTACACCGTGTAATAAACAGTTGGGTTTTGTTCCTAAGATCTCGCTTATCTCAGTTTCTGACCTTACCAGTCGGATATCACATATTGGCGACGAGGATCAACAGATCACATCTTGAAGAAGAAACAAAAAAGAGCACTGAATAGAGGATCATGGCTGCTACGGTAGGAAAGATCTCTGCTTTTGATGTTCAGACGCAGGCCTGGGATGAATACTGCGAGTTGCTGATGCATTTCTTTGATGCAAACTGTAGTGTATGTGCTTTAAGTCAGAACTACTTTTTACAGCTCCTGTATACTGTAGTACCGGCAGTAACCACACCGGTATATAAGCTGTGCGCATGCCTCTGTACTCCAGCCTAGAGATTGCCCTCCTCCAGTAAAGACCTGTTATTTGTTTATGTACAGCATCCGTGTAATTATTTATCCACTGAACCACGGATCTAACAGTGGCGACGAGTGTTGATGCGAATCTACCTGCAACATTAAACAAAAAAAACGTCGAGTCCAGGAACACGGGCATCGACCGCGAGCAACCGCCCAGCAGTCAGGCAGAGATCCAACTTCACTGGGGAGGCTGTGGAGAGCCGGGCTTGGTTCCCCAGCCACAACGAGCAGTAAGAGACCGACGACAGGTCCAGAGCAGACCCTTCCCGAGCAGCGGCGGCTGGAGCCGACCGACGGCAGAGAGAAAGAGCCAGGCAGCGTCGACAGGGTAAGAAAAAGGGTGAAGAGAGCAGGGCGCAGCCGGGGGTTGATCACCGAGCAGCGTCGAGGAAAAATACTGCAAAACCGGAAAGAGAGAGGGTAAGAAACAGCCGGGTTCTAGACTGAGCGGCGTCGACAAATATCAAGAGAAGAACGTGCAGAGCACAGCCAGGGATCACGGTCTGATCAGGGTCCGCGGGACGAAGCAAGGGGAGACGCCATTGAGCCGCGGAGAAGCAGGGAGAGCGCAGGAGACGCCATTGAGCCGCGGAGAAGCAAGGAGAGCGCGGGAGGCGCCATTGAGCCGCAGAGAAGGAAGAGCGCGGGAGACGCCATTTTGCGAAGCCGCAGCGGAGAAGACGGGCGAGCGCGGGAAGGAAGGAAAGCGCGGGATACGCCATTTTGTGCCAGCGGAGAAGAAGGGGAAGCGCGGGAGGCGCCATTGGTGATAGTTAACGCACAACCAAGGATGCCGAAGAGTGGCAGTATCTCTACGTTCGACAATGAAGTCGAAGATTGGGTGACATATGTGGAACGTATTGAGGTGTACTGCAGGGCAAATGAAGTGCCAGATGCTAATAAAGCACTGGTTCTGTTAAATTCCATGGGTGCAAAAACTTATGGGTTACTGCAAAATCTAATAACCCCAGAGAAGCCGGTAAACAAGAATTTTGAAAGCATAGTAGAAATCCTACAGGACCACTTAAACCCCACACCGCTGCTGATAGCAGAACGATAAAAGGAACCAACACAAAGATGAAAGCAATGCTGAGTACCTAACGGAACTGCGCAAGCTATCGAAATACTGCCAGTTTGGAGCGGGACTAGCAGACACGTTAAGGGACAAGTTTGTGTGTGGGCTACAAAGTGAAGGAACCCAGAAACGGCTTCTATCAGAAAAGGACCTTACGCTGGACAAAGCTTTCAGGATGGCAGTATCACACGAAGCAGCCGCAAGGGGCACTGCAGAGATACAATGGAGACCGCAAGAATATGGCACCAACGAAATGACCTATGGAACAGGGAAGTGCTATCGCTGCGGCAGAACAACACATGACCAGAAAGATTGTTGGTTCAAGGACCAAGTGTGCAGACAGTGTGGGAAAGCAGGACACATAGCAAGAGTCTGCAGGTCTGGGAAGAAAGCCAACAGTAAGAAATCTCCACAGGAGAAGTACAAAAAGGTACACCAGGTGATGGACAGTGGTTCAGACGAACAGAAAAGTGACAGACTCCGGAAGCAAGGAGCTGGGTTGTCTGAAACTACATAATGTAACCAAAATGGAGGATCACCAGACTATCTGGGTTACACTCAAGATAGACGGAGTCCAAGTGGAAATGGAATTGGACACACGGTCAGCTCTAACAGTCATAAATCAAAGAGACTACAAGCGGCTATTTTCAAACATACCCTTGAAAGCTACAGAGATTGTCTTGAAGATGTAAAAGGGGCAAAATGTCTACCCCAAAAGGAAAAATAAGGGTGAAAGTGACATAAAGGTTAGGAAATACCTAAAATGGAAATATATGTATTGCCAAATGGAGGACCACCACTGCTAGGACGTGAATGGATCCGGAAGATAGATTTAGATTGGCATTCCATACAGGCACTGAAGGTGGAGGCCAAAAAGGATGACGACGTCACACCTGGACGACTGTCAAAAATGCTAACTGACGCAAAAGAAGTGTTCCAGGAGGGACTAGGAACACTAAAAGGAATAACAGCAACAATTAAAATAGAGGATAATGCAAGCCCAAAGTTTCTGAAGGCCAGACCAGTGCCTTATGCGATCAGACCAGCGGCTGAAGCAGAGCTGGAAGGGTTGGAACGTTCAGGAGTACTGTCCAAAGTGGACTGGAGCGAGTGGGCTACACCCATCATTCCTGTAATGAAGAGGTCGTTGAGTAATACACCTGGGGAACCAAAGAAGGTCCGCATCTGTGGGGATTTTAAGGTGACAGTGAACCCAGTCCTTCACACAGTGCAATATCCGCTTCCACGAATTGAGGATATTTTCGCCTCGCTATCTGGTGGTAAACGCTTCACCAAAATTGATCTAGCCCAGGCGTACTTACAAATGGAGGTAGAAGAAGCTTCGAAACATTACCTTACGATCAACACCCATAAAGGTCTCTATCAATACAACCGGCTGGTGTTTGGAGTAGCCTCGGCTCCGGCTATCTGTCAAAGGGCGATGGATCACGTCCTGCAAGGGATTCCAGGGACCCAGTGTTATTAGGACGACATCTTGGTCACGGGCGAAAATGACAGTGATCACCTCGCTAACTTGGAGAAGGTGCTCGCCAGATTAAAGGAATATGGGCTACGAGCTAATCGCCACAAGTGCGAGTTTTTCCAGAAACAGATCTCGTATTGCGGCCACGTCATCGATGAAGAGGGGTTACATAAGTCCCCTGACAAGATAGAGGCAGTAGTCAAGGCTCCAGCACCGGAAAATGTGTCACAACTGAGGTCATTCCTCGGGCTGGTAAACTATTACCACAAGTTCTTACCAAATTTGTCTACGGTATTACACCCGCTGAACACCCTACTGCAAACAGGGGTACCATGGAAGTGGGATGACGAACGTAGACGAGCTTTCCAGAAGTGTAAAGAATTGATCACATCAAAAGAGGTGTTGGCCCATTTCAACCCAGCACTACCAATTCATTTGGCATGTGATGCATCACCCTGCGGCATTGGAGCGGTGCTGTCGCATAAATTCCCGGACGGTTTGGAGAGGCCAGTAGCCTTTGCGTCTCGGTCACTAACCTCAGCCGAGCGCAACTATGCCCAGATTGACAGGGAGGCCCTCAGCCTAGTATGGGGAGTAAAAAAATTCAACCACTATCTGCATGGACAGAAGTTCACCTTGCTGACTGACCACCAACCACTTGTCTCCATCTTTAATCCTAAGAAGGGCGTGCCAGTAATGACTGCACAGCGGTTACAAAGATGGTCCCTGTTTCTAGGGGCGAATCAATATGAAATAGAATATAAAGGCACGAGACAGCATGGGAATGCTGATGGGCTATCGCGCCTGCCACTGCCTACTGTGGAGGAAGCACCAGCAGTGGACCCTATCGAGATATTTTATTCGTCGATAATTGAACGATTGCCAGTAACAAATGCGGATATAAAGAAGTAGACCCGCAATGATCCGACGCTGTCACGGGTATATGAATTGACGGTGAGGGGATGGCCAACACATGGTGACTCACTGTTGCCAGCATTCTCATCCAGAAGAGAACAGCTGTCAGTATGCCAGGGAACAGTGATGTGTGGATCCAGAGTGGTGATTCCACCCAAGTTAAGGGAGTGCTAAATGAGCTACATGAAGGTCATCTGGGGGGAGTGAAAATGAAAAGCCTAGCTAGGGCTTATGTGTGGTGGCCGGGAATCGATCAACAAATCGAAGACCTAACTAAGAGCTGCTTAGGATGCCAGAAGGTCCAAAATGCACCACCACATGCCCCTCTACACCATGGGAGTGGCCCTCCTCTCCATGGCAACGGGTGCACATTGATTTCGCTGGTCCATTCATGGACTCAATGTTCTTAATAGCAGTGGATGCTCATTCAAAGTGGCCTGAGGTGATAAAGATGTCTTCAACCACTACAGAGAAAACGATTGCAGTCCTACGGACCATATTTGCCAGAAACGGGTTGCCAGAGCAGATCTGCTCTGATAATGGACCGCAGTTTGTGTCCGATGAGTTCCAAAAATTCATGAAAAGGAATGGGGTAAGGCATTATACATCTGCCCCGTATCATCCAGCCACCAATGGATTGGCCGAGAGGTTCGTACAAACCTTTAAGAAGGCGATAAAGGCCATGTGCGACGAGGAAATTCCACGACAGCATAAGATGGACAATTTCTTATTAGCCTACCGAAACACGGCACATGCAGTTACCAACCAGACCCTGGCCATGATGTTCTTTAACCGAAGGTTGAGATCTCATCTGGACTTGCTCAGACCAAATGTGCAAAGAAATGTTGAGGACAAACAATTCCAGCACATCAACGAGAAGCCAACAAGGAGCTTCAATGTAGGGCAACCAGTCTTGGCCCGGGACTATCGAACAGAGAAGTGGCAACCCGGAACAATATGTACAAGGCAGGGGCCATTAATGTACACAGTGGATGTCGGGGAGAACATTGTGAGAAGCCACATCGATCAGATCTTAGCATCACAGGAATGCGGCAACCCCATGTCTCGAGTACCTGGGGATGAACCCGACATACCGGTAGTATCTACTTCAGACCCAGTAGCAGTGGAACCCGATGAACTACCCGATGAAAGGGGGTCAGAATCGTCTCTGCACCAAGAACAAGAACCTCCGGAAAGGCGCTATCCCGAAAGGGTCAGGAAGCCGCCCCAAAGACTGAATCTATAAATGGACTTTTGTTATTGAATGTACATGTAAAAATGTAATTGTTATTTGAATATTAAGGGGGTATTATTAATCTAAAAAGGGAGGAATTGTAGTGTATGTGCTTTAAGTCAGAACTACTTTTTACAGCTCCTGTATACTATAGTGCCGGCAGTAACCACACCGGTATATAAGCTGTGCGCATGCCTCTGTACTCCAGTCTAGAGATTGCCCTCCTCCAGTAAAGACCTGTTATTTGTTTATGTACAGCATCCATGTAATTATTTATCCACTGAACCACGGATCTAACACAAATGATATAAATTATGTCGGAAAAAGGAGAGCTATTTTGCTCACTTCCATGGGAAGTCAGACGTATAGTTTAATGAGAAACTTATGCAGTCCTGAAAAGCCTGGAGACAGTACATTTGCTAACTTAGTGGCCTTGCTGAAGGACCATTTCAATCCCAGACCGAGTGAGATTGTACAGCGTTTCAAATTTAATTCACGGAACAGAAAACCGGGAGAGACTGTATTGGATTATGTAGCGGTGTTGCGGAAATTGGCGCACGATTGCAATTACGGGAACAACCTGAAAGACATGCTGAGAGAGAGGCTAGTTTGTGGGCTAATGGATGATCGAGTGCAGCGGAGATTATTGACCGAGACCGGGCTTACGTATGAAAAAGCGTTGGAACTTGCTCAAGCCATAGAGACAGCAAACCGAGATGTAAAAGAAATACAAGGTTCCGACTGGGCTACTACAAAGCAAGTTGCAGGTCAGGTTGTTGTGCACAAGTTAAATATGCGTCAGAAACCACGACGGGAGCAGGTAAAGGCGTGTTATAGATGCAATGGCGATCACCTGGTGAGGGAATGCAGGTTTCTGGAGGAAAAGTGCCACAAGTGTGGGAAAAAAGGACACATAAAACGTGCATGCAGGGCAAAAGCAACCATGGAGGAATATAAACAAAAAGGGGGAGGAAAGCAAAACCTAGGAAGAGAAGTGAAAAAACAGGGAGCACATCACATCAGCGGAGAAGCTGAGAAAGAAGACGACAGGTTCATAATGCATAGTATGGTAGAGAACATTCCAAAAGTGGATCCTATCACTTTGCAACTGACAATAAATGACTCTAAGGTCAACTTTGAGGTGGATACAGGATGTGGCGTAACCATAATGAACAGGGAGGAGTACTCAAAATTGTGGAACTGTGCAAAAGTTCCAGAGTTAAAGTCTTGCTCTATGCAGCTTAAAACATATACCGGTGAACGAGTGGCGACATTGGGTACAGCTACTGTAACTGTGCAACACAGGGACACCGTGGAACAGCTACGGGTTCTGGACCAAACTTGTTAGGTCGGGGCTGGATACAAGAACTTAAATCAGATTGGGGAGCAATAAATCAAATAGAGGGAGGCAAACAGTTGTCTTTGCAAGAAGTGTTGATTGAATATGAGATCGTGTTCAAGGAAGAACTTGGCACATTTAATGGTCCCCCAGCTAAGATTTATGTAGACAAGGAGGCACTGCCAAGGTTTTTTAAACAACGACCTGTGCCGTATGCCATGAAACCGAAGGTAGAGGCTGAGCTTGACCGTCTTTTGAGAGAGAACATTCTGGAACCCGTGAAATGTTCAGAATGGGCAGCTCCCATTGTACCTGTTTTAAAACCGGACAATTCGGTAAGACTCTGTGGAGATTATAAATTGACAGTAAATAGGGTGTCTAAACTAGAACAGTATCCTATTCCCAAAACAGAGGATCTCTTTGCAAACCTGGCTGGAGGGAAGAAATTCACGAAGCTGGATATGAGTCATGCATACTTGCAGATTACACTAGATGAGGAATCCAAGAAGTATGTAACTATAAATACGCACAAGGGTTTGTTTACCTATAACTGCTTACCATTCGGTGTCTCATCTAGTCCAGCTATTTTCCAGAGGACTATCGAGGGTGTACTGCAAAGGATCCCACATGTTTCAATCTATCTGGATGACATTCTGGTGATGGGAAGAACCGACCAGGAGCATCTGAGCACTCTGAGAGAGGTACTACAAAGATTAGATAAGGCTGGGTTACGGCTCAAGAGGAGTAAGTGCACTTTCCTGGGGAATGAGGCCGTGTTCCTGGGACACAGAGTGGATGCCACCGGGCTTCATCCAATCAAGGAGAAGGTACAAGCACTGCAGGAGGCCCCAGCTCCTACCAATGTGACTGAGTTAAAAGCTTACCTGGGACTGCTAAACTATTATAACAGGTTTTTACCAAACTTGTCAACAGTGTTAGCACCTCTTCACAAACTTCTGCGCAAGGAGACACAGTGGCAGTGGGAAGAGGAACAGAGGGTTTCATTTGAGCAGTCCAAGAAACTGATGCTGTCCTTGGATGTGCTGGTTCACTACAATGCAGAGAAAGACATCATTCTCTCTTGTGATGCTTCACCTTACGGGGTGGGGGCGGTTCTTTCACACAACTTGGAAGATGGATCAGAAAGACCAATAGGGTTTATGTCTCGAACTCTGACCCCGGCGGTAAAAAACTATTCCCAGTTAGATAAAGAGGGGTTAGCCGTAATGTTTGGGTTACAGAGGTTTCACAAGTACATATATGGCAGGAAATTCACCATATGCACCAATCATAAACCTCTTCTATCTTTTTTTAATGAAATGAAAGCGGTACCACAGATGGTGTCACCCCAGATCCAGAGGTGGGCAGTGACGTTGAGGGCATATGAGTATGTCATCGTTTACAAGGCGGGCAAGTACCATGGGAACGCAGATGCCTTGAGCCGTCTTCCACTGCCAGGTACACCTATCCGTGCAGCTCCAGAGGACAGAGTTTTGATGTTGGAGGACACGGACACGGCAATTGTGACCGCAGAACAAGTAAGGACATGGACCGGTAAAGATCCAGTACTGTCTAGAGTCCAAGAATATGTGATGAGGGGTTGGCCACAGCATCCGGAAGGGACTGATTTCACACCTTACAGTGTCAGGAAAACAGAGCTGGGTGTGCAGGATGGTTGCGTGTTGTGGGGAGCATGAGTGATTATTCCACAGCCAGCACGACAGTCTATCCTAGGGCAACTACATCAGTGTCATCCTGGAGTTTCGCATATGAAAGCCTTGGCAAGGAGTTACTTGTGGTGGCCAAAGCTAGATGAGGAGAGAGAAAATCTAGTCAAGACATTAAGCACTTGTCAAGTATGCAGGAAGGCACCAGCAGCGGCTCCTCTCCACCCCTGGGAGTGGCCGGATAAACCATGGAGAAGATTACATGTAGATTATGCGGGTCCATTCATGGGAAAGATGTTCCTCATAATCATTGATGCATATTCCAAATGGATGGATGTGTATCCTGTAAATTCTGCTTCATCTACTGTTACTATAGACTGCCTGCGTAGGAGTTTTAGTAATCAAGGGCTACCGGAGATCGTAGTAAGTGACAATGCCACGTGTTTTGTGAGTACAGAAACAAAAGAGTTCATGAGAAACAATGGCATAGTGCACGTAACCTCAGCTCCATATCATTCGTCTTCAAATGGACTTGCAGAGAGAGCCGTACAAACATTTAAGGAGATGATGAAAAAAAGTGCGGAAGGGAGTTTGGCAGCCAAGGTGTCACGAGTTCTGTTCAGTTACAGAATAACACTTCAATCTACCACAGGACTCTCTCCTGCTGAACTGTTGTTAGGACGTCGACTACGCTCCACTCTTGACCTGGTTCACCCAGATCTAAAAAGGAAGGTGGAAAACCGACAAATCAAACAAAAGGAGAATCATGACAGAAGGACAAAGAGCCGCAGTTTTGGAGAAGGAGATGCGGTCCTTACCATGAATTTCAGTTATGGTCCAAAATAGATTCCTGGCATCATAGACTCAATGACCGGTCCAGTATCATATACGGTCATGGTGGGAACTGGTCAGGTAGTACGCAGACATGTAGATCAGATACTGACCAGACAAGGGGAAATCGAACTGGAGGTTCCAGAGGAGATGTCGGAGGACAAGTTAGCCCCCAGTTATCCAAATGCATCGGTGGTACCACCACCACAAACAGAGCCAGTTCCACCTGGACCGCTTCATCAAGAGGAAACCATCGTAGCAGAGTCAGATACTCTGAGTACTGCTCAGGAGCAGCAGGTGGCTCTACCACAACCAAGCAGGGACTTGACTGTAAGACGTTCACCAAGGTCTCACAAGCCGCCAGAGAGATTGATAACGACCTGCTAGATTCGTTCAGTATGGACTATCGTTAAAGGAGTTTCCTTATGGGACTTTTTAAGAATGTTGTTAAGAAATTAAGGATCAACTTAAGAGGGGAGGGATATAGTAATCTGGGATGTAATGTTTAAGTTATCCACCAGATGGAGCCAAATAGTAAGGTTTCACATTCACCAGTATTTAAGGTAATGGGTCGTGAACTCAATGTCCTGGTACACCAGTTATTAAGGTAATGTGGCATTGCATTATGGGTATGACTCAGAGGTGAATCCTCCATCTTGGTGCTCATGCAGTAAGAAATGGTGCTTTGCCTCCAGCTGTAAGA
The DNA here is from genome assembly GCF_052327205.1 of Somniosus microcephalus. Taxonomy (NCBI): domain Eukaryota; kingdom Metazoa; phylum Chordata; class Chondrichthyes; order Squaliformes; family Somniosidae; genus Somniosus; species Somniosus microcephalus. The sequence continues at coordinate 253,122,337 of NC_140991.1, forward strand.
GATATGTTTCTCTGCTACACCGGGTAATTAAACAGTTGGGTTTTGTTCCTAAGATCTCGCTTATCTCAGTTTCTGACCTTGCCACTCGGATATCACAAGAGCATTATTCAGACGTATTTGAAATGGCAGTTGGATTCTAATGTGGAAGTGCAAGATTTTCCATATTGGAACAGGAAATATGAAACCATAACAACTTGCATTTATGTAGCGCCTTTAACATAGTAAAAGGTCCCAAGGTGCTTCACATGAGCGTTATCAAACAAAATTTGACACCAAACCACAAAAGGAGATATTAGGGCAGATCGAAAAAGCTTGCTCAAAGAGGTAGGGTCTTTTTAGAAGCATCTTAAAGGAGAGAGGTAGAAAGGGGGGGGCGGCGGTTACAATGGAGAGCTCGCTACGCGGGAGTCCTCTCCTGTTACTTTGGGGATCCGGGGTGGAGTGTGTTGCACGGAGCAGTCCCGTCCAACAGATTTTCATGCCGATTAGTGGACTCCCAGGCTGCCTCTAAGTTTCATGTATCTTTTGAGTGTGAGAGGTTGCAGCCCTTCTTATTTGAAGAGGCTGCTCCTCAATTTCTAACTGCGCTTCAGTCCCACGCTCCTAATCTTTGACCACCAGATGCAGAGTGGAGCGATCAAGTCATAGAAACATAGAAGATAGGAGCAGGAGTAGGGCATTCGGCCCCTCGAGCCTGCTCCGCCATTCAATGAGATCATGGCTGATCATCCAAATTCAGTACCCTGTCCCTGCCTTCTCCCCATATCCCTTGATCCCTTTAGCCTTAAGAAATATATCCAACTCCTTCTTGAATATATTTCATGAACTGGCCTCCACCGCCCTCTGTGGCAGAGAATTCCACAGGTTCACCACTCTCTGGGTGAAGAAATTCCTCCTCATTTCAGTCCTAAATGGCTTACCCCTTATCCTTAGACTGTGAGCCCTGGTTCTGGACTCGCCGGCCATCGGAAACATCCTTCCTGCATCTAGTCTGTCCAGGCCTGACAGAATTTTATAGGTTTCGATGAGATCCCCTCTCAATCATCTAAACTCCAGTGAGTATAAGCCCAATCGACACAATCTCTCCTCATACGTCATTCCTGCCATCCCAGGTATCAGCCTGGTGAATCTTTGCTGCACTCCTTCCATGGCAAGCACATCCTTCCTCAGATAAGGCGACCAAAACTGCACACAATACTCAAGGTGCGGTCTCACCAAGACCCTGTACAACTGCAGCAAGACATCCTTGTTCCTGTACTCGAACCCTCTCGCTACGAAGGCCAACATACCATTTGCCTTCTTAACCGCCTGCTGCACCTGCATGCTTACCTTCAGCGACTGGTGCACAATAACACCCAGGTCTCTTTGCACTTCCCCTTCTCCCAATCTATTGCCATTCAAATAATAATTTGCCTTCCTGTTTTTGCCACCAAAGTGGATAACCTCACATTTATCCACATTATAGTGCATTTGCCATGTTTCTGCCCAATCACCCAACCTGTCCAAATCGTACTGGAGTTTCACGACATCCGCCTCACAGCATACCCTCCCACCCAGCTTTGTGTCGTCTGCAAATTTGGAGATATTACATCCAATTCCCTCGTCCAGATCATTAAATATATATTGTGAACAGCTGGGGTCCTAGGACCGATCCTTGCGGTACCCCACTAGTCACTGCCTGCCACTCGGAAAACGACCCGTTTATTCCAACTCTTTGCTTTCTGTCTGCCAACCAGTTCTCTATCCAAGTCAATACCTTGCCCCCAATCCCATGTGCCTTAATTTTGCCCGCTAATCTCTTATGCGGGACCTTATCGAAAGCCTTCTGAAAGTCCAAATACACCACATCCATTGGTTCTCCCTTATCTATTTTACCAGTTACATCCTCAAAAAATTCCAGTAGATTAGTCAAGCATGATTTAACTTTTGTAAATCCATGTTGACTTTGTCCGATCCTGTCACTGCTTTCCAAGTGCTCTGCTAGTACATCTTTTATAATGGACTCTAGCATTTTCCCCACTACCGATGTCAGGCTTACCGGTCTATAATTCCCCGCTTTTTCTCTACCACCTTTTTTGAATAGCGGAGTAACATTAGCTACCCTCCAATCCATGGGTACTGTTCCAGAGTCTATCGAGTTCTGGAAGATGACCAGCAATGCATCTACTATTTCTAGGGCCACTTCCTTAAGTACCCTAGGATGTAGATTATCAGGCCCTGGGGATTTATCGGCCTTCAGTCCCATCAATTTTCCTAACACCATTTCCCTACAAATACTGATTTCTTTCAGTTCCACCCTTTCATCAGACCCTATGTTCCTCGGCATCTCTGGGAGGTTATTTGTGTCCTCCTTTGTGAAGACAGAACCAAAATATGTATTTAGTTGGTCTTCCATTTCTTTGTTCCCATTATAAATTCCCCTGATTCTGACTGCAAGGGACCTACGCTTGACTTCACCAATCTTTTTCTCTTCACATATCTATAAAAGCTTTTACAGTCAGTTTTTATGTGCCCTGCAAGCTTACACTCATATTCTATTTTCTCTTTCTTAATTAATCCCTTTGTCTTCCTTTGTTGAATCCTGAACTGCTCCCAATCCTCAGGATTATTGCTTTTTCTGGCCAATTTATATGTCCTCTCCTTGGATGTTATGCTATCCCTAATTTCCCTTGTTAGCCATGGTTGAGTCACCTTTTTTGTTTTATTTTTATGCTAAACTGGGATGAACAAATTCTGTAGTTCATCCATTCGGTCTTTGAATGTTTGCCATTGCCTATCCACTGTCAACCCTTTGAGTGACATTCCCCAATCAATCCTACCCAACTCGCTCCTCAGACCATCGTAGTTTCCTTTATTTAAATTTAGGACCCTAGTCTCTGAGTCAACTACTTCATTCTCCATCTTAATGAAGAATTCGATCATATTATGATCGCTCCGACCCAAGGGGCCTCGTACAACAAGATTGCTAATTAATCACAGAATCACAGAAACCCCACAGTGCAGATAGAGGCCATTTCAGCCCATCGAGCCTGCACCGACACATATCCCACCCGATCCCCGTAACCCCTACACCAACACATATCCCACCCTATCCCTGTAACCCCACCCTATCCTTTCTCGTTACATAATACCCAGTCTAAGATGGCCTGATCTCTGGTTAGTTCCTCGACATATTGGTCCAGGAAACCATGCCGTAAACACTCCAGGAATTCCTCCTCCAGATTATTGTTACTAATTTGGTTAGCCCAATCTATATGTAGATTAAAGTCACCCATGACTGCTGTGCCCTTATTGCACACTTCTTTAATTTCCCTTTTAATGCCATCCCCAACCTCCGCCTTACTGTTTGGCGGTCTATATACCACTCCCACAAATGTTTTCTGCCCCTTTGTATTTCTCAATTCTACCCATACAGATTCCACATCATCAGAGCTAATATCCTTCCTTACAATTGTGTTAATCCCTTCTTTAACCAGTAATGCTACCCCAGTAAGTCAGAGGAACTCTTCATGGGTCTCCTCCTGGACCTAGCCAAGGTGGCCATCAACATCCCCAAGTTGGACATGACCAGTTGAGTTGTTCGCTCCAGCTGCCTGCCTCCCTTCCGTGGCAATGTCCGTATCCAGGTGTCCCTGGAGACGGAGCACCTGATGTCTGCCGGTATGCTTGAAGCCTTCCGCAACCGATGGGCACCGGAGGGACTGGAGAGCATTGTTGACATGGGAAACAATAAAAAAGAAATACTTGCATTTACATAGCACCTTTCATGACCACCGGACGTCCCAAAGCACTTTACAGCCAATTAAATACTTTTTTTAAATTTGATTTACTTTAAAGTTTCCTGTGCTTTTATTTATATTTTGGATTTTATTGTTTATGCCCCACTAAAAAGGGGGCACTTGATTTTTTGATTGGTCGATCAGGATGACCCCAAATGTCACCAATCAGAGAGGAGTAGAAAAGCGGCGCGATTGCGGGAGGGAATTCAAGATCTTGGGACCCCGGTAGCTGTCAGTGGTGGCGTGATTAAAATTAAATGCCATTCCTAATGGTGAGTCAGGCTTGATAATAGGTCTGCTGGCAGGACGGGGGATGCATTTAGGAGAGATTTGTGGTGCTAGCCGATTAGGATCTGTTTTGGATTATTCCCCGTTGTGATTGTTGCGAGACGCCCTCTGGCAGCTTTGACTACGTGTTGTGTGCACACTGGGCTGGCGGTGGGACGTGCCGCGCTCCACGCTGCAGTGGGAGGAGTCTCCGCCAGCACTGCAGGGGGCGCTCTCGCATCTAAACAGCGCCGAGTCGCTTGTGCTGTGGACTGGAGGTGCGTTTGGTTGTTGTTTGCTGTTCTGGTCCCGCTCTTCCCGCGAAGCGCAGGTGAGCTCGGGTCGCGTTCATAGACACGCGTGTCGGTAATTTGACCCCGGGAGGGAGCCGCCTTATTGTCCGATGGTGGCTGACAAAGGCGAGGCGGGTTGTGGGCCGCAGGACCTCGGCCTGCCCCTCGGCTTGAGGGAGCAGTGACCGCGAGTCTTTGAGGAACACGGCAAGAGCGGAGTCGGCCCCTTCCTCACACTAATAATGTGAGCGTGAAGCTTTAAGCACACGCATCAGCTGTGGCTCAGTGGGTAGCACTCTGGCCTCTGAATCAGAAGTTTGTGGGTTCAAGTCCCTCGCATAGTAAAGCTAGGCTGACACTCCAGTGCAGTGCTGAGGGAGTGCTGCACTGTCGGAGGTGCCGTCTTTTGGATGAGACGTTAAATCAAGGCTCCGTCTGCTCTCTGGTGGATGTAAAAGATCCCATCCCATGGCACTATTTTGAAGAAGAGCAGGGGAGTTATCTCTGGTGTCCTGGCCAATATTTATTCCTCAGTCAACAGAACAAAAACATTATCTGGTCACATCACGGAAGACCTCTCCTGGTCCCTCAACACCTCCTCTCTGGTGAAGAAGGCCCAGCAACGCCTATATTTCTTGAGGAGGCTGAAGGGATGTAATCTGTCACCCCCGATCCTCTCTAACTTCTACCGCTGCACTATAGAGAGCATCCTGACAAACTGTATCACGGTATGGTACGGCAGCTGTAGCTCCCATGACCGGAAAGCCCTGCAGCGGGTAGTCAAAACTGCCCAACGCATTACCGGCACCCGGCTACTGACCATAGAACATATATATCAGAAACGCTGCCTACGGAGGGCACGGTCCATCATCAAAGACCCTACCCACCCCAGCCACGGTCTGTTCGCCCTCCTACCATCTGGAAGACGCTACAGATGCATTCGCACCCGTACGACCAGATTTAGGAACAGCTTTCCCAGGGCTGTCATCCTACTGAACTCCACAAATAAACACTAAAGCCTGCACATCTGCCGATGCACTTTATTATGGTCATATTTATGCTAATATATATGTACAAATGTATGTTGAAATGTTTAAGTGTCCTAATCCAAATTGTACACTCTCGGGAGCCGCAAGCCTACATTTCGTTGTACTGCACTTGTGCACTAACAATGACAATAAAAGTTGATTTGATTTGATTGCTGTTTGTGGGAGCTTGCTGTGTGCAAATTGGCTGCTGCATTTCCCACATTACAACAGTGACTACACTTTTTTTTTAAAGTACTTCATTGGCTGTAAAGTGCTTTGAGACATCTGGTGGTTGTGAAAGGTGCTATATAAATGTAAGTCTTTTTATCTCAGTCACACATTGGCACATGAGAGCCCAACACCTTCCCCTCAGGCTCTGCCCTTGTGTCCTGTACTTTCAGCTCCTCCCCTTCATTGTTACTGCAGAGTGAAATCATTGCTGTTTGTCTTTATTGAGGAAGCAGAGCAGATCAGGAACTGACTCGCTTGTAAGTTTTATTTTTGATCATTTAAAAAAAATTCTCGTTTCAGAATCGGCCTGTAATTGCAATGATTTTTCAGTTCACCACCAGGAAGCTTGTTTCGCAGGTGGGCAGTTGCTTTAAACGACCTTCCAAGCTGCAGCTGACCCAGGTTGAAATGAGCCGCCCAAGTTCAGGTAGGTACTTTGTTAAAGAAGGAAGTATAATTAAAAAATGGCATCATGTAAAGCTGCACCTTGAAACTTCCAATAGTCAAAATATTATCTAATGTAATTGAACTCAAATGTAGGGGGTATTGAGGCTTTGGAAAGGGTGCAGACCCAGATAGGCTCATAAGCTGGCTCTCTGTACTTTATAGAAACATAGACTTGGGGGTGATTTGGTTTGAGGTTTATAATAATGAAGGGACTGGATTGTGTGTATGTAGACTAATTATTTGAACTGAATTAGTTAGGGAGGACCAGGGGGTCACATTTACAAGTTATGTAAAGGTAGAACTGGGTTCGATGTTGGGCAGTCCTCCTTGTGGAACAGGTTGCTGGTTCATGTGGTGAACACTGATTTGCTTGAATTATTTCAAGTGAGAGTTGGACCTCTTCCTGCCTGGGGTGGAAATCTCCTTGTACAACCAGAACTGAGAGAATATGCATGCTTGGGCTGATAAGTGGCAAATATTTGTGCCACACAAGTGCCAGGCCATGACTTTCTCCAACAAGAGAGTGTCTAACCACAGCCCCATGGCATTACCATCGCCAAATCCCCCAACATCATCATCCTGGGGGTCACCATTGACCAGAAACTTAACTGGACCAGCCGCATAAATACTGTGGCTACAAGAGCAGGTCAGAGGCTGGGTATTTTGTGGCGAGTGTCTCTCCTGACTCCCCAAAACCTTTCTACCATCTACAAGGTACAAGCCAGGAGTGTGATGGAATACTCTCCACTTGCCTGGATGAGTGCCTAACAACATTCTAGAAGTTCAACACCATCCAGGACAAAGCAGCTTGCTTGATTGATTGGCACCTCATCCACCACCTTAAACATTCACTCCCCCCACCACTAGTGCACCGTGGCTGCAGTGTGTACCATCGATAAGGTCCCACATAAGAGATTAGCGTGTAAAGTTAATGCACATGGAATTGGGGGCAAGGTACTGACTTGGATAGAGAACTGGTTGGCAGACAGGAACCAGAGAGTTGGAATAAACGGCTCTTTTTCCGAGTGGCAGGCAGTGACTAGTGGGGTACCACAGGGATCGGTGCTAGGACCCCAGCTATTCACAATATATATTAATGATCTAGACAAGGGAACTAGATGTAATATCTCCAAGTTTGCAGACGACACAAAGCTGGGTGGGCGTGTGTGCTGTGAGGAGGATGCCGAGAAACTCCAGTATGATTTGGACAGGTTGGGTGATGTGGCAGATGCAGTATAATATGGATAAATGTGAGGTTATCCACTTTGGTGGCAAAAACAGGAAGGCAGATTATTATCTGAACGGCAATAGATTGGGAGAAGGGGAAGTGCAACGAGACCTGGGTGTCCTTGTGCACCAGTCGCTGAAGGTAAGCATGCAGGTGCAGCAGGCGGTTAAGAAGGCAAATGGTATGTTGGCCTTCGTTGCGAGCGGATTCGAGTACAGGAACAAGGATGTCTTGCTGCAGTTGTACAGGGCCTTGGTGAGACCACACCTTGAGTATTGTGTGCAGTTTTGGTCGCCTTATCTGAGGAAGGATGTTCTTGCCATGGAGGGAGTGCAGCGAAGATTCACCAGACTGGTACCTGGGATGGCAGGAATGACGTATGAGGAGAGATTGTGTCGATTGGGCTTATACTCGCTGGAGTTTAGAAGAATGAGAGGGGATCTCATTGAAACTTATCAAATTCTAACAGGACTAGACAGACTAGATGCAGGAAGGATGTTCCCGATGGCGGGAGAGTCCAGAACCAGGGGTCACAGTCTAAAGATAAGGGGTAAGCCATTTAGGACAAAGATGAGGAGGAATTTCTTCACCCAGAGAGTGGTGAACCTGTGGAATTCTCTACCACAGAAGGCAGTTGAGGCCAATTCATTGAATATATTCAAGAAGGAGTTAGATATATTTCTTGAGGCTAAAGGGATGTGGGGAGAAGGCAGGAACAGGGTACTGAGTTTGGATGATCAGCCATGATCTCATTGAATGGCGGAGCAGGCTTGAGGGGCCGAATAGCCTACTCCTGCTCCTATCTTCTATGTTTCTATGTTAACTCTCCAAGGCTTCTTTGACAACACCTCCCAAACCCGCGACCACTTCCACCTAGAAGGACGGGCAGCAGGCACATGGGAACGCCATCACCTGCAAGTTCCCCTCCAAGACACACCATCCTGACTTGGAAATATATTGCTGTTCCTTCATAGTAGCTGGGTCAAAATCCTGGAACTCCTTCCCTAACAGCACTATGGGAGTACCTTCACCACACGGACTGCACCACCTTCTCAAGCCAATTGGAGATGGGCAATAAATGCTGGCCTTGCCAGCGATGCCCACATCCCAGGAACGAATAATAAAAAAATATACTTATCAGGCAAGACTGAACAGACTACGGCTCTGGAACAGGAAAGACTGAGGGGGTGACCTGATAGAGGTCTTTAAAATTATGAAAGTGTTGGATAGGGTAGACTTAGAGAAGATGTTTCTACTTGGAGATCCAAAACTAGGGGCCATAAATATGGTAGTCACTAATAAATTCAATAAAGAATTCAGGGGAAACTTCTTTACCCAAAGTGATGAGAACTCGCTACCACATGGAGTAGTTGATGCGAATACCATAGATGCTTTAAGGGGAAGCTAGATAAGTATGTAGGGATAAAGGAATAGAAGGATCTGCTGATGGGGTGGGAGGAGGCATCAACACCAGACCAGTTGGGCTGAATAGCCTGTTTCTGTGCTGTAGACTCCCTGTAAGAGGTAGCTATCCTGTCACGTAAATCAGGGCTAATTTGATCTGGACCAGTTTCGATCGCCTAAGGGGGGTCAGAAGAATTCTAGTTTTTTTTTTTCTCCCTAATTGGCCAGGGTTTTTATCTTTTGCCTCAAGTGATCACATGTTCCCTTTAAGCTCTTTGGACCTCCCGCACAGCCGGCTCGCTGGCTTATCAGTGGGGAAAACTGTACATGCACGCTATTTTGAATAGGCTGTGCACCCAAAAAGATTAACTGGAATATTGGTGGGGAGTGTATGTATTTTGATGCATAAGGCATTACAACTGGGACAGGCTGGATGGACCAGTATGTCTTTTCCTGAAAGTCACTTTTATATGTTGGTGTTTGGAAAAAGTGCTTGTTAATTTGAGTGTAATGGATAGCTGGTACAGTAGCTTGAGTAGTAGGCTATTTAAGAGTAAATTTAATTGGTTGCTTTTACCTGACTGGGTCTAGGAGAGCAATGCTTAACTTGCCTCTGTGTGTGGTGCACTCTCGCATTGACTTTTGGTGTTGCTCTGTTGGAAGATTATTTGAAAAAACTGAAGTATGTTCAGTGTGGTTGTAAAGGGAACATTGTGCTGTTGCTACTGCAGACTAGACAGGAATGCAATATGCTGATCCAGGCCAATCAAGTTTAGGCGTGGCGATGTCACAGAATGACGCATAGCTAGTCTACGAATTGATGTGGAGTTGCTTTGTCTGTCTGTGCTTGTGTTGTGATGCTATTGTTAGTTATGGTAAAAACAAGGAGGTGGATAAGCACTTTTAGTGGGCCAGAAGAGGAGACTATTAATCCAACAGCTGACCACAAAACCCATAAAAAGTGGGTCTTCAATACTGTAGGCTCTAGAGGTCGAGGTATTTTATATTTGAGTGCCACCAATGGAAGGGAAAGTATTTTCCTGAACTACACCGCACTCCCTTAAGGTTAAAGCATCTTTTGTGAAAGTTGAGTCGGGGTACAAGGAATCTAATGTAATAGTTAACAAAAAAGTAATTTTAGAACAAGGAGAGCACATATTGCATAAGGTGGATGAATTGGCTGCGCAAATAGAGGTAAACGAATATGATTTGGTTGGGATTACGGAAACGTGGCTCAAGGATGGCTAAGGCTGGGAACTCAACATCCAGGGTTATTCGATATTCAGGAAAGATAGACAAAAAGGAAAGGGAGGTGGGGTAACATTACTGGTTAAAGACGGGATTAACACCATTGTAAGGAAGGATATTCGCTCTGATGATGTGGAATCTGTATGGATAGAGTTGAGAAATACTAAGGGGCAGAAAACGTTAGTGGGAGTGGTATATAGACCTCCAAACAGTAAGGCGGAGGTTGGGGATGGCATTAAAAGGGAAATTAAAGAAGTGTGCAATAAGGGCACAGCAGTCATGGGTGACTTTAATCTACATATAGATTGGGCTAACCAAATTAGTAACAATACTGTGGAGGAGGAATTCCTGGAGTGTTTACGGGATGGTTTCCTGGACCAATATGTCGAGGAACCAACCAGAGATCAGGCCATCTTAGACTGGGTATTATGTAACGAGAAAGGATTAATTAGCAATCTTGTTGGGTTGGAGCGATCATAATATGATCGAATTCTTCATTAAGATGGAGAATGAAGTAGTTGACTCAGAGACTAGGGTCCTAAATTTAAATAAAGGAAACTACGATGGTCTGAGGAGCGAGTTGGGTAGGATTGATTGGGGAATGTCACTCAAAGGGTTGACAGTGGATAGGCAATGGCAAACATTCAAAGACCGAATGGATGAACTACAGAATTTGTTCATCCCAGTTTGGCATAAAAATAAAACAAAAAAGGTGACTCAACCATGGCTAACAAGGGAAATTAGGGATAGCATAAGATCCAAGGAGAGGACATATAAATTGGCCAGAAAAAGCAATAATCCTGAGGATTGGGAGCAGTTTAGGATTCAAAAAAGGAGGACAAAGGGCTTAATTAAGAAGGGGAAAATAGAATGAGAGTAAGCTTGCAGGGAACATAAAAACTGACTCAAAGCTTTTATAGATATGTGAAGAGAAAAAGATTGGTGAAGTCAAGTGTAGGTCCCTTGCAGTCAGAATCAGGGGAATTTATAATGGGGAACAAAGAAATGGCAGTCCAACTAAATAAATACATATTTTGGTTCTGTCTTCACAAAGGAGGACACAAATAACCTCCCAGAGATGCTGGGGAACATAGGGTCTGATGAAAGGGTGGAACTGAAAGAAATCAGTATTTAGGAAAATTGATGGGACTGAAGGCCGATAAATCCCCAGGGCCTGATAATCTACATCCCAGGGTACTTAAGGAAGTGGCCCTAGAAATAGTAGATGCATTGCTGGTCATCTTCCAGAACTCGATAGACTCTGGAACAGTACCCATGGATTGGAGGGTAGCTAATGTTACCCCACTATTCAAAAAAGGTGGTAGAGAAAAAGTGGGGAATTATAGACCAGTAAGCCTGACATCGGTAGTGGGGAAAATGCTAGAGTCCATTATAAAAGAATGTAATAGCAGAGCACTTGGAAAGCAGTGACAGGATTGGACAAGGTCAACATGGATTTACAAAAGGTAAATCGTGCTTGACTACCCTACTGGAATTTTTTGAGGATGTAACTGGTAAAATAGATAAGGGAGAACCAGTGGATGTGGTATATTTGGACTTTCAGAAGGCTTTCGATAAGGTCCCGCATAAGAGATTAGCGTGCAAAATTAAGGCACATGGGATTGGGGGCAAGGTATTGACTTGGATAGAGAACTGGTTGGCGGATAGAAAGCAAAGAGTTGGAATAAACGGGTCGTTTTCTGAGTGGCAGGCAGTGACTAGTGGGGTACCGCAAGGATCGGTCCTAGGACCCCAGCTGTTCACAATAGATATTAATGATCTGGACGAGGGAATTGGATGTAATATCTCCAAATTTGCAGACGACGCAAAGCTGGGTGGGAGGGTATGCTGTGAGGAGGATGTCGTGAAACTCCAGTACGATTTGGACAGGTTGGGTGATTGGGCAGAAACATGGCAAATGCACTATAATGTGGATAAATGTGAGGCTATCCACTTTGGTGGCAGAAACAGGAAGGCAGACTATTATTTGAATGGCAATAGATTGGGAGAAGGGGAAGTGCAAAGAGACCTGTGTGTTCTTGTGCACCAGTCGCTGAAGGTAAGCATGCAGGTGCAGCAGGCGGTTAAGAAGGCAAATGGTGTGTTGGCCTTCGTAGCGAGAGGGTTCAAGTACAGGAACAAGGATGTCTTGCTGCAGTTGTACAGGGCCTTGGTGAGACCGCACCTTGAGTATTGTGTGCAGTTTTGGTCGCCTTATCTGAGGAAGGATGTTTTTGCCATGGAGAGAGTGCAGCGAAGATTCACCAGGCTGATACCTGGGATGGCAGGAATGACGTATGAGGAGGGATTGTGTCGATTGGGCTTATACTCACTGGAGTTTAGAAGATTGAGAGGGGATCTCGTCAAAACCTATAAAATTCTGTCAGGTCTGGACAGACTAGATGCAGGAAGGATGTTTCTGATGGCCGGGGAGTCCAGAACCAGGGCTCACAGTCTAAGGATAAGGGGTATGCCATTTAGGACTGAAATGAGGAATTTCTTCACCCAGAGAGTGGTGAACCTGTGGAATTCTCTGCCACAGAGGGCGGTGGAGGCCAGGTCATTAAATATATTCAAGAAGGAGTTGGATATATTTCTTAAGGCTAAAGGGATCAAGGGATATGGGGAGAAGGCAGGGACAGGGTACTGAATTTGGATGATCAGCCATGATCTCATTGAATGGCGGAGCAGGCTCGAGGGGCCGAATGGCCTACTCCTGCTCCTATCTTCTATGTTTCTATAATAAAGGAAAAAACTTGTATTTATAAAGTGCCTTTCATGTCCTCTAAGCGTCTATGTGCATTCCAGACACTGAATTATGAGTGTCTCCACTATTTTGTGGTTCGAAGCAGCAGCAAATTTGTGCACTGCAGGGCCCCACAAATAGCAGTGAGGTAACTGCTGGGGAGGTTAGTCGGTTTCAGTGGTTGATTGAGATCTAAACTGGCCAACAGCAATAACTATATATTTTGTTTAAAAGTTATTTGGGTACCCCAGCTACAATTGGTAAAAATGCAGTTTTGTGCAACTTGGACAACACCCAAAAAGCAATGGGAAAGTTTAAATGTGACTATCCTGCTTTTGGTCATGGGAGTTTGAAGTGTATTCTGACTTTTGACCATTTGGTAGGAATCCTAACTGCACAACAGGTCATTGAATCTTGAGTGATTTGAGAAAGAATAGCTCGGTGTCCAATCTCTCTGTCCTGTATGACCCAAAACTGAGCTTCAAACCCCACGTACTACCCATTACCAAGACCATTTATTTCCACCCTGCAATATTCATCTCTCTTGCTGCCCCCGTCCCCACTCACTGCTCCAGAAACATAATCCACACTTTTGTTGCCTGTATCCTCGACTTCTCCATTGTTGGCCTCCTTCCACCTCGAACTCTTAATGCATCCAGAACGCCACTGCCTATTGATGCGCTATCAATTACTCATAAAAGACTGAGAGTTAAGAGAGTAACTAAAGGCTTTTATTAACAAAAGAATGAAGGTCTGCCTCGAGTGGTCGACCGGTCCAGAAATACAAAGGGCTGGGGAGCAGTCACCTTTATACTAGGACTTGTGGGAGGAGTCAGCCGAGGCATGTCCAGGCATGTACACAGTGGAATACAAACAGTGGTTTACCACATTCACTCCTTGTTTAAAATTGAGTCCGGCGGGGTGAAGTGTATTAAAAGTTAGTGTATTGGAGTCTCTCCGGAGGTCTTGTCTGCCGCTGTGATCGGCGTGGCGACGGCAGGGGTAGTGGAGCTTCCGGCGTCGAGTCCTGCGTAGGCTGTGGCACAGGCGTGTCGTCCTCGTAGATGTCGAGCGGGTCGCAGGGCCCAGGTCTGCCGTCTGCTGGGGCTGGATATCGGATCGTGGGGGGGGGTGGTAGTGAGTAGTGGGTTACTGCGGCCCCCGAGGGTGCAAGGTCTCTTATGGAGACTGTCCTCCCGCCCGTCCGGGTATGCAATGTAAGCATACTGGGGGTTGGCGTGGAGGAGGTCGACCCTCTCGACCAGGGGGTCCGTTTTATGGGCCCTCACGTGCCTTCTCAGTAGGACCGGCCCTGGGGACGTCAGCCATGGCGGTAGCGATGTCCCCGATGTGGACTTCCTTGGGAAGACAAACATTTTCTCATGAGGGGTGGCGTTAGTGGCAGTGCAGAGCAGTGACCGAATAGAGTGGAGCGCATCGGGGAGCACATCCTGCCAGCGGGAGGCTGGAAGGCCCCTAGACTTTAAGGCTAGCAGGGCGGCCTTCCAAACTGTCGCATTTTCTCTTTCCACCTGTCCGTTCCCCCGGGGGTTGTAACTGGTGGTCCTGCTTGTGGCAATACCCCTAGTTAGCAGGTACTGACGGAGTTCGTCGCTCATAAACAATGAGCCCCGGTCGCTATGGATATAGCTGGGGAAACCGAACAGGGTGAAGAGGTCGTTCAGACATTTAATGACCGTGGCACTGGTCATGTCCGGGCAGGGGATGGCGAACGGGAAACGGGAGTACTCATCAATAATATTGAGGAAGTACACATTGCGGTCGGAGGAGGGGAGAGGCCCTTTAAAATCAACGCTCAGGCGCTCGAAGGGGCGAGTGGCTTTTATCAGGTGGGCCCTGTCTGGTCTATAAAAGTGCGGTTTGCACTCAGCGCAGACTTGGCAGTTCCTGGTCATGGTCCTGACCTCCTCAATAGAGTACGGCAGGTTGCGGGCCTTGATGATGTGGAAGAACCTGGTGACCCCCGGGTGGCAGAGGTCATTGTGGAGGGCCCGCAGTCTATCGATCTGCGCGCTGGCGCAGGTGCCACGCGATAGCGCATCCGGGGGTTCATTGAGCTTCCCGGGCCGGTACAAGATCTCGTAATTGTAGGTGGAAAGTTCGATTCTCCACCTCAAGATCTTGTCATTTTTGATTTTGCCCCTCTGCTTGTTGTTAAACATGAAAGCAACTGAACGTTGGTCAGTGAGCAGGGTAAATCGTTTTCCGGCCAGGTAGTGCCTCCAATGACGCACAGCCTCCACAATCGCCTGGGCCTCCTTCTCAACAGCGGAGTGTTTGGTCTCCGGGCCTTGGAGGGTTCGTGAAAAGAAGGCCACGGGTCTCCCCGCCTGATTGAGGGTAGCGGCCAGGGCAAAGTCGGACGCGTCGCTTTCCACCTGGAAGGGGATGGATTCGTCCACTGCGTGCATGGTGGCTTTGGCAATGTCTTCCTTATACGGTGGAAGGCTAAGCGGGCCTCTGCCGTCAAGGGAAAAGAGGTGGACTTGATCAGCGGATGGGCCTTGTCCGCATAGTAGGGGACCCACTGGGCATAATAGGAGAAAAACCCTAGGCACCTCTTCAGGGCCTTGAGGCAGTGGGAGTTCCATAAGGGGACGCATCCGGTCGGGGTCGGGGCCGATGACCCAGTGTTCCACAACACAGCCAAGGATGGCGAGGCAGTTTGTGCGGAATATGCACTTCTCCTTGTTATATGTCAGGTTCAGGAGTTGGGCGGTGCGGAGGAATTTTTCGAGGTTTGCGTCATGGTCCTGCAAGTCACGGCCGCAGATGGTCACATTGTCCAGATATGGGAAAGTGGCCTGCAACGCATTTTGATCTACCATCCGGTCCATCTCCCTTTGGAAGACGGAGACCCCGTTGGTGACGCCAAAGGGAACCCTAAGGAAGTGGTAGAGGCGGCCGTTTGCCTCAAAGGCAGTATACTGGCGGTCCTCAGGGCGGATAGGGAGCTGGTGGTACGCTGATTTCAGGTCAATGGTCGAGAAGACGCGGTACTGCGCGATCTGGTTGACCATATCAGCTATGCGGGGGAGTGGGTAGGCGTCCAGCAGGGTGTAGCGATTTATTGTCTGGCTGTAGTCGATGACCAGGCGCTGCTTCTCGCCGGTCTTAACGACCACAACCTGGGCTCGCCAGGGGCTGGTGCTGCCCTCAATAATCCCTTCCTTCAGGAGCCGCTCCACTTCGGTTTTAATGAAAACCCTGTCCCCGGCACTGTATCGCCTGCTCTTTGTGGCGATGGGCTTACAGTCGGGGGTGAGGTTAGCAAACAGTGGGGGGGGGGGGGGGGTGACCCTGAGTGTGGAGAGGTTGCACCTGGTGCGCGGCGGGCAATTTGGGAGCTGCTGGCTGCGGACAGTGAGTGGGGGTAGGGGTCCACCATACGCCATCGTAACACTTTTAAGGTGGCACTGAAAATCTAACCCCAGCAGGACGGCAGCGCAGAGGTCCGGCAGGACCAGAAGTTTAAAATGATCGTACACGGTCCCGTCTACTACGAGTGTCACTACGCAGTGTCCGCCGACTGGGACTCGGAGGCCATAGAAATCCGCTGGTGCGCAGGCAGGACTGGGAGAGAGCAACGCTGCACCGTGTCTGGGTGGATGAAGCTCTCCGTGCTCCCAGAGTCAAAAAGGCAGATTGTATCGTGGCCATTTACCTTAATGTCCATTGTGGAACTGGCCAGCTGGTGCGGTCTCGCTTGGTCCAGTGTAACGGATGCCAGCGTAGGGGTCGGTGTGTCGCTGCGGGTATCAGATGAGGCGGTGTTGGGGGCCTGCTGCGTTCCGGCTGTCGTCCAAGATAGCGGCTTCCATGATCCCCATGTGGCTGGAGGCGTCCAAAATGGCTGCTGTACCGGTGGTTCGCACATGGCCGGGGAGGCCCAAGATGGCGGCCCGCATGGCCCACACGCGGCGCTGCTGGGGTTCGGGGTGGCTTTGGCCCTGCAGACGTTAGCGTAGTGTCCCTTCTTCCCGCAGCCCGAGCAGATCGCGTTTTTTGCCGGGCAGCGCGCTCTGGGGTGTTTTGCCTGGCCACAGAAGTAGCATTTCTGGCCTTGGGACACTGCTGCGGTAGTTGGGCCGTTGCTGGGGTGTGGCTGGGGTGGCACGGCGCTATGAGGCGGTCCTACCGTGTCCCAGGCTGTCATTCCCCGCGGCGTCCACGGTGCAGAGGAGTAGGCATCCATGCCCCGGTAGGCTGCATCCAATGATAGTGCGAGTTCAGAGGCCTTGTTGAGGTCGAGGTCACTCTGCTCCAACAGTCGCTGTCGGGTGTAATTGGATCTGTGGCCCGCTACAAAAGCGTCCCGGATAAGTTCCTCTGTGTACACGGCGGCCTTTACATCCTTACAACCACAGGCCCGGCCAAGCACAGACAGTGCCTGAAGGTATTCCACGGTCGATTCCCCAGGTTGTTGTTTACGACTCCCCAGAAGGTGCCTGGCGTACACTTCGTTCACTGGGCGCGTGTACTGGTCCTTGAGGAGCTTGATAGCGTCCGCGTACGAGGTCGCGTCTTGGATGACCGAGTACACTCGGTGGTTCACTTTGGAGGTCAGAACATCCAGTTTGTCCTCGTCCGATTTGATTGCTGCGGAGGCGGTCAGGAATTTTTCGAAACACTTAAGCCAGTGAGTAAACTTGGTGGATGAGTCCGCCTCCCGATGATCTAAGTCCAGGCATGCTGGTGTGAGGATCTTCTCCATTATAAAAATTTTGTTAATAAAATTGATGCGCTGAGAGTTAAGAGAGTAACTAAAGGCTTTTATTAACAAAAGAATGAAGGTCTGCCTCGAGTGGTCGACCGGTCCAGAAATACAAAGGGCTGGGGAGCAGTCACCTTTATACTAGGACTTGTGGGAGGAGTCAGCCGAGGCATGTCCAGGCATGCACACAGTGGAATACAAACAGTGGTTTACCACACCTATATCCTGCCTTGAACTATGTCCTAATCACCAATCACTGACTTGGCTAACCTCCATCAGCTCCCAGCACCTCGAGTTCAAAGTGTTCCTTCTGACTTACTAAGAAGGCCTTGCTCCACCTATCTCTGCAACTTCCTCCAGCCTTGTATCCCTGACGACTGCGCTTTGGTCCTGCACTTCAGGCCTCGTATGTGTCCCCCACCCTATCCACCCCACCAACAGTGGCAGAGTCTCCAGCCATTGGGGCCTTAAACTCTCATCGTCCTAGTCTCTGCATTGCTACCTCTCCCCACCTTTTTAAAAGTGTCCTCAAAACCTGTCTTTTCAGCCAAGTTTTTGATCTTCTCACTCACTTCTGCTTGGGATCTGTTTTCCCATATGGGCAGCACTTTAGTACTCTGATCTACTCATAGAATCATACAGTGCAGACAGCGGCCATTTGGCCCATCGTGCCTGTGATGGCTCTTTTTGAAAGAGGTATCCAATTCGTCCCACTCTCCTGCTTCTCCATAGCCCTGCAATTTTTTCCTTTTCAAGTATTTATCTAATTCCCAAATCTGCTACCACCACCCTTTTCAGGCAGTGTATTCCAGATCTTAACCAGCTGCATATCTCATCACCCCTCTCCCCTCTGGTTCTTTTGCCAATTATCTTAATTCTGTGTCCCCTGGTTACTGACCATCCTGCCAGTGGAAACAGTTTCTCCCTATGTACTCTTATCAAAACCCCTCATCATTTTGAACACCTCCTATATTACATTTCTCCTTAACCTGCTCTGCTCTAAGAACAATCCCAGCTTCTCTAGTGTCTCCACATAACTGAAGTCCATCAGCCCTGGTACCATTCTGGTAAACCTCCTCTGCGTTCTTTCCAAGGCCTTGATGTGCTTTCTAAAGTGTGGTGCCCAGAATGGGACACTATGCTCTAGCTAAGGCCTAACCAGTGTTTTTTTATAAAGGTTTAATGCAACTTCCTTGATTTTTCTATTTTAAAAGGTGCTACAAAAACATTAGTTATAGAAGGAACTATTATTATTCCCAGACTAGTGCGATCCATGCATCTCTTCAGTACCTCTGTTTTTGAGTGAACTTAACCAAAAAAAAATCATATGCAAAAGATCAGTGTTTTGCCTTAAATGCATTTGATCAAGTTTTGTGGCCTGGAACACAGCTAAATTGAATGTTTATGCCCTTTGACATACTGTAGTGCAAGGTGTTTCACATTTGAATCTGGTGCCAGTGTCTCATTTTGCTTCTATTTAACTAAACAAATTCCAGAGGGATAATCAGAGTAGAGATTAGAATCCTGACTTTGAAATATGGTGTCCATTTATTAAGTGTAAAATGTTCTACAAATAATGAATGGACACTTGAGGGTAAATACATTGATGCCGTGCTCCCAGCCAAGCTCGAAGGGAACGTGGGTTGGATAATAGGGCTACAGTACGGTAGCAATGACTCTCTAGTGCGACTCCGCACAGGAGCTCCGAATTTACACTTCATTGGCCCAGAAATTCGGGTTGGAGGCTTCCCGCGGGTGCAAGCCCCCGACCTGCACTTAACTAGCGCGCCTGCCGTTGTGTTGTGGGCCCGCGTGGGATTCCGATCCTGGGCTGCCTCCAGCTGCCGGCGCGCAGTGCTTGCATATCCCAGGGGCGCAGTTAGTTAGCAGCGTCCCCTGGGATCACGTGGGCCATGGAGAGCCAATCGTAGCAGGGACTCTCCATTCATAAATTTGACTGGAAGACCTGTCAAATCTGAGTAGAGATCGGCCCCAAAACCTAACTAAAACTTTAAAATCACATTTTTTAAAATAACAAATTACATAAATTTAAATTATTTAAAATAGTTATTATTTGAAAAAATTAATTCGTTTTTAACAGGGCTAAAAATAAACTTACCTTTAAAGTATTTAAAAATAATAAACCTGTGGAAAAAATGTTTTAATTTTACTTCAATTCACCACTTACCTTGCTAAAAGCAGGCCTTGCGACTGCTTTTTAAATGCACAGCTGCTGGAGATTTACCCTCCTGGAGAAACCTGTTTTTAAAAAAAAATTTAAAAATCGGACGTTCCGGGCGTACGCGCTGCCTCTCTGGCGCACACGTTTGACCTGTGAATCCCTTCCTTCAAGGGAATGGAAGTTCCGGTTTCCAGTACATGCGCAGTGCAGCACGAAACTGGCACTTTCGTTGACCCTACGTGTGAGTACACAGCGCGTACTCACCTGTGGGGACCTGAATTTCTGGCCCAATACATTCCCTTTCCCAACATTTTGCAGTTGTCTGGTTGCTAACTGATTTGTATTATTACCAATAGTTTCTGATGAGCCCTACATTACAACAGTACACTGCAAAAGTACTTTAGGATGTTCGAGGTTATGAAAGGTGCTATATAAATGCAAGTCTTTCTTTGTAAATAAAAACTACAAAGTTGTGTTATAAATAAATCTATGATGTTTCCAAGAGCAGAGTAAATATGTTGTCTAATGTGACTGAGACCTGGTTTCAGTTTCATGTGCATCATTTGTGAACATACAAGTTTGAAATCTTAAGTATGCTATCATGCTAGTTTCTCATTTCTTTCGGATGGGGTTGGGGCCTTCTGTATAATGTATTACAGTACCTAGAATTAAATAGAATTTTACAGCACAAAAACAGGTCATTCCACCCAACTTGGTCTATGCCAGTATTTATCCTCCACATGAGACACCTCCCTTACTCCTTCAACATATCCTTCTATTCCTTTCTCACTCATGTACTTGTCTAGCTTCCCCTTAAATGCATCTATGCTAATTGCCTCAGCCACTCCATGTAGTAGAGTTCCACATTCTCCCCACTGAGTAAAGAATTTCTCCTGGATTTCTTATTGGATTTATTAGTGACTTGTATTTATGGCCCCTAGTTTTGGACACTTTGCTCCCTTTTCTGCTTCTTCTGCCCCCCCCCCCCCCCACCCCAAAAGTGGAAACATCTACCCTATTGAACCCTTTCATAATTTAAAAAACCTCTCTGGTCACCCCTCAGCCTTCTCTTTTCTAGAGGAAAGAGCCCCAGCCTGTTCAGTCTTTCCTGATGGTTGTACCCTTAGTTCTGGTATTTGTAGCTTATTTCAATATGACAAATGCAATACTGTGCATTGAAGATTATTTCAAACTAATAGCATTTGAGTGGAGTAGTAGATCTACTATTGGAGATTCATAAGTGGTTCCGAACATAAAGGCAAAGTGCCTACAAAAATGTAAATTCACCTTTAATTTTTGGATGGATTTTTGACCTCTGCAGGAGTACATTCACATAGTAGAGGTTAGCTGAAGCAGTGCCATGAGCCTGTTTCATTTATACACAACTGTAAATGAATATAAAACATTAAGATTTAAAATACCAGAGGGGTAATTTTGAATCTCTGCTGCCAACAGTGAACCATGCCTGCTGAAAGTGCCTGTCGGAAGTTTGGGCCAAAACCGTTTTAAAATCATAGCAGCACGTACCCGAATATCTGATGTGCTCTGCATCAGATGCAGCGCAGACTCGTGAAACTACCTCTCAGATCTTTTTTGTATAGCAGATGAGGTATCTTGATTGAGAATTTCATGATCATGTGTTGTTTTTTAGATTTGGCCGAATTTCGGGATGTCTTTGCAAAAGCCAAGCACATAACCATTATAACAGGCGCTGGAGCTAGTGCAGAGAGCGGAGTCCCTACCTTCCGTGGAGCAGGGGGGTTTTGGAGAAAATGGCAAGCCCAGGTACGTCCCTATGAACCACAAACTAGTGACCGGCGAGTTTAATACATTTGGCAGTACCTGTATTTCATTTCAGCAATTCCTGTGCTATCGCAGCACATTTCAACAACGCATGGTGTACATCTTACATTTGAGGGAAGAGACTACAAATCCATGCTTTGGAGGAAGGCTGAGGATTGTAGTTATTGCTGTGGCTGCTGTCCTGAGTTTATAAAACCTACATTGGTATTTTCATTAATAATTGGATATTAAGCTGCTTGCACTTTTGTAATGTTATCAACCTTTTTTAAAATAGACCCTAGTTTAAAACACTAAATGAAACATCTACCTACACTGCAGCTTTTATCTGCCGTAGTTCAAATCCAGCGCAACAGTATGTGATGGGCTGAAGTAATGCATTTCTGTTTTCCCCCATCTCCTATGCTGCAGACAAGTGATGCTGTGCAACCCTTGATGGCACATCCAAAACTTGGAACTGATTGTGACCATAAGCTGTTAACTTGTTTTTAGGCACTAATAAAGCTAAACTCACTCGGCTCACACTCTATACTTTCAGCTGTGAATGACACCGTATATTGCATTGAATTTTAATTTAATAAAGTGCTGGAAATGCACAACAAGTATTTGAGAATAAGGCACCCTTCTTCTGAAGGCTTCAAATATTAATGACGCACTTCCCATATATTTGCTGCAATTTTCTATCTTTATTTCAGATTCCAACATTTGTTCTTTCGATTTCAGAATTTTATTTCATCAGGTAATCATAAGTACCAAGTTTTCCCCTAGATATTTCACTTTAATTATAAAAAGTTCTTGCTATAGGTTTAAGTTTAAAAAAAAATTTTAAAGTTGAATTGAATGGCATAAATTAAGACCTTGTGCTTGTACCACTTGGATCCAGTTTCCAAATCCAGGCCAGACTGATGCTGTAAAATCTCTGTGGTGCTACGTGAAATAATTTTGGGGAACCCTGACTCTGTACCTGTTTGTCTCAACGCACATCTGCCCAAATTTTGCGCTAAATTGTGAGACTTGCCCAGGAAAGGCTATTGTGATTAATTCACATTGGGGCAGAGCTCTAATAGAATTGAAGGATACAGCCTCCAGAAACATTTGTTCCCCAGCGCATACCTGTCACCTTGTTGAACACAAAAAAATCTAAAGTTCAAACTGCAGCCTTATTCCTGGGGTTAAGTACTATGAAGTCCAGCATGTACAGGAAACTCATTTTTTATCCGGCACCGATGGGACCGGCGTGGTGCCGGTTGATCAGAAAGTCCAGATTACAGAGAGGTATACTTACCAAGGTACGAGAGCCCTGTACACGGCCACAGGTGCAGGAGCCCCGGTTACATGGCACTTGTGCAGGAGTCCCTGTTGCATGGCCACAGGTCCAGGAACCCTGGTTACATGGCCACAGATCCAGGAACCCCGGTTACATGGCCACAGATCCAGGAACCCCAGTTACATGGCCACAGATCCAGGAAGCCCGGTTACATGGCCACAGATCCAGGAAGCCCGGTTACATGGCCACAGATCCAGGAACCCCAGTTACATGGCCACAGATCCAGGAAGCCCGGTTACATGGCCACAGATCCAGGAAGCCCGGTTACATGGCCACAGATCCAGGAAGCCCGGTTACATGGCCACAGATCCAGGAAGCCCGGTTACATGGCCACAGATCCAGGAAGCCCGGTTACATGGCCACAGATCCAGGAAGCCCGGTTACATGGCCACAGATCCAGGAAGCCCGGTTACATGGCCACAGATCCAGGAAGCCCGGTTACATGGCCACAGATCCAGGAAGCCCGGTTACATGGCCACAGATCCAGGAAGCCCGGTTACATGGCCACAGATCCAGGAAGCCCGGTTACATGGCCACAGATCCAGGAAGCCCGGTTACATGGCCACAGATCCAGGAAGCCCGGTTACATGGCCACAGATCCAGGAAGCCCGGTTACATGGCCACAGATCCAGGAAGCCCGGTTACATGGCCACAGATCCAGGAAGCCCGGTTACATGGCCACAGATCCAGGAACCCCGGTTACATGGCCACAGATCCAGGAACCCCGGTTACATGGCCACAGATCCAGGAACCCCGGTTACATGGCCACTAATATAGTAAAACTTACCTGAGCCTACTCCTGAATTTTGCCAGTTAAGAGAGATTTCCGGATATTTAGGTGCTGGTTAAGAGTTTCCTGTAATTTGATCTGCCTTTTTCATGGTCGTTGTTTTGGAGAAATATGGAGGGTAATTTCCAACGTTGTTGCCTGGGCAGTGATCTGGTGAGTGGATGGCCTGCTCACTAGAGTCCACCCAATTTATGTTCCATTGAAATCCGTCAAGGCAACAAAGTTTTAATATTGTCTGCATAATACTGATTTGGAAATTGCTTACTTATTTGTATGATATTAAAGCATGTTTGGAAATAACTTGTAAATCACATTTTTTGAGTAAGAGGATTGAAATTTGCGTGCAGTACTTGTTATACATGGCATGTGTGTCAAAGTTTTTTCTTCATGGGTCACTTGGGAGCATACTGTGGAGCATTAGGGCCACCTGTGAAGTTTAAATCCAGCATGGACCAGTTGGGCCTTGTGCTCTGTTTCTGTACTGTACATTCTATGTTCCCATTAATTTGCATGTATATCAAGTTGCTGAGACTAACCAATCCAGCCATTCTGATTTAGAATTTATTCGCCAATGAGACAACCATGCTAAACAGCCCTTTCCAAATCTCCAGGCCCATAAAACGCAAACCGAACACTCCAAATAGAACCGAGTCGCTGGGGTTCGAGGGCTGCAGGTGGCCGATTAGGGAATCAGTTCAGACACCACCCCCTGATGTGTGTGTGTGTGTGTGTGTATATACTTTAAATGAGTGTTTTGCATGTGTACTTTTCTCTTAACAGGACTTGGCTACCCCAGAAGCATTTTCAAGAAATCCTTCTAGAGTATGGGAATTCTATCACTACCGCCGTGAACTGATGCTGAGTAAAAACCCAAATTCTGCGCATATTGCTATTGCTGAATGTGAGGCTAGACTGAGCAAGCAAGGCCGAAAGGTTGTGGTCATCACTCAAAATATTGATGAACTTCACAAAAGAGCAGGAACAAAAGATATTTTTGAAATTCATGGTATGTGGCCTCTTTGTACTCTGCAAGTCATGATTTGTAGTCATTGCTATTCATCTTGATGCATAACTTGTAATGTCTGCAGTGGGGGGAAAAATAAACTGTTGTTAATGAGGTTGGTGACAACACAAGTTGATTAATGACTCCGACAGCAAATCTGAATTTTGTTAGACACCCCAATAGATAATGTACTAGAGAAGGAAATCCCAGTTATATTCAGACAAGGTCTACTTGCCTCATTCACCAGTCTGACTGATGGGTATCATTACTGGTTTTTATATTGATAAAATAGCTAAAAAACGTAACGGGGGGGGGGGAGAGAGAGATGGATGTCTGTTACTCTTCTCAATTTCTGTTTTATTCCATTTCCCTTTTTTTGTTTCTCACTTTTCACAATCCTCCTTTTCATCCTCTTTCTGTTTCTCTCCTTTTTCACCCATTTCACTATTTCTCTGGCCCACTTTTCTTCCCTTACTCTCTAACTGTGGCTCTGTTATTCTCAGATGGTTTTTCTCCATGTTTCCTTCTCCCTCTGGGTGCTAAAACAAATTGTAACAGGCAATCATCTGATGCAAAAACTCACTGGCATTACAGGACAGAGCCTCCTACCATTTTGAGTATTTCTAATCTGAAGATGATCATTTCAAAATTTAAACAACTGAATGTTACCCAATGCACATTCATCTTCAACACTTATTAAAAGTTACAAATTCAAAATCCCTCTTAATTGCTTCCTCTTACCCTTTCTCTTTGTTCTATTTCTTCATTATTCTCCCTTTTTTATTTCCATCCTCACAGCCAGCACTTGAGTCAGTGGTATAGTGTGACTCTTGAGACAGGTTTCTATTTGCTGGGGGTAGGAGTTAAATATATAAGTATTAAAATATTTAGTAAAAACAGCAAGTACTTTAAAAGATGTACAGTAACTGAGGCAACAGGCAATGCCACAGAGAAGCAAGTTTCTTTGGGTTGTTGTTCTGTTTCGCTATACAATGCACTAATAACAATTACCCATAAATCGCTGGAAATATAATGGGGTTGACGGCGCCCGCCATTATTGGTGTGTTTTATATAAAAGAACAGCAACTTGTGGTGAGGAAGAGCTATGTTGTGAGTTGCGAATCGCCACAAATTGCTGGACGATTTGTGCCGCTCCACCGTTGGCTTTGCAAAAATGGGAACTGGCTGTCAGCCTTCCCATGAGTGTCAAGAAATTGCTGGATTTGTGCTGTAAATATGAATGAATCTCACTGCCGATATTTAGGACTGATATTTCATGTGAGGATCCTGTTAATGGCGACGTGATTTTCATTTGACATGAAACTCGGCCTTGGAGGCCCAGAAAGGGAACAATTGAAACTGTGGAGTCTTGCTCCTGCAAGTAGGAAGTTGTTCCGAAGAAGTTTTTAAAATGTTTTCTTTTCTCTCTCAATCCAATTTTTCCCCCCTTCTCTTTCTCCTTTTCTGTATCTAATTTAACTCTAATTCACCCTATTTCCTGTCATTCGTTCTTTCTTTCTCAATCTTTAAATTTAATTTGTTGTGGTAGACTGGATCCAATGTTCAGGAGCTCCCAGATCCCTCATTGGCATTGCACTGTTATCAGTTAGCACTTCCAGCAATCGATCTGAAGAGTGAGGTTAAAAAATTCAATTCACAGCACTAATGGCAAGCTATGCCACTCCAGCGATTTCTGGGCCAATGTAACAATCTGCAGTGGTACTGCTCTCGCTGACTTTCCAACGGGAAACATTTCATTTCAGAGAAAGAAAGCAAGAAAGATTTGCATTTATATAGCGCCTTTCATGACCACCAGACGTCTCAACGTGCTTTACAGCCAATGAAGTACTTTTTGAAGTGTAGTCACTGTTGTAATGTGGGAAGGTAGTTGAATGTCATTAAAAAAATTCCTATATTCCAGCAAATCTTCTGTGGTGTTCCTTGCATAAGCAGAGGATAGACTATTTGAAGGGGTGTTCTCAACAAAGTGCGACATTACAGGAAGTGTATGCTACACATTTAGTAATTGGCCACAGTATGCTGCTGAATACAAGTGTTTTTTTTATATACATACAATAGCAATGGAGTTGGAGGAGAGACTTTAGAAATGTGCTTCACAGAGCCACCAAGTGGCCAGAACACTCAACTACATTGTGACTGTTGATATAGTAAAATTGAATGCGAACTGTTGACCTAGTAATTTATAATGGTATATACTGACCTAAAAGCATGACCAAAAACCTTGCAACAGGTCTGTGCATAGGAAACCCACACCCTACACAATATTTGTAATATATAGATAATTAGAACTTGGTCTGAAGTTTCCCATACTTCCATCCATCCTGTGCATATACACTATCTCCACAAACTCCCATAGATCTCTGAGCCTCGCCTCAACTGGTTCTCTGCAGTCCAAACAAAATGTCTTCAGGGTCTGTGATGTGCCATCTGAAAAGTTCAGTAGTAGAGCATTGATCTCTTCCCTAGAAGATCTGCCTGTGAATCCCACTCCTAAATTATACTTGCAAATAGGTTTCCAGTTGATGCTGAATTATGCCAATATCCTGTGAAGGGGGTGTCGCCCCACTGGTTTAGCAGATGTGCTGACGCACTGTGGGGATAGATCCATCTGTCCTGACCTTGATGCTGTGGCTGTTTTTTTTTTCCACTGGAGGTAAATCTTGTTTACATCGATTGAATGTAGTCCACAAATATAATTGTAACACACTGACTTGGAGCATATGTATTTTTTATGTTGTTTTCTCCATTTCACGTTGGATCTGTTTTAAGTTGGTGCTTTCACATTGTTTTATGTTTTAAACTATTTAATTGTGTTTTTTTTTAGGCAGTTTATTCAAAACACGCTGCACAAACTGTAAACATGTAGCAGAGAATTACAGGAGTCCAATATGTCCCGCTTTAGCCGGAAAAGGGTAATGACTTAACAGAACTAATATTTGAGATGTATGTGATAAATAACTCTCTAAAACTGCTGGACACAGTGCAGCCAAGAAACCCAAGTTGAGGTCTTGACTGATGTTTGTATTCCGCCTTCCCTCTGGGTTGGATTGCCAATTTTGGCTGTGTTGACTGAAGGGGGGGGGGGGGGGGGAAAAACTAGCTTAAATAGTGGGAATCCTTTTTTCTACATTTTTGAGCATGTTCTGTCCAGTTAATGATTTGTCTGGAGGTCTGTGGGTTGCGGTGTCCTAACCATGATAGGGGTTGGATGATTAACTTTTGGGGGAGGGATGGGATGGCGAAAGATGTGATGAATGTCCTTTCTTTGGCAATTAGAGCAAAACTTGTTTATCAGAAAAACATTTGGAGGATATACATTAAATGTGTAGAAACAGTAGTGTTTTGAAGGAAGCTAAAAGTGTTGCCATAATATTTTTAAATGTGTGTTTATTTCTAGTGCACCAGATCCTACTACCGATGATGCCAAAATCCCAGTTGAGAATCTTCCCAGGTAGAAATGTTTGTACCCGTGTGTGTGTGCAGTGATCATAGAACGCATGTATTACTTTGCACCTAATGGAACTGTATATAAAAAGCCAATGTAACTGCTAAATACCAAACTTTAAAATTTCAAACTTTTTTACTGCACACTGTGTTGACTGACTCCTCCAGTGAACATTTTTTTTGGGGGGGGGGGGAGGCGCTCCACTTGTACAGTATCTTGTCACGTCTCTCTGCTTTCCAGAATGAGTTAACTTTGAAATATATTGGGCCAGAAATTTGGGTCGGAGGCTTCCCGTGGGTGCAAGCCCCCGACCTGCACTTACCTAGCGCGCCGGCCGTTGTGCTGTGGGCCCGCGTAGGATTCCGATCCTGGGCCTGCTGCAACTACTGGCACGCTGTGCTTGCGTATCCCAGGGGCGCAGTTAGTTTGAAGCGTCCCCTGGGATCACGTGGGCCATGGAGAGCAAATCGTAGCAGGGAATCTCTATTCATAGATTTGACAGGAAGACCTATCAAATCTATGAATACAGTTCAGCCCCAAAACATAACTAAAACTTCAAGAAAAAAAAATTAAAAATCACATTTTTAATATAATAAAATAACTATAAAGCAGGCCTTGCAACTGCTTTTTAAAAGCGTAGCTGCTGGAGACTTACCCTCCCGGAGAAGCCTGTTTTTAAAAAATAAAAAAAATGGAAGTTCCAGGCGTACGCGCTGCCTCCCTGGCGCATGCGTTTGACCTGTGAACCCCTTCCTTTAAGGGAACGGAAGTTCCGGTTTCCCACACATGCGCAGTGCATGCATGAAACCGGCACTTTCGTTGGGCCTACGCGTGAGTACCCAGCGCCTACTCACCCGTGGGGACCTGAATTTCTGGCCCAGTAACTTGTTTAATATAAGCTTAGATCAATGTGGTTTTCAAATGTCCTGATTAAGCACTTTTGTGCTTCACTTTGCTGTGCTGCAGAATAGTAATATCTGTTGAGCCTGCAAGGAGGGCGGAGCACCTCTTGCTGCTTTTGCATGCCACAAGAATGGAATTGACCGAGGCCTGGGGTATCACCTCCTTGGCCAATTAGCCGGGGAACAATATATGACCTGGGAAGGATAAAAATTAGGGCAGAGGAGGAAATTATCTGCTCTGCGAGAAACAATTAAAATTGTTAATTCTGTGGTGTTGACTCCTTTTCAAAAGTGCTGGATGAATGTTTGATTATTAAATGGACTGTAGATCATAGACACATGTCCTGCAAATATTGTGGTTTGTTGATCATATCAAGGTTGAATTGTGTAGCTAGTAATGTTTACCTTGTTGAAGTGTTAAGCAAATGTTCTGTCACTTTGTTTCTTCCTACCACTATGATCTACAGTCCTATTTCTCTGTGCACTAGTCCTCCAACATCAGCCTACTTTGGGCTCTCCACTTGCAGGCCCTCCAACGATTTCCTCCCTCTTTCAGCATATTCTCTTTGCCAACTCCTGCCTTCAAAAATCTACTTGAGACTCCTCAGCGTTTTTGCCACCTTGGCAGTCTTGGGGCGGGGGGGGAAATTGGGTTGATTTGCGCCCTGTTAACACCCCCCGGGGATGCTAATGGGGCACAAATCCCTGGGCGCAGCGCCGCTAACGCCTCCCGCGAAATTCAGCAGAAGGTTAGCGGCAGTAGCATGACGTTGCACCGCTGGCAATGACATCATCGCTGTGCGCAGTGCCCCGCTTAAGCCCCCTGACCTATCGCCGGACGATATGTCCGACAGGGTCAGGGGGCAATTTTGTGGTGGCAGTGCTAGTAAAAGGGGCAGGTGGCCATTTTATTTTGGTCTGACTGCTAGCAACTGCCCCATCCCCTTTTTTTTTTTCTTCTGGGTGCCGGCTGCAATTGCTTAGCCCAACACACTTGAGTGCCGGACTGTTTTCATGGTGCCCCACTCCCCAGTGGTCTAACAGGGCCCCGGTGTGCACAGCGCTAGGCCCCTCCCTTTAATCAGGGGCGAATGCCTGCACGTGGTGCTACGTGCCGACACGCGTGGTGCTGTTGCACGTAGTGCTGCGATCTTCAGTTGTAGCGCCTCAAGAAGGAGGTAGAGCGCTTCCAGTAGTGCACCACCTCCTGCTTGGGGTGCTACTAATTACAGGAAACGTTATATCCGGCACCGACGGGATCAAGCTGTTGCCGATCTATCAAAACTGCCGGACATACAAAGTTAATGTTGAAGCATACGGAGATTTTCATCTCCATATCTGACGACAAACACTGTTGCTTAGCAACAGCTTCAGAGAGACTTTCCAAAGCCTGACTGTTGGGGGAAAAAAAAGCCACGAGAAGAAAAACAACCTAACAGAACGGCTCCTGATTTCTGCCGGTAGATCAAGGTTTCTGGACATACAACCTCCGGATAAACCAAAGTCTCCTGTAATTTCCGGCGGAGGGACACTAACTTTTTCAGGGCGCTGACATACACTACCCAATTTTTCCCCCTTAGTCTTTCTCCTCCCGTCTGGCTTTGTGTACGTACATTGTCTATTGTCCTGCAAAATGCTTGAAATATCTTTTTTGTGCATAGTGAGAGCTGTAGAAGGTTGTTCACCTTCCTCGGCAGATTAAATAAACTGGATATATGTCGATGCATGTGAAGATTGTTCAATAGTGAAAAGCTTTTCTTTGATCCAAATTTTCTCATGGTAAGTTTGGTTTCTGCTCTCTGTCCCATGCTTCATAGATGGACGTGTGGAACATGCTATAAATGCACAACAAGGAAGTAGTTTTAATGTAATTGCTTTTAAAATGTACCGTTTTAGGGGATCTGGACTGCTGGCCCAACAGTGGTGCATCACTAAGGATTGGACATGGGTTCTGTCCTGTCCTGCTCTTCCTTGCAATTATCCATGTGCTGGGTTTCCATCTGTTAATTTGTGGTGATGTTTACCAATCAATCTGGAGAGCATGGAACAGCTTTTCTCTACAAATGGAGCATCAAAACACGAGAAAATTAAACTCCTTTTCTACCAAAAAAGTTCTTTAACATTTTATTTAATGTCTCTAGGTGTGAAGAGTTTGGTTGCAATGGTCTACTTCGTCCACATGTGGTGTGGTTTGGAGAGACCCTAGATTCTGATATCCTGATGGAAGTGAACAAGGAACTTGAGATCTGTGACCTTTGTCTATTGGCAAGTATATATTTTCTTAAGGTACTGCACAGACAGGATTGTTTTCTGAATGTGACCCACCACTCAATGAAAATGATAAGCCAATGTTTGTTGGCACAAAACAGTTGACCAGTGCAAGAGCAAGTGACTCACTAACTGGCATGGTGACAAGTGACTTGTAGCTGATCATGCAGAAGTCTGATTGCTGAGACTCTACATTTCAGTGGCTTAACTTTTTTTAACACCAACAAAGTAGAATGAAACCTGTCCTAGAAATGTATGTGTCACTTATAATTTCCACCATGCTTATTTAAATACAGGTAGACTATCCTTTATCCGAAAACCTCGGGACCAGCCGTGTTTCGGTTTTCGGAGAATTTCGGATTTCGGAAGGTGGGTCGGCGGGGGGGTCGGCGGGGTCCGCGGGGTGGGGGTCGTGCGCACGACTTACGCTGGCGCTCAGCGTAAGTCAGTCGGGGTCGGCGGGGGGGCCGGCGGGGGGGTCCGCACGACTTACGCTGACGCTCAGCGTAAGTCGGCGGGGGTCGGCAGGGGCTGGGGGGGGGGGGGGGAGTCGTGCGCACGACTTACGCTGAACGAAAAAACCTTCGGTTTTTAGAGGGTTTCGGTTTTCGGAAGTTCGGATAAAGGGTAGTCTACCTGTACTGAAATCAATTCCAAACACAAAGACACCATGAAATTATGCGATGCCACTGCTTGGCTTGGATGATGAAATAACCTTATCCAAGAGCTTTATTCCTCCGACTGGCCAGTTATTGAATAGGAAAGTGTCTTTGAGAAATATCTTCCACATTCAGTAGTGCAAACTTCTAGGCTCTGGGAAAGATAATAAACACTGATACAAAGTGGAAGCAATCGTCCTTTCAGAATCAAACTGATTATCCTACAGAACATCGTTGATCTTGGAATGCCCCAGGACTTAACAGATATCTGCTACAAACCAAGGGCTTCCTTTGTTCATTCCCTATTTGGGAAGCTCTTTATTGAAGGATGAAACACATATGTGCTCTCTCCTACCCATATCTCTTGTGTTACAAAGGGGACTTGGAAAAACAACCTCTACAGGTGGCCATCAGTGCCAACAGGGTTTTTGAATCTGGTATTACTTACCCATCTTTTAAGCCATTGCAAACTGGAACTAAAATTTCCTGGAACATGCTTTGCTGGCCCCCTTTGTTTCTGCTAGGGAAGTCCGTGAACTGGTCAACAATGATGTCACTGTACAGTATTTCATCTTGATACATATTCTGTGCACTTTCCTGATGGCTCAGTGGGTTTATCCAGTGAATATTGAGCCACAACAGAGCAGGTACATCCTGTTGTTTTACTGAACTAAAATGGGGAGGAGAATAATTGAAAATTCAAACTAACAGTCCTGTGAAGACTTAAGATTGACATTTGAGAGAGCTGAGACACAAACTAAATATAAATCATTTCTTGGACTTGGGAACACAGGAGTAGATCATTCAGCCCCTCAAGCCTGTTCCACCATTCAATTAGATCATGGTTGATCTGTATCATAACACTATGTACTTGCATTGGTTCCATATCCCTTGCCAAACAAAGCTATTGATCTCTTTTGAAATTTTCAATTGACCGAGCCTCAACCGCTTTTTGAGGGCGAGTTCCAGATTTCCACTACCCTTTGTGAAGAATTGCTTCCTGACATCACCCCTGAATGGCCATGCTCTAATTTTAAGGTTATGCCCTTTCCTCTAGACTCTTTAGACTCTTCCAGAAGAAATAGTATCTCTACCCTATCGACGACTCCTTTAATCGTAATAACCTCAATTAGACCAGCCCTTAATCTTGTATATTCAAGGAAATACAAGCCTAGTCTATGCAACCTATCCTCCATAATTTAACCCTTTTAACTCTATCATTCTGGTGAATCTGCACTGCACTCCCTCCAAGGCCAATATCTCCTTATGAAAGCAAAATACTGCAGATGCTGGAAATCTGGAAAAAAAACAATGTTAGCAATACTCAGCCGGTCAGGCAGCATCTGTGGAGAGTTAACGTTTCAGTTCGATGACTGTTCTGGCAAAAGGTCATTGACCCGAACTGTTAATTCTTTCTCTCTCCACAGATGCTGGCTGACCTGCGTATTTCCAGTATTTTCTGCCAATATATCCTTCCTGAGGTGCAGTGCCCAGAAATGAATGCAGTAATCCATACTTTATACAACTGTAGCATAACTTCCACCCCAATAGTCTTTTGTAAATTATTTTTTGCCTGTCCACTGGCTTTGTGATTTCTGTACATGGACCTGTAAATTTCTCTCCCTTTACAGTTCCTAGCTTCCCTCCATTTAGAAAATACTCTGGGTCCAAAGTGGATGACCTGCACTTCCCCAAGTTGAATGCCATCTGTCACAGTTTTGCCCACTCACTTAGTCTATCAATAGCCCATTTCAACTTTCTGCTCTCATCTACACTATTTACTGTGCCACCTAACTTGGTGCCATCAGCAAACTTGGATGTACAGTGCTCTCTTCCTTCAGCTAAATCATTTATAAATGGTGTGAAAAGTTGAAGCCCCAGCACTGATCCCTGGGGGACACCACTAGTCACATTCTGCCAATTGGAGTACATATTGATTATGATAGCAAAATACTGCAGATGCTGGAAATCTGAAATAACAACTGAAAATGCTGGAAAAACTCAGCAGGTCAGGCAACATCCGTGGAGAGAAATTTCAGTTGACGTTTCAGGTCGAAACCCTTTTTCAAAACTGGAAAGGAAATAAAATAGATTGAAGGCAGGGCTGTGATCGAACAAAAGAAGTAAGAGAGACATTAAAAGGTATTCAAAACCAGACGAGATGGTAATAGGCCAGTGGAGACAAAAGACAGTCTTCTGAAAGTCTATAAATGACATCTATAGACACTCGTTTATCTACTACTTTAGTGACCTCAAAAGAAAAATGAAACCTGGTTGGTTAGGCATGACTTATCCTCTTACAAATCCATGCTGGTTCTCTGATCAGTTCATATTTGTCTAAGTGCTCTGTCACTGTCCCTAATAACAGACTTAACTCGGCCCAGTAGCAGTGTTTTTAACAGTGCATCTGAGTAATAGTCAGGGTGCCACTGTTTGCATCAGTACTTCTAGGTGAAGGAAGGAAAAATCGGTCAGGGTTCCAGTTCCTGCTTGGTATTGGGCTTAGCTGTGAAGCAATTAGCCTGCCAACGTCCTGTGGTTGAGGCTCACATGGGTGACATACATACTGGTGACCAGGAACCTGTTGCAAGGAGTGAATACCTTCAGGAGGGGAAAGGAGAAACTTGAGGAAAAAGAAAATGTTAGAGTCCCCACCACTTTACATACACCTTTAAAATGGGCAATCACTTACATCAGCAAAAACCATTAACCATTTGCATGGATCAAGTTGCCAGTTATAGCATCTTAATTGCTCTGTTTATTTCGGGCAGAAAAGTCCGGAGTCGTGTTTTATTAGTAAGCCAATGACTGATGTCAGCATTGCAGATTTCTGAGGGCAGAAATCACGGAGGTACTGGCCATAATATTCCAGTCGTTCATAGATACGGGGGTGGTGCCAGAGGACTGGAGAAATACAAATATTACACCCTTGTTCAAAAAAGGGTGTAAAAATAAACCCAGCAACTACAGGCCAGTCAGTTTAACCTCGGTAGTGGGGAAGCTTTTAGAAACAGGGACAAAATTAACAGTCACTTGGACAAGTGTTGATTAATTAAGGAAAGCCAGCGTGGATTAATTAAGGAAAGCCAGCACGGATTTGTTTAAGGCAAATCGTGCTTTAAGCAACTTGATTGAGGTTTTTTGATGAGATAAGAGGTTTGATGAGGGTAATGCGGTTGACGTGGTGTACATGGATTTCCAAAAGACGTTTGACAAAGTGCCACATAATAGGCTCGCCAGCAAAGTTGAAGCCCATGGAATAAAAGGGACAGTGGCTGCATAGATATGGAATCGGCTCTGACAGGAAACAGAGAGTAGTGGTGAACGGTTGTTTTTCAACTGGAGGAAGGTATACAATGGTGTTTCCCAGGGGTCGGTTCTAGGACCACTGCTTTACTTGATACAGGAAACTTTCTGGTATCCAGCACTGACGGGACCGAGCTGTTGCCATTCCATCAAAACTGCCGGAGAAACCAGCGCTAATGTTAAAACATATGGAGCTTCTGAGCTCCGTGTGAAGCAACAAACCCTGTGCTTCAAAACAGTCGGCGTAGCTTGCAAGCATCTAGCTAAGCAACAGCTTCAGCTAGACCTTGCAGAGCCACGATTGGAGGAAAAAAAGCAACGAGAAGTAAAAAAACTTATCTGAACCGACTCCTGAATTTTGCCGGTGGATAGAGCTTTCCGGACATTTAACCTCTGGTTAAACGAAAGTTTCCTGTACATATATTAATGACTTGAACGTGGGTGTACAGGGCACAATTTCAAAATTTGCAGATGACACAAAACTTGGAAGTATAGTGAGGAAGAGAGTAATAGACTTCAACAGGACATAGACAGGCTGGTGGAATGGGCGGACACGTTGGGGATGAAATTTAACGCAGAAAAGTGTGAAGTGATACATTTTGGTAGAAAGACGGAGGAGAGGACATATAAACGAAATGGTACAATCCTAAAGGGGGTGCACGAACAGAGACCTGGGGGTATATATGCACAAATCATTGAAGCTGGCAGGGCAGGTTGAGAAAGCAGTTAAAAAGGCTTACAGGATCCTGGGCTTCATAAAGAGGTATAGCATACTTGTGGAAACTCTGATGAACCTATAGAAAACACTGGTTCGGCCCCAACTGGAGTATTGTGTCCAATTCTGGGCACCACACTTTAGGAAGGATGTGAAGGCCTTGGAAAGGGTGCAGAAAAGATTTACTAGAATGATTCCAAGAATGAGGGACTTCAGTTATGTTGATAGACTGGAGAAGCTGGGGTTCTCCTTGGAGCAGAGGAGATTTGATAGGTGCTAAAAATCATGAGGGGTCTGGACAGAGTAGATAGAGGGAAACTGTTCCCATTGGCAGAAGGGTCGAGAACCAGAGGACACAGATTTAAGATGATTGGCAAAAGAACCAAAGGCGACATAAGAAACTTTTTTACGCAGCGAGTGGATAAGATCTAGACTGCACTGCCTGAAAGGGTGGTGGAGGCAGACTTGATCTTCCCATTCAAAAGGGAGTTGGATAAGTATCTGAAGGAAAAACATCGACTGGGAAAGGGCAGGGGAATGGGATTAGCTGAAGTGCTCTTGCTGAGAGTCGGCACGGGCTTGACTGGCCGAATGGTTACAGCACGGAAGGCGGCCATTCTATGATTCCTCTGGCTGGGAGCCAGCAGGTTTTCTCCAAGGGATTTTTTACCTGTCACTGATCTGCCAGTTTGCTGGAGCCACAGACTCTCCCTCTAACTTGGGCTGAAACTTGTTCGAAACATTTTCAAAAAGGTGCCACATTCAGAGATTCTCCTGGGCACTTGCCTGAGATAAATACCCCTAGTGAGGGCAACTGAAAAATACTGTAGTATCGGTGAGAACAACTTAGTTTAGCACGTGATAAGAGCATAAATAGGAGCAAGAGTACACCATGCCACCCTCAAGCCTGCTCTGCCATTCAGTAAGATCATGGCTGAACTTTTACATCAGCTCCACTTTACTGCTCTATCCCTGTGATGGCTGTTGTATGTGGCATTATACATCCCATATAGTGGACTGATCACATTCACATGAACGTGCCAGCTATAAACAGCTGGGACTTTTTTTTAATGTAACATTTTTACCACAAACTGCAGCTTCCTATGCAACACCAGAAGTCTTTATTGCCCAGGCTAGAGTTGTCTAACACCAGCAGTCTGTATCCTGTGGATCATGTACTGTGGGATCCTAGTCTCCAACTTCTAAAACTGAGATCTAGCACAGAAAAGCCTACAAGAAATGTTGAGTGATTGATTGGAGTTGCAGTCTGTCCTTTTTACCACCTAAGATCTGCATTTGAATCCAGCCTAGACTGATGGAATGTATGACTCTTCCTTTTATGGTTGTAAGAAAAGAGAGGAAAAAATCCTAAATGAAATGGTTTGGGTGGTCTCAACCAAATTGCTAGTGGGTGTGGATTGATAGCAGAGTTGCCCCCAGTTTGTTGCATATTGGCAATCTCACTTTGGCTACAAAAAATGGCTGATGTAGGAAATGAAAAAAAACTTGCTGGTGCAACAAGGAGTACTCCACTAAGATTGTAATTCTGGCATACTGATGGCAGAGTAGATGGTGCATTCTATTTCTATCCTACACTCTACTGGGAATTCTCGCTGACCGTGCATACCAGAAGTTGTCGGGTATTCTATTCTTCACTGAAATCCCTCATTTTTGAGTGAGGTCACCAGAAGAGCCATTCACTCATGTGTTTGGCCATCCTTAAGGTTTATTTTAAAACACAGACTAGCAGAAAGGTGCAAGTGATTTTACACTTTTTAATTTGGGGAAATAAGAATAGAGCATGAGAAATAGGAGTAGGAATACACCATTCGGCCCTTTGAGCCTGCTCCGCCATTCAAATAAGATCATGGCTGACCTTCTAACTCAACTCCACCCTCCCACACTATCCCCATATCCCTTGGTTCCCTTAGTATCTTTATCTCTAAGGTTTAATTTTACATTTAACTTAATGGGCTCTTTTCCTAAAGAAATTTCAGGCAGGAACCATGGCTTTATAATCACTTATTATAAAGCAGAAAAATTGATATTAGAATTAAACAGAATCTTGGTTCAGACATATTTAGAATTGGCTTAACAAGAAAACCACTTCTGAATTCCCAAATTGTGTAACTTTTTGGAAATCAATTGTCTATGTTGGAGTAACCCCCAATGTTCCCTGTAATTTATTTTTTGCATGTGTGGGCCCTTTAACTGGCTGCGGGCCCATTCAATTTTTCGCGCATGCGCGGCTATTAACATTGTAAAGCTGGTGAGTGGCCTGCGCAGGACCTCTAGACTGCTGCGCAGCTTAACGGGAACATTGCTAACACCTTAATGAAGGCTTGTATACATTAAGGTTGCCTTAGGCTTGTCACAGATTCTCTGACTACCTTGGACACTGTTGCAGTGTAGCGTGGCTTTCTCTTGTAGTCTGGTTAGTCAGTTCAGAAGCAACCTGTAATTCTGCATCAAGGCACGAAGTTGCGAGGTAGAGAGCAGTCATGAAGCCAGGTGGGCTAGTGCCATCAAGAAACCAAAGGTGTGGTGGAACAGTCACTCACTCATTCACTCTAACTTGGTCTTTAGAAGTCTTTAATTTTGAACCACACCACTGGGGTGGTGGGTTTTGACAATAGGCTTCTTCATATACAACTCATTGACAGCCTGCTGGAGCTTATTTTACATCAAACTTTTGTTTCGGATGTATTTTTACTGCAGCATGTAAACACTTAAAGCACCCATTTGGAGCAATCCTCACTTTTTTTCTTCTGTTGAAATATCCATTATATATTGTGCACCCTCCCAGCTCTGCCCCTTTTCAGGGAAAAAAGAGTTATTGCTACAACTTGTACATTACATGAGTATTCACTTTTCTCTGGTACTGGTTGGGAGGAAAAGATTACGTAGGTGGCATTATGATGTAATCTACTTCGGTGACGCTTCTCATGTGATTTCCTTCCTGTTGTATTCCAGTTGGTGAACTGGGCTTTGTATGTGAATGCTTCTGATCAAAGAATGCAGACCTGCCATGGTGGTTTTTGTTCAGAAGTATCTTTTTGGGTTGGGTTTCTTATACTACTTTAAATACGCTTGAACAGCTTCTTAATAAAACTGGCCACTTTAATCTTATCCGCTGATTAAAATCACAATCGAGGGAAGGTCTAGCAGCTTGTCCTATGAAATAAATTTCTGCACAAATGGTCTTACTCTGGTTTTAATACAATGCAAATGAGGTTGTATACTTGCATAAATCTTGAAATTGTTTTCTTAGGTTGGGACATCATCAATCGTTTATCCAGCAGCATTGTTTGCTCCCCAAGTAGCTGCAAGGGGTGTGCCAGTAGCAGAGTTCAACACTGCTGTCACAAATGCCACCACAAAGTTCAGGTATGTGGCTTTATCCAGTGCTGTTGTGGACCGGGGCTTTGCCAGTCATTCACAAGCATGTACAATTTTTAATCCACTAGGATGAAGAAAAGAGTCCTTTCCGGGCACTGACCTGCTGCAGAAGCTGTAGAGGATGGAACTTTGCAGTGGCAGGAATTCTCAATAGTTTTGCAAGATCAGGACTTCCCACCCTTGGGGCAGCAACAGAATCTGATCAGTGCCAGGAGGGGGTGGTGGAAAGTGTCGTTGGGAAACAAAATGCCAGTGAGGATTCGATAGGGTAGATACAGAGAACCTCTTTCCTCTGGGGAAATCAAGAATGAGGGGATATAATCTTAAAATTAGAGCTAGGCTATTTATTTAGGAGGAAAATAAGGAAGCACTTTTTCACACGGCAGTAGAAATTCTCTTTATTTCCCCCCACCACCACCCCAATGAAAAATGGCTATGGATGCTGGGGCAGTTGAGCTTTCAAGACTGAGATTGATAGATTTTTGTTTGGTAATGGTATCAAGGGATATGGGGCTAAGGTGTGTAAATGGAGGCTATGCTGCCTCTGCCACATCCCTTCCTTCCCCTAGCCCATCAGGCCAAACCTCCTCTAAGGTTCCCCCCTGCCCTAGCCCTGAACTCTCATCATTCTCCAGTTTCTCTCCGATCTCCCCTCATTACTTCTCCACACTCATCTTGTCCATGAGACCCTATTCCCACAAATTGCTGACCACCCAATTTCCTTTTCTGGCTCCCATGTTGACTGACATTGTTAACGGTTCTCTCTCCTCCGGTACTGTCCCCCCCTCCTTCAAATCTGCCGTCATCACCACCCCCCCCCCCCCCCCCCCCCAAACTCAACCCTCGATCCCTCTGTCCTTGCAAACTACTGCCCCATCTCCAACCTCCCTTTCCTCTCAAGTCCTTGAACATGATGTCCCAAATCTGTGCCCATCTTTCCTGGAACTCCATGTTTGAATCTCTCCAATTAGGTTTCTGCCCCACCACAATACCAAAACGGCTCTTATTAAAGTCCCAAATGACCTCCTTTGTGGCTGACAAAAGTAAACTATCCCTCAGCCTTCTCTACCTATCTGCAGCCATTGACCACTCCATCCTCTTCCAATGCCTCTCCACTGTCGTCCAGCTGGGTGGGACTGCACTTGCCTGGTTCCATTCTTATCTATCTAATCGTAGCCAGTTTAACATCAATGGTGGGTAAAGTTTTAGAAACAATAATCAAGGAAAAAATTAACGGGCATTTGGAGAGATTTAAGCTAATTAAGGAAAGCCAACACTAGTTTGTAAAAGGAAGATCGTGTTTGACTAATTGAATTTTTGATGAAGGGAATGCAATGGATGTTGTCTACGTGGATTTTCGGAAGGCGTTTGACAAAGTACCACATAGAAAGCTGGTTAACAAAATTGAGGCTCATGGAATAGGTGGGTCAGTGACGGCTTGGATAAGGAATTGGCTTAAGGACAGAAAACAGCGAGTTGTAGTAAATGGCTGTTTTTCAGACTGGAGGATGGTGGACAGTGGTGTTCCTCAAGGGTCAGTGCTGGGGCCACTTTTTTGAGAGATATGACCTGGATATTGGAATAGAGTAGAATTTCTAAATTTGCCAATGACCCCAAACTTGGGTGTGGCAAACAGTGATGACATCAATCAACTGCAACAGGACATAGAAAGGCTAGCAGAATGGGCAGACAAGTGGCAGATAGAATTTAATAGAGAAGTGTGCGGTGATGCATTTTGGCAGAAGGAACAGAGAGGCAATATACACTTAATGGCACAGTTTTAAAAAGCGTGCAGGACCTAGGAGTTAATGTGCATAGGTCCCTGAAGGTGGCAGGACATATTGAGAAAGTGGTTAACAAAGCATATGGGATCTTGGGCTTCATAAATAGAGGTATTGAGTACAAAAGTAGAGAAGTTATGCTGAACCTTTATAAAGTGCTGGTTAGGCCACAACTGGAGTATTGCATCCAGTTCTGGTCACCACACTTTAGGAAGGATGTGAAGGCCCTTGAGAGGGTGCAGAGGAGATTTACCAGAATGGTTCTGGGGATGGAGGATCTTAGCTACAAGGACAGGTTGGAGAAGCTGGATTTGTTTTCATTAGAGCAAAGGAGGTTGAGGGGTGATTTGGAGAGGTTTACAAGATTTGGATAGGCTAGATGGGAAAGGCTGTTCCCACTAGTTGATGGCACAAGGACTAGGGGACAGATTTAAGGTTTTGGGCAAGAGATACAGGGGGAACGTGAGGGAACTTTTTTACACAGCGAGTGGTGAGGACCTGGAATTCGCTGCCGACGGATGTGATGGAAGCGGAGATACTCAATGTTTTCAAGGAGACTGGATCGGCA
Organism: Somniosus microcephalus; assembly: GCF_052327205.1. Classification (NCBI taxonomy): domain Eukaryota; kingdom Metazoa; phylum Chordata; class Chondrichthyes; order Squaliformes; family Somniosidae; genus Somniosus; species Somniosus microcephalus. The sequence continues at coordinate 253,163,909 of NC_140991.1, forward strand.
CTTGAGGGAAATAAACTTGCAGGGCTAGAGGGATGGAGCGGGGGAATGGGACTGACTGGATCGCTCTGCAGAGAGCCGGCATGGGCTCGATGGGCCGAATGGTCTCCTGTGCCGTTGTGACTCTGACCTATGGTGGCTTCTCTTCCCGCTCCTGCATCATTCCCTCTGGTATCCCCCAAGGATCTATCCTTGGCCCCCTTCTATTTTTCATCTACATGCTGCCCCTTGGCGACATCATCCAAAAATACAGCGTCCGTTTCCACGTACGCTGACGACACCCAGCTGTACCTCACCGCCACTTCTCGCAACCCATCCATGGTCTCTAAATCGTCAGACTGCTTGTCCAACATTCCGTACTGGTTGAGCGGAAATTTTTTCCAATTAAATATTGGAAAGACCGAAGCCGTTGTCTTCGGCCCCTGCCACAAACCCTGTTCCCTAGCCACTGACTCCATTCTTCTCCCTAGCATCTGTCTGAGGCTGAACCAGACTATTGCAACCTTGGTGTCATATATGACCCTGAAATGAGCTGCTGACCACATATCCACGGCATTACTAAGACCACCTATTTCCACCTCCGTAACATCGCCAGAGTCCACCCCTACCTCTGCTCATCTGCTGCTGAAACCCTCATCCATGCCTGTTGCCTCTAGACTTGACACTTCCAACGCACTCCTGGCTGGCCTCCGACGTAAACTTGGTCATCCAAAACGCTGCTGCCCGTGTCTTGGCTCGCACCAAGTCCCGTTCAACCATCACCCCTGTGGTTGCTGACCTACATTGGCTCCCAGTTAAGCAACGCCTCGACTTTAAAAATTTTAGTCCTTATTTTTCACATCCTTCCATGATCTCGCCCCTCCCTATCTCTAATCTCCTCCAGCCCCACAACTACCCCCAACCCCCGCCCCCCGAGATATCTGCACTCCTCTAAATTCTGCCCTTTTCAGCATCCCTGATTATAATAATTCAACCATTGGTGACCATGCCGTCGGCTGCCTAGGCCCAAAGCTCTGGAATTCGCTCCGTAAACCTCTCCGCCTCTCTACCTTTCTTTCCTCCCTTTTTAAAATGCTCCTTAAAACCTACCTCTTTGACCAAGATTTTGGTCCTCTGCCCTAATTTCTCCTTGTGTGGCTCAGTGTCATTTTTTGTCTTCATACTCCTGTGAAGCGACTTAGGGCGTTTTACTACATTAAAGATGCTATAATAAATACAATGATGTGTATAGATCAGCCATGATCTATTGAATGGTGGAGTAAGCTTGGAGCTGCATGGCCTGCTGATCCTGAGTTACTGGGAATTCCTTTTTAAATATCCCCTTATCAATTCACACTTAAGTCCTATATACTCTTAAAACATCATGCTGTTTGACTGGAGGGTCTCCATTACAGTAATCGTATTTGAAAAGCAATCCAAACTCATGCTATGGGCGTGTGTGATGCAGCATTGTGTGGAGGACACTGGGGTTTGAAATGTGCCATTAACTTTACACTCAATATAAATGAAGTATTTGAGTTAATGTTAAGTGCGGCCTGGCCAGGGTCCTATACAAGTTCACTATAGCTTCACTACTTTTGAATTCTATAACCCTAGAAACAAATGGTATGTTGGCCTTTATTACAAGAGGATTTAAGTATGAGTAAAGATGTCTTACTGCAATTATATAGGGCCCAGGTGAGACCACACCTGGAGTATTGTGTACAGTTTTGGTCTCCTTACCTAAGGAAGGATATACTTGCCATAGAGGGAGTGAAACGAAGGTTCACCAGACTAGTTCCTGGGACAGGGGGATTGTCCTGTAAGGAGAGATTGAGTAGACTAGGCCTATATTCTCTGGCATTTAGAAGAATGAGAGGTGATCTCATTGAAACATACAAAATTCTTACAGGGCTTGACAGGGTAGATGCAGGCAGGATGTTTCCCCTGGCTGGGGAGTCTAGAACCAGGGATCATAGTTTCAGAATAAGGGGTCGGCCATTTAGGACTGAGATGCAGAGAAATTTCTTCACTTGGAGGGTGGTGAATCTTTAGAATTCTCTACCTCAGAGGGCTGTGGAGGCTCAGTCGTTGAGTATATTCAAAACAGATTTTTGGATATATGGGGAAAGTGGAGATGATCTTATTGAAGCAGGCTCGAGGGACCAAATGGCCTACTCCTGCTCCTGTTTCTTATGTTCTTAAAATCCCAGTGCTTTAACATGTTTAATTGCTTTGCTGACCTGCAATGCTGCTTTTAATGATTTTGTTCACCTGTATCCCTAGGTCCCTTTGCTCTTCTACCTTATTCAGTTTTTATTTTCTAAGTTGTAGGTGATGTTTCTGTTTTTCCTACCAAATTGCATCACCTCACATTTATCTTAGTTTATTTGCCATTTAACTGCCCATTCTGCAAGAACTGGTCTCCTTGGAGCAGAGACAGTTAATGGGAGATTTAATAGCGGTGTTTTGATCGAGTAAATAAGAGTTTCCAGTGGCAAGAGAGTCGGTAACCAGAGGACAAAGATTTAAGATAATTGGCAAAAGATCCAGAAGGGAGATGAGACTTTTTTTTACTCAATGAATTGTTGTGATCTGGAACGATAGTAACTTCAAAAATGAAATTGGATATATACTTGAAAAGAAAAGATTTGCAGTGCTATGGGGAAAGGGCAGGAGTGGGACTAATTGAGCCAGCATAGGCACAGTGGTTCGAATGGCTGCCCTCTGTGCTATATGATCTATAAAAATATCGGTTATATGGAATGACTTTTTGTGGTTGTTACTGTGGGAGGTCTAAACCTAATTTGAGCAATTTAAAACATTTTAGAATTTTTCTTAAAGGGTGTGATTCTTTACAGTCTTTGATTCTCCGAGGAATAATCCATAGAGTGCCCCAGTGTCGTCGTATCAGTGCAGCACCCTCTGGAACACACCCTGCCCCCACCCCTCATTTCATAAAATCTGTTTTGGGGTTTGGACTAAAAGTTACATTTAGGGTTACTTTATTTTTTGCTGGAGTATTTTGAGCAGAACATTTATTGGGGAGGATGGAGACTACTGGGTTGAATTTCTGGAGTTTGGGGATCTCTTTACCCAGATGGACTTGCTTGAGCGGTGCCTGGATCTGTTATTGAGTGATTTTATATTTCATGACGCCAGCAGTTTTAAAACTCTTGATGCTTCTTTGAGGGAGGGGGACTGACAACAGTTTAATTACTGTAAAGTTTAAATACACTATTTTAACCTTCACTGTTAAGTAAAAAAGAGCAAATGATTTTATTTAATAACTTCTTGCCTGCTTTTCTCCGTCGCCTTCTTCTGTATTGTGCCCAGCTGGGTTCTGTACAACTTAATCGTTTCATAATTGGCTCTCGAGGCTGTCTTTTTTTTTTCTTTCAAAGCCAGTTAGGTGATTGACGTTTTGGTTTGCCCTAGTTGTGTTTTTTGTGATCCGCCCAACTTTTTTTTTTCTGTCACAGTTTAGATTAACATTTGATAGCCCAACCAGCAGAGAGACTAACTTGGTGGCAGAGGAAATTAAACTGTCAAAATCCATTATCTTGGTGTCTGAGCTCAGAGTTTAATAAGATTTGTCATTAATTCAAGCAACTTCATTAAATTCCCCCACATGTATGTGACTTTTTTTAGCCATGAAAATTTCAGGTTGGAATTGGAAGAATAATGAGACAAAATGTCAAACATGGAGACAGGAAAATGTTGCTACTTCCTATATTAATGTATCGGTGATCGATAGCTTAACACCGCAGAAAGATGGAAATTTTGGTATGAACATTTGGGCTAAGGCAGGGGTTTCAAACTCAATTTACATGGTGGGCCTGATCCAATATCCTGGTACTTTGTATGGGCCACATTCAGCAAAAGTTATTTGGACACACTGGGATAGAAACTGATCTGTGATTTTTGTCTGTTTTTGGGCACAATATATACCATTTCTGGGCACAAGGTCCTTCACCTAATCTGTACCAGTGCATGGCTGCCCCCATATTGGTCCTCTCTGACTTCAGGTGTACCTGGCGGCTGCCTGAAATCGGTGTTGGATCAACATAAATGTGCAAAGAAGGGTCCTGCACCTGTTTCGGGACCCTTCTGCAAAATATGTGGAAAAACTAGGTGGAGCAATCTTCGACTAGTTCGCCAGTTCTACAGTGGTCCTAAAAGGGTTGAGGATGTTTATTACTTCCCCTTCTGTATAATATGGGGGGAGTTGGAGTGTTCCTCCTAGCTCCAAAGCAGTACTATGGGCCAACACTCCATACAGCTCCCCATGTACACGGTGAGAATGCGCAGTCTCCGTACCGTTGTTCTCCATCCGCACACCAGTGGAAACTATCTTTCACTATTTATCCCGAAAGTCCCCAGATTTCACTCTTTACTGGATGCTCCTTGGTGCCGGTCCCACTCACGGCGTTGCTGCAGGAAATGTTGTGCACAGTCTCCAACTCCCCACAACCCCGTTTCCATTTGTCCCCCACACAAGCTCTAAGCTCCCAGTCCCCATTCCCTAGATCCTTTTCCAAACCCCTATTCGCCAGTCTGCTTTCTTCCCTGAGCCCTCATCCTCTGGTCGCCTTCTTCCAGCCCAACCCTGCCTCTTTCGATTTCTACCCCCTCCGGGTCCATGGCAATTGGTGATATTAGCCACTGTGCTCATCAGATTTTGACTGTGTATCATTCTGAACTAGAAACATAGAAGATAGGAGTAGGCCATTCGGCCCCTCGAGCCTGCTCCGCCATTCAGTGAGATCATGGCTGATCATCCAAATTCAGTACCCTGTTCCTGCCTTCTCTCCATATCCCTTGATCCCTTTAGCCTTAAATATATCTAACTCCTTCTTGAATATATTTAATGAATTGGCCTCAACTGCCTTCTGTGGTAGAGAATTCCACAGGTTCACCACTCTGGTTGAAGGAATTCCTCCTCATCTCTGTCCTAAATGGCTTACCCCTTATCCTTAGACTGTAACCCCTGGTTCTGGACTCCCCTGCCATCGGGAACATCCTTCCTGCATCTAGTCTGTAGATTAGTCAAGCACGATTTACCTTTTGTAAATCCATGTTGACTTTGTCCAATCCGGTCACTGTTTTCCAAGTGCTCTGCTATTACATCTTTTATAATGGACTCTAGCATTTTCCCCACTACCGATGTCAGGCTTACTGGTCTATAATTCCCCATTTTCTCTCTACCACCTTTTTTTGAACAGTAGGGTAACATTAGCTACCCTCCAATCTATGGGTACTGTTCCAGAGTCTATTGAATTTTGGAAGATGACCAGCAATGCATCAACTATTTCTAGGGCCACTTCCTTAAGTATCCTAGGATGTAGATTATCAGGCCCTGGGGATTTATCGGCCTTCAATCCCGTCAATTTCCCTAACACCAATTCCCTACAAATACTGATTTCTTTCAGTTCCTCCCTTTCATTAGACCCTATGTTCCCCAACATCTCTGGGAGGTTATTTGTGTCCTCCTTTGTGAAGACAGAACCAAAGTATGTATTTAATTGGTCTGCCATTTCTTTGTTCCCCATTATAAATTCCCCTGATTCTGACTGCAAGGGACCTACGCTTGACTTCACCAATCTTTTTCTCTTCACATATCTATAAAAACTTTTACAGCCAATTTTTATGTTCCCTGCAAGCTTACACTCATACTCTATTTTCCCCCTCTTAATTAATCCCTTTGTCCTCCTTTGTTGAATCCTAAACTGCTCCCAATCCTCAGGTTTACTGCTTTTTCTGGCCAATTTATATGTCCTCTCCTTGGATCTTATGCTGTCTCTAATTTCCCTCGTTAGCCACTGTTGAGTCACATTTTTTGTTTTATTTTTATGCCAAACTGGGATGAACAAGTTCTGTAGTTCATCCATGCGACCTTTGAATGTTTGCCATTGCCTATCCACCGTCAACCCTTTGAGTGACATTCCCCAATCAGTCCTACCCAACTCGCGTCTCATACCATCGTAGTTTCCTTTATTTAAATTCAGGACTCTAGTCTCTGAGTCAACGACTTCACTCTCCATCTTAATGAAGAATTCTATCATATTATGATCACTCCGACCCAAGGGGCCTTGCACAACAAGATTGCTAATTAATCCTTTCTCGTTACATAATACCCAGTCTAAGATGGCCTGATCGCTAGTTGGTTCCTCGACATATTGGTCCAGGAAACCATCCCGTATACACTCCAGGAATTCCTCCTCCACAGTATTGTTACTAATTTGGTTAGCCCAATCTATATGTAGATTAAAGTCACCCATGATGACTGCTGTGCCCTTATTGCACGCTTCTCTAATTTCCCTTTTAATGCCATCCCCAACCTCCGCATTACTGTTTGGAGGTCTATGTACCACTGCCACTAATGTTTTCTGCCCCTTGGTATTTCTCAGTTCTACCCATACAGATTCCACATCATCAGAGCTAATATCCTTCCTTACAATTGGGTTAATCCCCTCTTTAACTAGCAATGCTACCCCACCACCTTTTCCTTTTTGCCTATCTTTCCTGAATATTGAATACCCCTGGATGTTGAGTTCCCAGCCTTGGCCACCCTGGAGCCATGTTTCCATAATCCCAATCATATCATATATTCATTTACCTCTATTTGCGCAGCTAATTCATCCACCTTATTACGAATGCTCCTCGCATTAAGACACAAAGCCTTCGGGCGTGTTTTTTTAACGTTCTTAGACCTTTTAGAATTATTATTTACTGTGGCCATGTTTGATTTAAACCCTTGATTTCTTTGACTGAAACTTTTTTGTTTTTCTCCTTCCTGTCTTTTGCTTTTATCCTTGTTTCCCTTTCCTCTGTCTCCCTACTCAGGTTCCCAACCCCCTGCCATTTTAGTTTAAACCCTCCCCCAGAGCACTAGCAAACACTCCCCCAGGACATCGGCCCCAGTCCTGCCCAGGTGCAAACCGTCCGGTTTGTACTGGTCCCACCTGCCCCAGAACTGGTTCCAATGTCCCAGGAATTTGAATCCCTCCCCCTTGCACCATTCCTCTGGAACTGAGCCTCACATGGTAAAAGAAAAAACCAGAAAAAATCCTATTAAAATCTGCCATTTAGAGTGGAGTGTCAACTGCTTTCTGTACTGAGGCGGTACATCATGGGACCTTCATCCGGTCTGTCACACTGGTATCATTGAGAGGAGGTAAATAACTTTTCAGATCAATTGTGCATGACAAGCCAGTATTTTTTTTTCTCTCTCTCTCTCTCTCTCTCTCTCTCCCTTCAATTCACTTTATTGGCATGATAAGGTACATCTTATGTTGCCACAGCATCAAAATACATTTATGGTTGAACACATAAACGCAGTTCTATTCATAGTGTATAAACAGGTATATCCCTGAGTATAAATATACATTCGCATTATTTATATATACTCTTTTCTTAGGTTTACTGGTTGTCCCTCTGTTCATGGCAAGCTGTAACATAGTGTGCCGCCAGTGCTACACAGCTGCTCTCCTCCCCCAGTAGGTATGGGAGTTTTTGGTTGTCATTCAGATTTCTGAATTCAGGGCATATTTGTGAGAATTTTTGGTGGAAATTCTCCCTGATGCCCTGATATTTTCCACAGGCTGTGAGGAAGTGCATCTCTGTCTCCACTACTCCCTGACTGCAGTGAGAGCATATCCTGTCCTCTCTTGGCAGCCTGGTCTGCCTGTTTCGATCGCTAGGCTATGTTCGCTAAGTCTGTACCTTGTCAAGGTTTTTCTCAGTTTCTTATCCTTTACCATGGTCAGGTACTCAGCCATGTTGTATTGTCTGTTTAGGGCCAAGTAGCAATTGAGTTTGCTTTGGGTTTTTGTTGTTTCTGCCCAATATGACAGGTATTTTTCCTTTTGTTCAGTGACAATTGTGTTGGGTCGAGTTCTCTCTGCTACGATGTCACTGTCCTGGGGCTGGTTATTGTTAGTAGTGTTAGTGGTTGCTTCACTGAGTCCCAGGACTAGTTGACTGAGGGAGTTATTCTTTATGGTCCTCTCTTGGCATTTCAAGGCTTCGTAATGATAGCAGTGGGGGTTGCTCATTTTTAGGTGTTTCCAAAATTTGGTGGCTCTTTTTTGGATAGTAATTATTAGTGGAAATTGGCCTAGTTCTGCCCTGCATGCATTGTTTACGGTTTTCCTTTGAGTCCGGAGGATACTTTTACAGAATTCTGCATGTTAGGATCTCAATTGGGTGTTTGTCCCATTTTGCAAATTCTTGTTGTGTTAGCGGTCCCCACACTTCACTGCCATAGAGTGCAATTGGTTCAATTACTGATTTGAAAATTTTGAGCCAAATGCTAATTGGGATCTCTATTTGGATTGATCTTTTAATGGCATAGAAAGCCCTTCTTGCTTTCTCTTTCAGTTCATTCGCAGCCAGTTTGAAATTTCCCGTAGAGCTGATTTTTATGCCCAAGTATGTGTAGTTAGTGGTTTGTTCGATTTTAGTTGTTCCTAGTGTGAGATTTATTTTGGGTCCCTGATGTCTGGATCTTTGTTGGAACACGAGGACTTTGGTTTTTTGGAGGTTTATTGTCAGGGCCCAGGTCTGACAGACTGATTCCAGCAGATCCAGGTTCTGCTGTAGACCCTCCTTAGTTGGTGACAGCAGAACCAGGTCGTCTGCATAGAGGAGGAATTTAACCTTGGATTCATATAGGGTGAGGCAGGGTGCTGTAGATTGTTCAAGTAGTTTTGCCAATTCATTTATGTAAATATTAGAGAGTGTCGGTGAGATTGGCGAGCCCTGCGTCACCCCCCGCCCCTGTGGGAAGTATTTTGTTTGTCTCCAATTTTAACTGCACATTTGTTGTTTGTATACATTGATTTAATTACATCATATGTTTTTCCCCCTACCCCGCTTTCGATAAGTTTCAGGAATAGACCGTCGTGCCAGATGGAATCGAAAGCCTTCTGGAAATCTATAAAGCATGCGTAGATTTTGCTTTTGTTTTGATGGACGTGTTTGTCAATTAGGGTCTGTAGGGTGAAGATATGATCTGATGTTCTATAGTTTGGCAGGAATCCAATTTGGCTTTTACTCAAGACATTGTGCTCCTCAAGGAAGTTTATAAGTCTTTTGTTTATGATGCTACAGAAAACCTTTCCCATGTTACTGTTTACACAGATGCCTCGATAGTTATTTGGGTCTCCTTTATCCCCACTTTTGTATATGGGCGTTATGAGTCCTTTGTTCCAGATATCAGGGAAGTAACCGACACTCAGAACCAAGTTGAAGAGTTTCAGTATAGCCAATCTCATTTTATCGTCCGTGTGTTTAATCATTTCGCTTAGGATGCCGTCTGCCCCGCAAGCCTTTCCTGGTCGCAGGTCCTTGAGTTTTTCAATTAGCTCTTTTTCAGATATTATGGTGTCTATCGGGTTTTGGTTATCTTTTATGGCAGATTCTAGCTTTGCCAGTTTTTCGCATATTTGGTATTGCTCTGGGCTTAGTGTGTTTTTCTGGTATAATTTTTCAAAATGGTTTTCCCATGTGTCACTGTTTTGAATGGCCAATTCATCGTGTTGTTTTTTGTGTAATGTATTCCAGTTGTCCCAGAAACAATTGGAATCAATGGATTCCTCAATGGAGATGAGTGTATTCTTAATATACTGCTCTTTCTTGGTTCTGAGTGTGCGTTTGTATTGTGTTAGTGCCTGACAATAAGCAAGGCGTAATTCCTTGTTTTCTGGTCTGTGTTTTTGGTTTGATATTTTTCTGAGTTTTTTTCCTCATGTTCTGGCAATCGGAGTCAAACCATTTTTCGTAGTTTTTTGTTTTGGGTTTGTTCTTTCAAACTTTCAAGTTTGACATTGATGCCAGATTATCAAAAATATTATTTAGGTTATTCACTGCCCGGTTTACGCCTTCTTTATTGTGTGTGTATGTATTTTCCAGAAAGGTGTCCAAGAGAGCTTGAGTTGTTTGGTTGCTAATTGATTTCTGGTATATTTCCGTGCTGTTTTTGGCCCATCTGTAGGATTTTTTAATGTTGTACAGTTTACTGGGTTGTGTTTCTGTGTTGGTTGTTTCTGTCCTTTCAAGATATGCAGTAATTTGACTGTGGTCTGACAATGTTGTTTGCGGTTTGACGGTGAATGTTCTGAAAGAGGATGGGTCTAGATCTGTAATCATATAGTCTACGGTGCTGAAGCCAAGAGGTGAGTGTGGTAAACCACTGTCATACCTGTCTGTGTCTGTATGTGTATTCCACTAGGTACAGGTCTGGACATGCCTCGGCTGACTCCTCCCACTATTCCAGGTATATAAGTGACTACCTCCCAGTCCCTTAGTATTCTGGACGGGTCGACCACTCGAGACTAGACCTTCATTCTTTAGTTAATAAAAGCCTGATTGTTACTCGCTCAACTTCAGTCTTTTGAGTAATTGATGGCGCATCAGTGAGCAATAGGTGGGTCTTCCTAGGAAGTCTCCCAATAACCTACCATTGACAATGTACAGACCCAGGCTTCGACAGAGCTGTAGTAGCTGTTTTCTGTTTGTCGCAGTTATGCCTGTGTGGATGGGAAGGGAGATCAAAATGGTTATTCCCAAATATGTAATTATTCCCGTGATTGTTGGTGAAGTCTGGTTCTTCTCCCGTTCTTGAGTTGAGGTCCCCACATATCAACACATTTCCCTTGGCCTGGAATTGGATAATCTCCCTCTCTATGTTGGAGAAGGTGTCCTCTTTGAAGTACGGGGAATCTGTCGGGAGGATATAGAGTGTGCAAATGAAAATATCTTTCCTGCTGGAGATGATGCCCCTCTTAATTTTTAGCCATAGGTGGTTTTCGCCCTTTTCCACAAATTCAATGCAACTCCTAAGTTCTACTTTGATCCAAATCAGTATGCCTCCAGATTCTCTACCCTGGGTTACTCCTGGCAATTTATTGGAGGGGACCACCAGCTCTGTGTACCCACTGGGACAGCCAGTGTGTCCTTCTCCTCTACACCAGGTTTCCTGTAGAAAGATAATGTCTAGATTTTTAATCTCCTCTAGGAACTCTGGGGTCTCACTCTTCATGCCAAGCGTAGAAGAGCGTAGACCTTGGATATTCCAGGTTGATATATATATAAAGATTTCATGCTAAACTTGATTTTTTTTTTTTTTTCTGTGATCGGTTAAAATATGATAAATAGTAAAATGTGTTTGTCGTGTCTAAATGGGGGAAAAAAGAACATTTCAATTGTCTATAAATGCTGAGGATAATTGGTTACAAATTTTTCTAACAACTAGTCCTTATTTTTTCTGGTCCATAAGTCGGGAGTGGATGCTGCTGATCGCCTGCATTATGTCTCTTAGTGGATTGCCTCTGCCAGTGGTGTGTGTGCTCTGAGCGCATCTCCCTCTGTCTGGTTGGGGGTGGTCCTGTTCCCCTGTAGTACATGAGTGGTGCAGTTTCGACGTTGTGCGTGGGGATCCTCTCTGTTCCCGGTTGGTGTGGTGATGATCTTTGTGGTGGTCCTGATCTGTATCCCGTTGGTCTTTGGTGATCGGGAGGGGGTCTTTTTGGGATCCAGTTAAACGCGACGTCCTTCAGGTCCTTTGCAAAGACCGACATTTGGTTCCTGTGTATATGGACTCGGTCGTAAAGACATTCCACATTGAGGGTGGGGTGTTGGGCCAGGTGCACGTTATGTTTTGATTCACAGTCTCTTTCTATTCTTGCATTTATCTCTTGGATTAATCTGTTGTTGAAGTCTCTTGGCAATATTGTTGAAACCGTGATTCTAGTGTTTGGGAAGGTGTCGCTTGCCTTCTTGATCATTGATCCTAGCGATGTTGCTACCCTTTCCTGCTGAGCTCTTAGTTCATTTGTGCCGGTGTGTATTATGTGTTGGGGGGAGCCTAATTGTGTTTTGGTCAGCCATTTTAAGGCTCTGTCTGTTGTTGGGCACCAGAGCTTTTCTACTTTTCATCTAGGGAAGAGCCTTTTCTCCCATAGATATTTCCCATTTGAGTCTGAGTATTACTATGTCTGCCTTGTTGGTGTTTACTGGTTTGTGGTTTTCCTCTGGACTCCTCGGTTGTGTGTTGGACCGGTGTGGTCGTGTCTGGTGTGAGCGATCCTCTTGTGACTGGGTTTCAGTGTGCTGGTCGGTCTGTGTGGCTCCCCCCGTGTTGTGGGTCTGCTGCTGTTGTTCATTGTGAGAGTGTAGCTGCCCAGTCTGGCTTTGTATTGTCTTATCAATTCAATTCAATTCAATTCAATTCAAATGCTTTATTGGCATGAAAGTTTACAGGGAACCATATTGCCAAAGCTTGCATAACAAAAAGTACAGTTTTCCAACATTCTGTAGGTGTCAAACAATTTTGACCTTCGTTGGGTACATACAATATTAGTTTAAACAATATTAATTTAAACAGTCGTTGAACATCGTTGGGTACATTCAGTATTAATTTTAAACAGTCCTCAGGTTGTGACATGTTGTTACATATTTGGCACCAAGGTATGGTCTGTCTCCTTCTCCCAGGACTAATCTTAATTTTGACAGGTCATCCAATTCTTTGAAATCTGGGGTTGTTTGGCTGAGCTTGTCAAATAATATGTTTCTTGTGTTGAATTTTTCGCATTTTAGGAGGAAATGCATCTCTGTCTCAACCTCGCCGGCCAGACATTGATCACATATTCTATTCTCTCTAGGCTGCCAGGATTTCTTGTATCTTCCTTTTTCAATTGCCAGTTGGTGGTCGCTTAGTCTGTACCTGGTGAGGGTCTGTCTCTGTTTTGTGTCTCTGATGGTCGAGAGATAGTCTGCCAGTTTATATTCTCTTTTTAGGGCCCGGTAACATTCTAATCTGCTTTGGCTTTTGGTTATTTTGTTCCAATGTTCCAGGTAGGTTTCTTTGCATTGTTTAATGATTTGGTTCACTCGGATTGGTGTTTGGACGGCAGTGTTGGTCTGGGACTGGTCAGGGTCCGGCTGAGTAGGAGTACTTAGTTTCAGTAGCAGCTGACTCGGGACTCTTTTCTGGGTTTAGCTCTTGGGTCTGGAAGGCTTTAAAATGAAGGGTGTCTGGGGAGCTAGATTTGAGGTGATTTAGGAAGTTTAGTGCTCGTTTTTGGATGTTTATTATCAGTGGGTATCTGCCTAGTTCGGCTCTGCATGCATTTGTTGGTGTTTTCCTTTGGGTGCGAAGAATGCTTCGGCAAAATTCTGCATGTAGGGCTTCTATTGTGTGTTTTTCCCATTTAGTGTAGCTATGGTGATTGAGCGGGCCCCATACTTCACTACCGTACAGCGCAATGGGCAGGATTATGCTGTCAAATATTTTGAGCCAGATTTTGATTGGGATTTGGATGTTGTAGAATTTTCTTTTTATTGCATATAGGGCTCTTCGGGCTTTTTCTTTTAGTGCATTCACTGCTATGCTGAAGCTCCCTGATGCTGTAATGGTTAGACCAAGGTAAGTGTAGCTCATAGTGTGTCCTATGATGGTATCACTGAGAGTAAACTGGTATTTGTTTTCCTGACACCTGGGCCTTTTTTGAAAAATCATGATATTGGTTTTCTTTAGATTTACTGTTAGGGCCCAATTTTGGCAGTATTTGTCGAGTAGGTCTAGTTGTTGCTGTAATCCCTGTTCTGTGGGAGACAGCAGAACCAGGTCGTCCGCATAGAACAGGGATTTCACTTCTCCATCCAGGAGACAGAGACCCGGTGACTCGCTTTGCTCCAGCATGTCTGCTAATTCATTTATGTATATGTTGAACAGGGTCGGGCTCAAATTGCAGCCCTGCCGGACGCCTCTTCTCTGGGTGAAGAAACCGGTGCGTTTGTCTCCAATTTTGACACCGCATTTATTTTTCAGATACATCGATTTAATAAGGTCATAGACTTTGCCCCCTATTCCACACTGAAGAAGTTTATAATAGAGCCCTTCGTGCCAGATAGAGTCAAAGGCTTTCTTGAAGTCAATGAAACAAGCGAATATTTCCCCATTTTTTTGTTTGGTGTATATGTTTTTCAATGAGAGTGTGAAGGGTATAGATATGGTCGGTGGTGCGGTGTTTTGGAAGAAAGCCTATTTGATTTTTTCTAAGGATATTATGTTTGTTAAGAAAATCCAGTAATCTACTATTTAGAATACTGCAGAATAACTTCCCTAGACAACTGTTGACACAGATGCCGCGGTAGTTATTTGGGTCTGATTTGTTTCCACTTTTATATATGGGAGAGATGAGTCCTTGGCACCAGATATCGGGAGAACAGCCTGAACGTAATATGATGTTGAATAACTTGAGTACAGCACCCTGCATCTCCATATTGCTGAACTTGAGCATTTCATTTTTGATGTTGTCTGGACCACAGGCTTTCTTTAGGTGGAGAGATTTTGTTTTTGTGGCCAGTTCTTTCCATGTGATTGGGGAGTCTAGAGGGTTTTGGTTGTCTTTTAATTGTTGCTTCTCTCTCTCTCTCTCTCTCTCTCTCTCTCTCTCTCTCTCTCCCCCCTCTCTTCAATTCAAATTGCTTTATTGGCATGACAAGTTACATCTTATGTTGCCAAAGCATCGGAAAACATTCATGTTTGTTCACAAAAATACAGATCTATCCATACAGTGTATAAACAGATATATCCCTGAGTGTATAAATATACTTTCATATAATTTATATATACTCTTATCTTATCTTTAGTGGTTGTCCCTCTGTTTATGGTAAGCTGTAACATAGTTTGCCGCTAGTGTTATGCAACTTCTCTCTTCCCCTAGTAGGTATGGGAGTTTTTGGTCGTCATTCAATTTTCTGAATTCCGGGCATATTTTTGTAAATTTTGGGTAGAAATTCTCCCTTATGCCCTGATATTTTCTACAAGCTGTGAGGAAGTGCATCTCTGTCTCCACCATTCCCTGACTGCAGTGAGAGCATATCCTGTCTTCTCTTGGTAGCCGGGTCTGCCTGTGTCTACCTTTTTCGATCGCTAGGCTATGTTCACTAAGTCTGTACATTGTCAGGATTTTTCTCAGTTTGCTGTCCTTTACCATGGTTAGGTAATCAGCTATGTTGTATTGTCTGTTTAGGGCCAAGTAGCAATTGAGTTTGCTTTGGGTTTTTGTTGTTTCTGCCCAATATGTCAGATATTTTTCCTTTTGCTTAGCGACGATTGTGTTGGGTCGAATTCTTTGTGTTACGCTGTCACTGTCCTGGGGCTGGTTATTGTTAGTAGTTACTTCACTGAGTCCCAGGACTAGTTTACTGAGGGTATTCTTCTTTATGGTCAGCTCTTGGCATTTCAGGGCGTCGTAGTGATAGCATTGGGGGTTGCTCATTTGTAGGTGATTCCAAAATTTGGTGGCTCTTTTTTGGATAGTGATTATTAATGGATATTGGCCTAGTTCCGCCCTGCATGCATTGTTTACTGTTTTCCTTTGAGTCCGGAGGATACTTTTACAGAATTCTGCATGTAGGATCTCAATTGGGTGTTTGTCCCATTTTGCAAACTCTTGTTGTGTTAGCGGTCCCCATACCTCACTGCCATAGAGTGCAATTGGTTCAATTACTGATTTGAACATTTTTAGCCAAATGCTAATTGGGATTTCTATTTGGATTGATTTTTTAATGGCATAGAAAGCCCTTCTTGCTTTCTCTTTCAGTTCATTCACAGCCAGTTTGAAGTTTCCCGTAGAACTGATTTTTATGCCCAAGTATGTGTAGTTAGTGGTTTGTTCAATTTTGGTTGTTCCTAGTGTGAAATTTATTTTGGGTCCCTGATGTCTGGATCTTTGCTGGAACACAAGGACTTTGGGTTTTTTGGGGATTTATTGTCAGGGCCCAAGTCTGGCAGTACGACTCCAGCAGATCCAGGTTCTGCTGTAGACCCTCCTTAGTTGGTGACAGCAGAACCAGGTCGTCTGCATAGAGGAGGAATTTAACCTTGGATTCATATAGGGTGAGGCCGGGTGCTGTAGATTGTTCAAGTAGTTTTGCCAATTCATTTATGTAAATATTAGAGAGTGTCGGTGAGATTGGCGAGCCCTGCGTCACCCCCCGCCCCTGTGGGAAGTATTTTGTTTGTTTGTCTCCAATTTTAACTGCACATTTGTTGTTTGTATACATTGATTTAATTACATCATATGTTTTTCCCCCTACCCTGCTTTCGATAAGTTTCAGGAATAAACCGTCATGCCAGATGGAGTCGAAAGCCTTCTGGAAATCTATAAAGCATGCGTAGATTTTGCTTTTGTTATGGTGAACGTGTTTGTCAATTAGGGTCTGTAGGGTGAAGATATGATCTGATGTTCTATAGTTTGGCAGGAATCCAATTTGGCTTTTACTCAAGACATTGTGCTCCTCAAGGAAGTTTATAAGTCTTTTGTTTATGATGCTACAGAATACCTTCCCCAGATGTTTACACAGATGCCTCGGTAGTTATTTGGGTCGACTTTGTCCCCACTTTTGTATATGGGCGTTATGAGTCCTTTGTTCCAGATATCAGGGAAGTAACCGACACTCAGAACCAAGTTGAAGAGTTTTAGGATAGCCAGTTTCATTTTGTCGTCTGTGTGTTTAATCATCTCGTTTAGTATGCCGTCTGTCCCGCAAGCTTTTCCTGGTCGCAGGTCCTTGAGTTTTTCAAAAAGTTCTTTTTCTGTTATTATGGAGTCTAGTGGGTTTTGGTTATCTTTTATGGCCATTTCTAGCTTTTCCAGTTTTTTGCATATTTGGTGTTGCTCTGGCCTTAGTGTGTTTTTCTGGTATTTTTCAAAGTGGTTTTCCCATGTGTCCCCATTTTGAATGGCCAATTCGTCGTGTTGTTTTTTGTGTAATGTATTCAAGTTGTCCCAGAAACAATTGGAATCAATGGATTCCTCCATGGAGCTGAGTGTATTCTTAATATATTGCTCTTTTTTGGTTCTGAGTGTGTTTCTGTATTGTGTTAGTGTCTGACAATAAGTAAGGCGTAATTCCTCGTTTTCTGGATGTCTGTGTTTTTGGTTTGATATTTTTCTAAGTTTTTTCCTCATGTTATGGCAATCTGGGTCAAACCATTTTTCATAGTTTTTTGTTTTGGGTTTGTTCTTGCGAGCTTTCAAGTTTGCACTTGTTGCCAAATTATCAAAAATATTGTTTAGGTTATTTACTGCCCGGTTTACGCCTTCTTTATTGTGAGTGTATATGTTATCCAGAAAGGTGTCTAAGAGAGCTTGAGTTGATGCATTGCTAATTGTTTTCTGGTATTTTTCCGTGTCGTTTTTGGCCCATCTGTACGATTTTTTGGTGTTGTACAGTTTACTGGGTTGTGTTTCTATGTTTGTTTCTGTCTTTTTGAGATACATAGTAATTTGACTGTGATCTGACAGTGTTGTTTGTGGTTTGACTGTGAATGCTCTGAAAGAGGATGGGTCCAAATCTGTAATCATATAGTCTACTGTGCTGCAGCCAAGAGGTGAGCAATAGGTCGATCTTCCTAGGAGGTCTCCTATGAACCTACCATTGACAATGTACAGACCCAGGCTTCGACAGAGCTGTAGGAGCTGTTTTCCGTTGGTATTTGTCTGCTTGTCGCAGTTATGCCTGTATGGAAGGGAAGGGATATCGAAGTGGTTATTCCCGAATACGTAATTGTTTCCCTGATTATTGGTGAAGTCTGGTTCTTCGCCCGTTCTTGAATTGAGGTCCCCACAGATCAACACGTTCCCCTGGGCCTGGTATTGGATAATTTCCCCCTCTGTTGGAGAAGGTGTCCTCTTTTTAAAGTACGGGGAATCCATTGGGGGGATATAAAGTGCGCAAATGTAAACATCTTGGGTGTTAGAGATAATCTCCCTCTCAATTTTGAGCCACATGTGGTTTTCGCCCTTTTTTATAAATTTGATGTAATTCTTAAGTTCTGTTTTAAACCAGATCAGTATGCCTCCGGAGTCTCTGCCTTGGGTTACTCTTGGTAATTTATTGGAGGGGACCACCAGCTCAGTGTACCCTTGGGGACAGCCAGTGTATCCTTTTCCTTTATACCAAGTTTCCTGTAAAATGATAATATCTAGATCTTTAGTTTCATCTATGAACTCTGGGGTCCTACTCTTCACGTCGAGCACCGAAGAGCGTAGACCTTGGATATTCCAGGTCGAAATATATAAGGATTTCATGTTAAGTTTGATCTTGTACTATGATAGGTTAAAGAGTGGTACGTGTTTGTCGCGTCTAAGTGTGGGGGAAAAAAATATCATCTCAGTTGTCTATAAAAGTTAATACTATTTGGTTACAGTTCTTTCTATTAATTAGTCCTTGATCCATAAGGCGGAAGTAGTTGCTGCTGCACATCTGCTTATTGTCTCTTAATGGATTGTCTCTGTCTGAGGTATTGCGTACGCCCTGTGCATCTCTCCCTCTGTCTGGCTGGGAGCGGTCCTGTTCCCCTGTGGGACAGGAGTGGTGCAGGTCTGATGTTGTTGTGCATGGGGATCCTCTCTGGTCTCGGTTGGTGTGGTGGTGGTCTTTGTAGTGGTCCTGATATGTACCCCGCTGATCTCTGGTGGTCGGGGGGGGGTCCTCTCGGAGTCTGGGTATGGACCCGGTTAAAAGCGACGTCCTTCAGGGCTTTAGCAAAGATCGATATTCTTTTCCTTTGGATGTGGACGTGGTCGTAAAGACATTCCTCATCGAGGGTGGGGTGTTGGGCCAGGTGCACGTTGTGTTTTGATTCGCAGTCTCTTGCTATGCTGGCATTTATCTCATGAATTGTGTTGTTGTTGAAGTCTGTTCTCGGCAATATTGTGGAAACAGTGATTCTAGTGTTTGGAAATGTACTGCTTGCCTTCCTAATCACTGCTCTGAGCGATGTTGCTACCTCTTTCTGTTGGGCCTTTAGGTCATTTGTGCCCGTGTGTATTATTATGTGTTGGGGGGAGCCTAATCGGGTTTTGGTCAGCCATCCCATGGCTCTGTCTGTTGTTGGGCACCAGATCTTTTCTACTTTACTTCTAGGGAAGAGCTTTTTCTCCCATAGAAATTTCCCATTTGAGTCTGAGTATTACGATGTCAGCCTTGTTTGTGTTTACTGTCTGGTAGCTTTCGCCTGGACTCAGTGTGTGTGTTGGGCTGGGGTGTCTGGTGTGTGCGTTCCTCTTGAGTGGCTCGCTTGTGGTTCCACGGTGGTGGGGGAAGATTGAGATTCAGTATGCTGGTCGGTCTGTGTGGCACCCCTTGTATTGTGTGTCTGCTGCTGTTGTTCCGTGTGGGAGTGCAGCCGTTCCGTCGGGCTCTGTCTTGTCTTATCTCTAGCCTCTGGTTGCTGGTCTAATGGTGTTATCTCTCCTCTATGGCTCTCTTCGTTTTCCTGCAGCTCTTTCACCCGATTCCCAAGTAGATTCACCTGGTTCTCAAGTAGATTCAGCTCTCTCTTGTATCTCTCCCTCTCTTGCTTTTGTTCGTGATTCATTTTAAGGAACTCCTCTCTAAGTTTAACCATCTCTATCTCTAATTGATTAAATTTATCTTTTAGTTGTATCTGGCTGTGTGATCCCGGGGTATGTGTCTGGTCGACCCTGGAAGGCTCACTCACTTCCTGGCTATGCTGCTCTTCTCTTGGTGAGCTGGAATTGGTAGGGGGACTATGTGTGGCTTCCTCCCTGGTAGTTATGCTGGGGTTTGTCAGTTGTATCATGTGGCTGTGGGTCCCCGGGGTTAGTGTCTGGTTTGAACTGTGTGGCTCGTTCACCTCCTGACCAGGCTGATTTCCTCCTGGTAAGTTGTCAATGTTGGGGGGAGTGCGGGTCGCTTTTCCCCTGTTAGCCACTCTGGGGCTGTTCCTTCCCCTCTCAGTTATTCCTTTCAGTGTCTTGAAGGCCGTTGCAAAGTTGTCGAGGTTGCCTTGCACTAATATTGTTCCGGTATTGTACATGTTGACAGTCGTGGTTGCCCTGTCTCCTGGTGTGTTAATTTTCATTTTGGACCCATTAGCGGTTTTTTCTAGCTTAACCCTGGTATAGTGTGATTTTATTGCTGTGATCCAAGCCGCTGGCTGATCTGAGTAGAAAATGAGGTTACATTTTGTCCCAGTGTTGTACCAGTCAGCAAAAAGATTTTCTGGTTTTTCTCTCATCTGCTCATGCTTGATCGATTTTTATAGCATTTTTTGTGGTGTTGGGGGGAATCTGGAAGCGGTTGCTCTCGGTGTCCCTCGGGGGCTGTTGTGGCTCTTCTGATTCGCTCATTATTGGTAGTGTAGAGAAAGTATTGTTGATCTTAGAATAAGCTTTTCTGGGGCCCTGGGTTTGGTGTTTCCCTCTCCCTGTTCGCAACCTTTCCCGGTCCCCCTCTCCGACCCCGTGGTCCCTGGGCCTTGGCTCCTGGGTTCACCCTTCCCAGGTCTGAGTCTGTGAGCCGCTGTTTCCCGGTGCCTCCGGGCTGTTCCCCTCCCCCTCAGAGGTCTCTGGGCCTCTGTCTCGGCCTGGCTCCTCGGACCTTTCCCTGGCTTCAGTCTCCCTCCCTGGGCCCTGTACTCACAGTCTTGGTTGGGAGCCTTCTGGTTGCTCCCCTTCTCCTCAGAGGTCTCTGTGCCTGATGGCCTGGCTCCTCGGGCCTTTCCCGTGCTTTCTATCTCCCCTCGGCTGTGCCTCGTTCCCGTTTGGGTGCTGGACTGCGGCTCGAGTCCCCTCGGCTGTGCCCCGTTCTCGATCGGGTGCTGGATTGTTGGGCTGCGGCCCGAGTCCCCTCGGCTGTGCCGGTTGCTGGATTGCTGGGCTGCGGCCCGAGTCCCCTCGGCTGTGCCGGGTGATGGATTGCTGGGCTGCGGCCCGAGTCCCCTCGGCTGTGCCGGTTGCTGGGCTGCGGCCCGAGTCCCCTCGGCTGTGCCGGTTGCTGGATTGCTGGGCTGCGGCCCGAGTCCCCTCGGCTGTGCCGGGTGATGGATTGCTGGGCTGCGGCCCGAGTCCCCTCGGCTGTGCCGGTTGCTGGGCTGCGGCCCGAGTCCCCTCGGCTGTGCCGGTTGCTGGATTGCTGGGCTGCGGCCCGAGTCACCTCGGCTGTGCCTTGCTGGGCTGCGGCCCGAGTCACCTCGGCTGTGCCGTGCTGGATTGCTGGGCTGCGGCCCGAGTCACCTCGGCTGTGCCGTGCTGGATTGCTGGGCTGCGGCCTGAGTCACCTCGCCTCCTCGAATCGCTTTGCCTCGGTCCCGATGCTGCCGCTTCAACTGCTGCTGCTGAGGCCCCGTGTGGCTGCTGTTCGGGTTCTTCTATGGTTTGTGTAATTCTTCTTATTTCTTTTTGCTTTGGCTTTTTTCCTTTATTTTTTTCTCTATTTTCCTCTGGTTTTTTTTCTTTGGTAGTCTTTTTGGCGGTCTTTTCCTTCCTTACTTTATCTAGACTAATCTAAACTTAAACTAAACTAAACTAACTTAACTAGAAATAAATTTAATTTTAAAACCTTTTAAAACTTGAAATGAAACTTTTTTCCCCCACTTTAGACACTAAAAACACTAAAAATTCAGCAGCCCATCTTCAGCGTGTGTATTCACTCCACCTGACTGACTCACTCTCTCTCTCTCTCTCTCCCTCCCTCCCCCGACCTCTCTCCCTCCCCCCCACCTCTCTCTTTCTCCCCCCCCCCCCCCCCCCCACCTCTCTAATTATTGGAATATCTTTCTCTTTGCAGATTTTATTTGAAAGGCCCCTGTGGAACAACGTTACCACCAGCACTTGCTCGTCATGAAAGTGAAGTAATTTTTTAAAGAACTTTTGCAAATCTTCATTGGGCCTTTCCAAATATTTCAACATATACCAAGGAATGTGCTGTTCACAGGTCACAAGATACGTTTTCAAATGCAGCACTTTTAACAAATTGTGTTGTTTTCAGCAATATGAAATCGGTGTCACCACTCAAATGACAAAGAATACTTAATGACGCTAATGAATGATTTAATTACAAGATTCTTAACTGTTTTGTTCCTTAGGATTTATAAGGTTATTCCTTTTATTATAAACTCCTGTCAGCTGAATACGGTCAGAATATTCAATCATTGTATTGTACAGATATGCCTATAAATAAAACAATTGAATTTAACTTTGGTAATCCCATTTTTAATTTGTCTTTACCTGTACAACACTGCTCCATTAGTGTACTTTTGATGCAAAGGTTTTTTCCATTCGCTTGTAAAATTTGTAGAAAGTGCAATCGAAATATGCAATAACTTATACAAAACTAAATCTAGGTTGCTTTCAGTATGGTGCAATAATAAGTGGACAGTTAATTGGGGAAGAAGTGATCGATTAGGATTAGTTTTGAATATTGTGTTGCCATACAATCATCACCTATTGACACCACTGTTGGTCAATGAGTTGGAGGCAGGGAGGGGCTTCTGGTGGGACTCACAGCAAACAGTCTCTTTAAGTAGATTCTAGACTGTTTTCTGTAGTGCGCTGTTTGAGTCTACAAACTAGAGGAAACAACTAGTGACTGAAACTACAGCAACTTCTGATGAAAGCCGTAATTCTCCAGTAAAATGCAGTGAGTGGAGGCTAGTTTATAGAATAGTCCAGCACAGAAGGAGTAGGCCATTTGGCCCATCAAGTCTGTGCCGGTTACATACAAAGTATGTGCAATCCCAGTCACTTGTAGCAGTGAGTGATGGGGGAATTATCCAATCACCTCCATTCTGGCCAGGGATAGTGGTGTCACTATACGGAGCCTACAATCATACTTACCATTGCAGAATGTGGCATTCTCCTTCAATGAAATGGCATCCTGCCTGCTGCTATATACAAGTGCAGAATATATTCTGCTGGCATGTTATTTGATTGACTGACTCAATCATGAGTCACTGCGGTAACAAAATCTGGATTAAACTCGTGATGCTTCAGTTTTGACATTAAAGTGGAAATTCAAGTTTGTGCATTAAATTTAACTGATTTACTTAGATTTCATCATGTTAGGCTAGACATTGAATAGGTGGGAGTTTGATAAGATAGATGTGAAGTCTACATACAGACGAATAGAAATGTGATGAAAAAGATTGTTCTGTGCAAGAAGGAAATTTTCAATATCAGCATTGCTTTAATAAATGTAATTCCAATTTATGAAATTATTGGACTACCTATATTTTGCCCTGTGAAAACCTAGTTGTCTGCTGTGTCCGTAGCCGGTGTCGAGATCGATGCCAGGTGGTCCGTCCGGTTTCATTCTTATAGTTTTTTGTAGCGGTTTGTTACAACTGAGTGCCTTGCTAGGCCATTTCAGAGGCAGTTAAGAGTCAACCACATTGCTGTGGGTCTGGAGTCATATAGGCCAGACCAGGTAAGGACAGCAGATTTCCTTCCCTAAAGGACACTAGTGAACGAGATGGGTTTTTATGACAATCCGATAGTTTCATGGTTACCATTACTGATGCGAAGTAATTATTCTAGATTTATTTAATTAACTGAATTTTTAAATTTCCCCAGCCCAGTCGACCCTGTAAATTCCTCCTCGCCAAGATCTGGGGACTTGTGCCAAAATTGGGAGAGCTGTCCCACAGACTAGTCAAGCAACAGCCTGACATAGTCATACTCACAGAATCATACCTTTCAGCCAATGTCCCAAACTCCTCTATCACCATCCCTGGGTATGTCCTGTCCTACCAGCAGGACAGACTCACCAGAAGTGGCGGCACTGTGGTATACAGTCAGGAAGGAGTGGCCCTGGGAGTCCTCAACGTTGACTCTGGACCCCATAAAATCTCATGGCTTCAGGTCAAGCATAGACAAGGAAACCTGCTGATTACCACCTACTGCCCTCCCTCAGCTGATGAATTAGTACTTCTCCATGTTGAACACCACTTGGAAAAAGCACTGAGTAGCAAGGGCACAGAATGTACTCTGGGGGACTTCAATGTCCATCACCAAGTGTGGCTCGGTAGCAACACTGCTGCCCGAGTCCTGAAGGACATAACTGCCAGTCTGGGCCTGCGACAGGTGGTGAGAGAACCAACATGAGGGAAAAACCTGCGTGACCTCATCCTCACCGATCTAGCTGTCGCAGTTGCATCTGTCCATGACGGTATTGGTAGCAGTGACCACCGCACAGTCATTATAGAGATGAAATGCCATCTTTGCTTTGAGGACACCCTCCATCATGTGTGGCACTACCACTGTGCTAAATGGGATAGATTCAGAACAGATCTAGCAGCTCAAAACTGGGCATCCATGAGATGCTGTGGGGCAGCAGCAGAATTGTACTCGACCACGATCTGTAACCTCGTGACCCGGCATATCCCTCACTACCATTAAGCCAGGGGACCAACTGCAGTCCTGCCACATCCAGTCGTGAATGGTGGTGGACCATTTAAACAACTAATAGGGGGAGGAGGAGGCTCCCATCAATATCCTCCATGATGGTGGAGCGCAGCACGTGAGTGCAAAGACAAGGCTGAAGCGTTTGCAACTATCTTCAGCCAGAAGTACCAAGTGGATGATCCATATCGGCCTACTCCTGAAGGCCCCACCATCACAGAAGCCAGTCTTCAGCCAATTCGATTCACTCCACGTGATATCAAGAAACGGCTGAGCACACTGGATACAGCAAAGGCTATTGTGCTGAAGACTTGTGCTCCAGAACTAGCCACGCCTCTAGCCAAGCTGTTCCAGTACAGCTACAACACTGGCATCTATCCAACAATGTAGAAAACTGCCCAGGTATGTCTTGTCCACAAAAAGCAGGACCAATCCAACCCAGCCAATTACTGCCCCATCAGTCTACGCTCAATCATCAGCAAAGTGATGGAAGGTGTCATCAAGCGGCACTTACTCGCCAATAACCTGTTCACTGATGCCCAGTTTGAGTTCCGCCAAGACCACTCTGCTCCTGACCTCATTACAGCCTTGGTCCAAACATGGACAAAGGAGCTGAATTCCAGAGGTGAGGTGAGAGTGATTGCCCTTGACATCAAGGCACCATTTGACCAAGTGTGGCATCAAGGTGCCCTATTACAACTGAAGTCAATGGGAATCGCGCGGGGGAGAAGGGAAATGCTCCACTGGCTAGTCATACCTAGCACAAAGGAAGATGGTTGTGGTGGTTGAAGGTCAATCATCACAGCCCCAGGACATCGCTGCATGCAGGAGTTCCTCAGGGCAGTGTCCTAGGCCCAACCATCTTCAGCTGCTTCATCAATGACCTTCCCTCCAAAATAAGATCAGAAATGGAGATGTTCACTGATGACTGCACAGTGTTCAGCGCCATTCACAACTCCTCAGATAATGAAACAGTCCATACCCACATGCCACGAGACCTGGACGACGTTCAGGCTTGGGCTGATAAGTGCCAGGCAACATTCTCGCCACAGAAGTGCCAGGCAATGACTATCTCCAACAAGCGAGGGAGGGGGGGAACTGAAGATAATCACTATCACTAAGGAAGTAGTACTTGGTAAAATAATGGGACTAAAAGATGACAAGTCCCCTGGACCAGATGGCCTGCATCCCAGGGTCTTAAAAGAAGTGGCTGCAGAGATAGTGGATGCATTGGTTGCAATATACCAAAATTCCCTGGACTCTGGAGAGGTCCCAGTGGATTGGAAAACCGCAAATGTAACACCCCTATTTAAAAAAGGAGGGAGACAGAAAGCAGGAAACTATAGACCAGTTAGCCTAACATCTGTCATTGGTAAAATGCTGGAGTCCTTCATAAAGGAAGCAGTAGCAGGGCATTTGGAAAATCATAATGCAGTCAAGCAGAGTCAGCATAGTTTTATGAAAGGGAAATCATGTTTAACAAATTTGCTGGAGTTCTTTGAGGATGTAACGAGCAGGGTGGATAAGGGTGAGACAGTGGATGTGTATTTGGATTTCCCGAAGGCATTCGATAAGGCGCCACATAAAAGGTTACTGCATAAGATAAGAGCTCACGGAATTGGGGGTAATATATTAGCATGGATAGAGAATTGGCTAACTAACAGAAAGCAGAGAGTCGGGATAAATGGTACATTTTCCGGTTGGCAAATGGTAACTAGTGGGGTGCCACAGGGATTGGTGCTGGGGCCTCAACTATTTATAATCTACATTACACTCGGTCCCTTCATTCAAGTAATTAATGTAGCCAAGTTTGCGGATGATACAAAGATGGGTGGGAAAGCAAGTTGTGCAGAGGACTCAAAGAATCTGCAAAGGGATATAGACAGGCCAAGTGAGTGGGTAAACATTTGGCAGATGGCGTATAATGTGGGAAAGCGTGAGGTTATCCACTTTGGCAGGAAAAATAAAAAAGCAAATTATTATTTAAATGGAGAGAGATTACAAAATGCTACAGTTCAGAGGAACCTGGGGGTCCTTATGCATGAAACACAAAAAGTTAGCATGCAGGTACAGCAAATAATCAAAAAGGCAATTGGAATGTTGTCTGTTATTTCAAGGGGGTTGGAGTATAAAAGCAGGGAAGTCCTGCTACAACTGTACATGGTATTGGTGAGACCACACGTGAGTACTGCGTACAGTTTTGGTTTCCTTATTTAAGGAAGGATATACTTGCATTGGAGGCAGTTCAGAGACGATTCACTAGGTGAATTCCAGAGATGAGGGGGTTGACTTATGAGGAAAGGTTGAGCAGGTGGGCCTATACTCATTGGAATTTAGAAGAATAAGAGGTGATCTTATTGAAACATGTAAGATACTGAGGGGGCTCAACAAGGTAGATGCAGAGAGGATGTTTCCCCTCGGGAAATCTGGAACTCGGGGACATAGTTTCATAATAAAGGGTCGACATTTTAGAACTGAGATGAGGAGGAATTTCTTCTGAGGGTCGTAAATCTGTGGAATTCTCTGCCCAAGACAGCTGTGGAGGCTGGGTCATTAAATACATTTAACGTGGAGATAGACAGATTTTTGCAAGATAAGGGAGTGAAGGGCTATGGGGAGCGGGCAGGGAAGTAGCTTTGAGCCCAAGATCAGCCGTGATCTTATTGAATGGTGGAGCAGGCTCGAGGGGCCAAGTGGCCTATTCCTGCTCCTATTTATTATGTAAGCAAGTCTAACCACCTCCCCTTGACATTCAACGGCATTACCTTCGCCGAATCCCCCACCATCAACATCCTGGGGGTCACCATTGACCAGAAACTTAACTGGATCAGTCACATAAATACCGTGGCAACAAGAGCAGGTCACAGGCTAGGTATTCTGCGGTGAGTGTCTCACCTGACTTCCCCAAAGCCTTTCCCCCATCTACAAGGCACAAGTAAGGAGTGTGATGGAATACTTTCCAATCGCCTGGATGAATGCAGCTCCAACAACACTCAAGAAGCTCGACAACATCCAGGACAAAGCAGCCCGCTTGATTGGCACCCCATCGACCACCTTAAGCATTCACTCCCTCCAGCACCGTACCGTGGCTGCAGCATGTACCATCTACAAGATGCACTGCAGCAACTCGCCAAGGCTTCTTCGGCATTACCTCCCAAACCCGCGACCTCTTCCACCTAGAAGGACAAGGGCAGCAGGCGCATGGGAACACCACCACCTCCAAGTTCGCCTCCCAAGTCACACAGCAGCCTGACTTAGAAGTATATCGCCAATCCTTCATCGTCGCTGGGTCAAAATCCTGGAACTCCCTACCTAACAGCACTGCGGGAGTGCCTTCACCACATGGACTGCAGCGGTTCAAGGCGGCGGCTCACCACCACCTTCTCGAGGGCAATTAGGGATGGCCAATAAATGCTGGTCTTGCCAGCGACGCCCACATCCCATAAAACGAATTTTTAAAAAAACTCACTCACTCCCAACCAACTCTTCATATTCTTCCTCTTCATTAGTCAAAAAATTCTTGTATTCAAACACGGTAACTTTGGAAGAACTTTCTTTAAAGGTATCTTGACATCCTTAATTCCAGGATATGTGTAATTACATTGATGATCGACACTGGAACGTAGGCCTCTATTAACGTGAAGTGGCGGAGGGTGCGGGGAAGCCCATAATCAGGTGCAGAACCTGGTGAGGCTTGGGACGTGGTGGCCTTACCACTCTTGACCGTAGGGCTTCCTTAGAATATTGTTGGGCTGGCAGCCGGCCAAATTGACAGTTTGACAGGCAGGAGGGAAAACTAGCAGCAGGAGGCTACAATCGATGACCCGTGGGGACGGTCCTCAGCACTCTGAAAGGAAAGGAGCATAGCTGGTGATCAGGGCCAAGGCAGCTGAATGATCAGAGATTGGAGGTGGGGGGAGAGGCTCTGGGGAGGCCAACTGTTTGTTTCCTTGAGGCCTGGGGGGAGCATTCCTGCTCCTCCTGGCCCACGAGGAGTGCAAATCTTTAGCACTTTAGCCAGTCGGCACGCCCCATCTCTGATCAGCTGATGGCTCTGGCCTCCCGCCTCTTCCACTTAAATTGAAGTCGTGATGCCGATGATGTCATCAGGCAGCGACTTTGGAATGTTAATTAGGCCCCAGCCTGCCTTTTGCAAGAGCCTCATCAATAGCCTGCTTTCTGTAGAAATTTAATGGGGTCTGGTTGCTTGATCCTGATATTTTAACCTTTAACCTCTAACCCTGACCCTCTCCTGCCTGGCGGGGATGGGTTCAAACCAAGGCCTTAGTGACTGGCTATTTCGATGAAATGGTACGCTTGTGGCGACACGCCACCACTGGACATAATCCGCTCACGGCGGCATGGACAATTTAAGCAGACGCCCCCAGCCGGGAGCCCTTTCCTCCAGCAACTTGTTTCCCGCAGGGACAGGCTGCCGGGAGCACTTCCTGTCTGGGGAGTATTTAAGTGGATGCGTGGGCTTTTCCAGTTCCTCTTTGCCATGAGGTTGATTAAAGCAGTTGTGTTTTACTAACTCTGGTCTCGACTCCCACGTTTGCCGCGGTATCTCAACACTGGTGACCCCGACGCTCAGGACGAATCCTAAGCTAGCATAGCGGATACAAACGCAGTCACGGTTAAACTACCGGACTTTTGGGAGAACCTGGCCGAAGCCTGGTTTGTTCAAGCTGAGTCCAGATTCCGGCTGAAACACATTACAGTCGACGCCACAAAGTACGACTACCTCGTCTCCTCTCTCACCTACGCCACAGTCCCCAAGGTTTGGGCAGCGCTGCAGGATCCACCAGTGGAAGGCAAGTACGAACATCTGAAGGCTGCGCTCCTTAAAAAATTTCAAACATCCTCTTACCAGCGCAACTGCCAACTTCTCGACCTCCCCGGCCTTGGTGACGCTTCACCGTCGGATCTGCTTTCCCACATGCTGTCCCTCTCGGACGACAACAACACCGGCGCCCTCTTTCGCACGCTTTTCATTCGGCAGCTCCCTGCCAGCATCCGCCCGCTCATTGTGGAGTCTGGCTCCACGGACCTGAATGACATAGCCGAAAAGGCCGACCGGCTGCTCTCTGCACAGTCCGCTCGCGACGTCGCGCCCGACCTCACGGCAACGACCACGCGGTCTTCCCGGCCCACTAGGCCCGACCGCCCTACCACTCCGGGTCACTGCTACTACCACACCCGTTTTGGCACTAGGGCCCAACGCTGCACGCCACCATGCACTTTCAAACCCCCCCCCCGCACCGGCCCCCGCGATGGCCGCGGGGCAAAACGGGCCTCTACTGTACGTCACCGACGACAGAACCAACCGCCGATTTCTGTGCGACACGGGCCAGCACAGCATCACCCCCGCCTCCGCCCTCGAAATCCAACGCGGCGCATGGGGTATCACGCTGGCCGCAGCCAATGGCTCTGACATCCGCACATGTGGCACCCGCATGGTCACGCTCGACCTCGCAGGCCGCCGCTACCGTTGGGAGTTCCTCACAGCCAGGGTCCTCTGCCCACTCATCGGCGCCGACTTCCTACGCGCCCACGGCCTCCTTGTCGACATTCCGAGGCACCGCCTCGTCGACATCAACACTATGGCCCCCATCCCCGGCGCATTCACCCCGGCCCGTTCGGCCGGCCTGACGACCTACTGCCTCGCCAGAGCCACGGGCGACTACTCGGCACTTCTAGCCGAGTTTCCCGCCCTCACTAAACCGACCTTTTCGGCCAAAGCCGCCAAACACGGTGTGGAGCACTATATCCCCACCACCGGCCCCCCGGTTTCTGCCCACGTCCGCAGACTCAACCCGGCTAAGCTGGAAATCGCACGGGCCGAGTTCACCACCATGGAACAACTCGGCATCATCCGCCGCTCCAGCAGCCCTTGGGCCTCGCCCCTCCACATCGCCCCCAAGCCCGGCGGAGGCTGGCGCCCTTGCGGGGACTACCGCCGCCTCAATGACGCCACCACCCCCGACCGATACCCGGTGCCACACATCCAGGACTTCTCGGCCCGACTGGCCGGACGAACCGTCTTTTCCAAGGTCGACCTGGTGCGCGGTTACCACCAAGTCCCCGTACACCCTGCGGACATCCCCAAAACGGCCGTCATCACCCCATTCGGCCTGTTCGAGTTCCTGAGGATGCCCTTCGGCCTCAAGAATACAGCCCAGGCTTTCCAGCGCCTTATGGACTCAGTCCTCCGGGATCTGAACTTCCTATTCGTCTATCTAGACGACATTCTCGTGGCCAGCTCCTCCAAACAGGAACACCTCGAACACCTTCGCATCCTGTTCGGGCGCCTAGCCCAACACGGGCTCATCCTCAGCCCGGCGAAGTGCCAATTCGGCCTAACCGAGATCGATTTTCTCGGTCACCACATCACCCCTGCTGGGGCCATCCCCCTGCCCAACAAGGTGCAGGCCGTCCAGCAATTCCCCCACCCCAAAACCATCAAGGGCCTCCAGGAGTTCCTCGGGATGGTGAACTTCAACAGGTTCATCCCCAGAGCTGCAGCCCTCATGAAGCCCCTATACGACTCCCTCCGAGGTAAATCCGGCAAGATGGACGTAGCCTGGACCACTGACACGTCAGCCGCCTTCTGTCGGTCCGCCATTTCAGGTTCCTCCTGGAAGGCCGCCCCTTCACCGCGTACGTGGACCACAAGCCGCTCACATACGCGATGGTCAAGCACACCGAACCCTGGTCCGCTAGGCAGCAACGCCAGCTCGCGGCCGTGTCCGAGTTTACTACGGACATCCAGCACGTCTCCGGTAGAGACAACGTTGTCGCCGACTACCTTTCCCGTCCCGCCATCTGCGCGAATCACCTCGCGGTCTACTACGCGCAACTAGCAGCGGCCCAGCTCACGGACCCAGACCTCCTCTCGGCGGCTACCAGCCTGCCAGGGCTACGCCTAGCCAAGGTCGCGCACGGGCCCGAAGCCACGGCAGTCACTTGCGACGTCTCACTCGGCCAACCCAGGCCGGTCGTCCCTGCAACCTGGCGCCGCCGCATCTTCGACGCGCTACACGCGCTCTCCCATCCGGGTGCCCGCGCATCCGTCAAACTCCTCTCCCAGCGTTTCGTCTGGCACGGCCTCAGCAAAGATGTTCGGACTTGGGCCACCTCCTGCCTTGCCTGCCAACGGGCTAAGGTACAGCTACACACAAAAGCACCCCTGGGAGACTTCGAGGTACCCAGCCGCCGCTTCGACCACATACACGTCGACATCGTCGGCCCTCTGCCGCCATCACAAGGCCAAACTTATCTCCTCACGATGGTCGACCGCTACACACGCTGGCCTGAGGCAGTGCTGCTGCCCTCCACCACTACAGCCGACATCGCCAGGGCGTTCGTTAACACCTGGGTCGCAAGGTTCGGCGTACCAGCCGACATAACCTCCGACAGAGGCGCCCAGTTCACCTCCGAACTCTGGACGGCCACAGCACGCAACCTCGGGGTGACGCTCCACCGAACCACGGCGTACCACCCGCAGGCCAATGGGCTGTGTGAACGCTTCCACAGGTCACTCAAGGCCTCACTCCGCGCCGGCCTGCAGGACAGTACCTGGACTGACCGCCTACCGTGGGTGCTACTAGGCCTACGCACCGCAGTCAAGGAAGACCTCCAGTCCTCGGCAGCGGAGTTAGCCTATGGACAACCGCTGCGCGTCCCAGGCGAATTCCTTCCGGAGGCTACCACGCCTTGGTCGGCCGAACAGCAGCGGCTCAACTCTTTCTCTTCCGCTCAGCAGTTCGCCCCACTTCCGGTCAACCGACACGGCGAACTCGCACATGACGTCCCGCCAAACTTACAGCAGGCGCGCTTCGTCTTCGTGCGACACAACGTGCACCACGGGCCTCTGCGACCCCCGTACGACGGACCGTACGAGGTACTACAAACCGGGGACAAGGTCTTCAAGCTGCGACTCGGCGACAGGGTCAACACAGTCTCCATCGACCGGCTCAAACCAGCACACACAGAACCAGGGGAACAGGTCCCCGTGGCCCGGCCTCCAACTAGAGGCCATCCCGCCAGCAAGCCAGCACAGCCGGTGGCGAACCGCCCGGCCCCACCAACTAGACCGGCGACCACTCAGAGCTGCTCCGGCAGAACCATCAGACCATCGTCACGACTCGTCCACTCCTCCTAAGCGGATTCTGGGGGGAGCTCTGTGGCGACACGCCACCACTGGACATAATCCGCTCACGGCGGCGCGGACAGTTTAAGCAGACGCCCCCAGCCGGGGGCCCTTTCCTCCAGCAACTTGTTTCCCGCAGGGACAGGCTGCCGGGAGCACTTCCTGTCTGGGGAGTATTTAAGTGGATGCGTGGGCTTTTCCAGTTCCTCTTTGCCATGAGGTTGATTAAAGCAGGTGTGTTTTACTAACTCTGGTCTCGACTCCCACGTTTGCCGCGGTATCTCAACACACTCCATTATTGTAGAGAATACTGACGTCTACTGACTGAAGTCATAATTGCAATGGTGTCTACTTCTAGAAAATGCAGTTTCCTATTTTGACCTGAAACTTAGAATTAAAGCACACAAAAGAAAGACTTGCATTCTTATAGCGACTTTCAGGACATCCCAAAGCACTTTACTGCTAATTAAAATAGTGACTACACTTAAAAAGTACTTAATGTAGGAAATGAAAGGGGCCATTCGACCCTTCAAGTCTGCAATGGTATTTCCTCTGTGAGTCATCTAGTCTAATCCCACTCTCTTGTTTGGACCCTTTCCCTTTTAATCATAATCTTACAGCACAGAAGGAGGCCATTCGGCCCATCATGCCTGTGCCAGCTCTGAAAGAACTATTCAATAGGTCACATTCCCTGCTCTTGCCCCATAGCCATGCAATTTTCACCCCAGAATTGGACGCAATACTCCAGCAGAGGCCTAACCAGTGATTTATAAAGGTTTAGCATAACATCCTTGCTTTTGTACTCTGCCTTTTTATAAAGCCAAAGAGGGAAAAATTCAGTAGCTTAGCGTTAATGCAGCAGCACCGGAGCGAGGCGAATCCAGCGTCGCACAGCAAATCCGGACCTCCCGTTGCACCGCTGGTACAAGGTACCGCTGGGGACTTCAACGTCAGGCAGATCATAACGTCCGTGAGTGTGCAACACTCACTGAGTGCCCGATCTGCAAAATTGATTGTCGCCACCTACCTTAGTGCCTCGACCAAACAGCAACAGAGAGCTGGCGTTAAGCAGGCAGAAGCCAGCTCCAGGGATGTTATTTAAAGGGATCATGAGTCGCAGCTGTCAGGTTAGTGGATTTTCTGTGCTTTCTTGTCAGTTTGACAATTTGCAACAGTTTAACTCAGTAATTTAAAGGTTATTTTGTATCAGGAGTGTTGTGCTAACTAAAAAGTGGTTACATGTATTCTTTAAAAAAAGATCAAACTGCTACACTTGGCTTACATTAATGCAGACTACTGGCAGAACCTCATACTCCAGGATCTACAGCGCATAGCCCTGCAATTTTTTATTTTCAAGTATTTATCCAATTCCCTTTTGAAAGTTACTATTGAATCTGCTTCCACCACTCTTTCAGGCAGTGCATTCCATATCAAAACAACTTGCTGCATAAAAAAAATTCTCCTGATCTCCCCTCTTTCTTTTGTCAATTACCTTATATCTGTGTCCTCTGGTTACCGCCCCTCCTGCCAATGGAAACAATTTCTCTTTATGTTCTCTATCAAAATCCCTCAAAATTTGAACACCTCTATTAAATCTCCCCTTAACCATCATAAGCCTCCTTTTTCTGTTTCAATTTATTCTCTATGGCCATGAAATTCAACACCTTAGCGTCAGCTGTTAAGGCCGGTTTCGTTTCATTTTGTGCAGGTCGGCAGCGTGGTCGTTGCCTGCGTTCGCTAGAAAAATGGAAATGAGGCAGATCGTGACTGCATCGCTAATTTGACGAACAACCTGCAATTGTGGACATCGCTGCTCGAATGTACACCCTCTCCAAAGCATGCACGGCTGATCATGTGTTCAGCTAACCGCCCCCCCCCCAGTGCTACTTAAAGGGACACATGCAACTTTGAAACATAGAAGATAGGAGCAGGAGTAGGCCATTCGGCCCCTCAAGCCTGTTCTGCCATTCAATGATTTAATGAGACCATGGTTGATCATCCAAATTCAGTACCCTATCTCTGCTTTCTCCCCATATCCCTTGATCCCTTTAGCCTTAAGAAATATATCTAACTCCTTCTTGAATATATTTAATGAATTGGCCTCAACTGCCTTGTGTGGTAGAGAATTCCACAGGTTCACCACTCCCTGGGTGAAGAAATTCCTCATCTCAGTCCTAAATGGCTTACCCCTTATCCTTAGACTGTGACCTCTAGTCTAGACTCCCCCGCCATCGGGAACATCCTTCCTGCTTCTAGTCTGTCTAGTCCTGTTAGAATTTTATAAGTTTCAATGAGATCCCCTCTCATTCTTCTAAACTCCTGTGAGTATAAGCCCAATCGACCCAATCTCTCATACGTCATTCCTGCCATCCCAGGTATCAGTCTGATGAATCTTTGCTGCACTCTCTCCATGGCAAGAACATCCTTCTTCAGTTAAGGTGACCAAAACTGAAC
Organism: Somniosus microcephalus; assembly: GCF_052327205.1. Classification (NCBI taxonomy): domain Eukaryota; kingdom Metazoa; phylum Chordata; class Chondrichthyes; order Squaliformes; family Somniosidae; genus Somniosus; species Somniosus microcephalus. The sequence continues at coordinate 253,198,715 of NC_140991.1, forward strand.
ACAATATTAAAGGTGTGGTCTCACCAAGGCCTTGTACAACTGTAGCAAATTTTGAGGTAAATTTTGATTTTTGCTTTTGAATTGCTTCCTGTACAGTTTATTTCAGTAGTGGCTTGGTGTAAGACAGTTAAAAAGTTGTTAAAGTGTGCAGGACATTTGCAAGGCCTTGGCTCGTAAAGGAAGGCCTCTGAGAACATCACATGGAGATGGAGCAGAGGCAGCAAGCTGCTCGCAGAGAGAAACATAGAAGATAGGAGCAGGAGTAGGCCATTCGGCCCCTCGAGCCTGCTCCGCCATTTAATGAGATCATGGCTGATCATCCAAATTCAGTACCCTGTTCCTGCCTTCTCTCCATATCCCTTGATCCCTTTAGCCTTAAGAAATATATCCAACTCCTTCTTGAATACATTTAATGAATTGGCCTCTACTGCCTTCTTTGGTAGAGAATTCCACAGGTTCACCACTCTCTGGGTGAAAAAATTCCTCCTAATCTCTGTCCTAAATGGCTTACCCCTTATCCTTAGACTGTGACCCCTGCTTCTGGACTCCCTGACCATTGGGAACATCCTTCCAGCATCTAGTCTCTAGTCCTGTTAGAATTTTATAAGTTTCAATGCGATCCCCTCTCATTCTTCTAAACTCCAGCGAGTACAAGCCCAATCGACCCAATCTCTCCTCATACGTCATTCCTGCCATCCCAGGTATCAGCCTGGTGAATCTTCGCTGCACTCCTTCCATGGCAAGCTCATCCTTCCTCAGATAAGGCGAACAAAACTGCACACAATACTCAAGATGTGGTCTCACCAAGGCCCTGTACAACTGCAGCAAGACATCCTTGTTCCTGTACTCAAACCCTCTCGCTACGAAGGCCAACATACCATTTGCCTTCTTAACCGCCTGCTGCACCTGCATGCTTACCTTCAGCAACTGGTGCACAAGGACGCCCAGGTCTCATTGCACTTCCCCTTCTCCCAATCTATTGCCATTCAGATAATAATCTGCCTTCCTATTTTTGACATCAAAGTGGATAACCTCACATTTATCCACGTTATATTGCATCTGCTATGCTTCTGCCCAATCACCCAACCTGTCCAAATCATACTGGAGTTTCTCGGCATCCTCCTCACAGCACACACGCCCACCCAGCTTTGTGTCATCTGCAAACTTGGAGATATTACATCTAGTTCCCTCGTCCAGATCATTAATATATATTGTGAATAGCTGGGGTCCAAGGACCGATCCCTGCGGTACCCCACTAGTCATTCCCTGCCACTCGGAAAAAGAGCCGTTTATTCCAACTCTTTGCTTTCTGTCAACCAGTTCTCTATCCAAGTCAATACCTTGCCCCCAATCCCATGTGCCTTAACTTTACACGCTAATCTCTTATGCGGGACCTTATCGAAAGCCTTTTGAAAGTCCAAATACACCACATCCACTGGTTCTCCCTTATCTATTTTACCAGTTACATCCTCAAAAAATTCCAGTAGATTAGTCAAGCACGATTTACCTTTTGTAAATCCATGTTGACTTTGTCCGATCCGGTCACTTTTTTCCAAGTGCTCTGCTATTACATCCTTTATAATGGACTCTAGCATTTTCCCCACTACCGATGTCAGGCTTACCAGTAATTCCCCATTTTCTCTCTACCACCTTTTTTGAACAGTGGGGTAACATTAGCTACCCGCCAATCCATGGGTACTGTTCCAGAGTCTATCGACTTTTGGAAGATGACCAGCAATGCATCTACTATTTCTAGGGCCACTTCCTTAAGTACCCTAAGATGTAGATTATCAGGCCCATGGGATTTATCGGCCTTCAATCCCATCAATTTCCCTAACACCATTTCCCTACAAATACTAATTTCTAACAGTTCCTCCCTTTCATTAGACCCTATGTTCCCCGATATCTTTGGGAGGTTACTTGTGTCCTCCTTTGTGAAGACAGAACCAAAGTATGTATTTAATTGGTCTGCCATTTCTTTGTTCCCCATTATAAATTCCCCTGATTCTGACTGCAAGGGACCTACGCTTGACTTCACCAATCTTCTTCTCTTCACATATCTATAAAAGCTTTTACAGTCAGTTTTTATGTTCCCTGCAAGCTTACTCTCATACTCTATTTTCACCCTCTTAATTAATCCCTTTGTCCTCCTTTGTTGAATCCTAAACTGCTCCTAATCCTTAGGCTTACTGCTTTTTCTGGCCAGTTTATATGTCCTCTCCTTGGATCTTATGCTATCCCTAATTTCCCTTGTTAGCCATGGTTGAATCACCTTTTTTGTTTTATTTTTATGCCAAACTGGGATGAACAAATTCTGTAGTTCATCCATGCGATCTTTGAATGTTTGTCATTGCCTATCCACCATCAACCCTTTGAGTGACATTCCCCAATCAATCCTACCCAACTCGTGCCTCATACCATCGTAGTCTCCTTTATTTAAATTCAGGACCCTAGTCTCTGAGTCAGCTACTTCACTCTCCATCTTAATGAAGAATTCTATCATATTATGATTGCTCCGACCCAAGGGGCCTCGCACAACAAGATTGCTAATCAATCCTTTCTCATTACATAATACCCAGTCTAAGATGGCCTGATCTCTAGTTGGTTCCTCGACATATTGGTCCAGGAAACCATCCCGTATACACTCCAGGAATTCCTCCTCCACAATATTGTTACTAGTTTGGTTAGCCCAATCTATATGTAGATTAAAGTCACCCATGATAACTGCTGTGCCCTTATTGCACGCTTCTCTAATTTCGCGTTTAATGCCATCCCCGACTTCTGCATTACTGTTTGGAGGTCTATATACCACTCCCACTAACGTTTTCTGCCCCTTGGTATTTCTCAGTTCTACCCATACAGATTCCACATCATCAGAGCTAATATCCTTCCTTACAATTGGGTTAATCCCTTCTTTAACCAGCAATGCTACCCCACCTCCTTTTCCTTTTTGCCTATCTTTCCTGAATATTGAATACCCCTGGATGTTGAGTTCCCAGCCTTGGCCACCCTGGAGCCATGTTTCCGTAATCCCAATCATATCATATTCGTTTATCTCTATTTGCGCAGCTAATTCATCCACCTTATTACGAATGCTCCTCGCATTAAGACACAGATCCTTCAGGCTTGTTTTTTTAATGCTCTTAGATCTTTTAGAATTATTATTTACTGTGGCCATGTTTGATTTAAACCCTTGATTTCTCTGCCTGCCACTTTTGTTTTTCTCCTTCCTGTCTTTTGCTTTTATCCTTGTTTCCCTTTCCTCTGTCTCCCCGCTCAGGTTCCCAACCCCCTGCCATTTTAGTTTAAACCCTCCCCCAGAGCACTAGCAAACACTCCGCCTAGGACATCGGTCCCGGCCCTGCCCAGGTGCAAACCGTCCGTTTTGTACTGGTCCCACCTCCCCCAGAACCGGTTCCAATGTCTCAGGAATTTGAATCCCTCCCCCTTGCACCATTCCTCTAGCCACGTATTCATCTGAAATATCCTTCTATTTCTACTCTGACTAGCACGTGGCACTGGTAGCAATCCTGAGATTACTACCTTTGAGGTCCTATTTTTTAATTTACCTCCTAACTCCCTATATTCAGCTTTTAGGACCTCATCCTGGTTTTTACCTATATCGTTGGTAAGAGGAGGAGGAGAAGGAACAAGAATCAGAAGGAAGGAGATAACCTAGACAGCCCCATTTTGGCCGGGTTATCTGGGATTTTTTTTATTCATTGGATGTGGACATCGTCAGCATTTATTGCCCATCCCTCATTGCCCTTGAGAAGGTGATGGTGAGTCGCCTTCTTGAATGCAAAGGAGTGGCTTGCTAGGCATTTTAAAGGGCAGTTACGAATCAACCACATTGCTGTGGGTCTGTAGTCAGATAAGGACTGTAGTCCCTAAAGGACATTATTGAACCAGACAGGTTTTTACAACAATCTGGGAGTTTCATGGTCACCATGACTGATACCAGCTTTTTATTCCAGATTTATTTAATTGAATTGAATTTAAATTCCCTAGCTGCCATGGTGGGATTTAAACTCATGTCTCTAGATCATTAGTCCAGGCCATCGGATTACTAGTCCAGTAACATAACCACTGTGCTACCGTACCCCCTCAAATCATCTACCTGCAGTACCAGTACAACCCCAATTCTCCATTCAACATTAGTGTCACACCTTATATTTCCTCTGTTACTGACCATCACAGCGTCCTCTTGGCCACAATGCTGAAATAAAAGCCACCACAAAGCAAACTTTTCAATCCAACTTTATCCATATATGCATCCAATATTACATAAAAATCAACTCATCACCCTTGTGCATTCCCTTATTGACTGTCTTGTGTATACCTTTGCCTACCCCAGTGGCTGCAGCATGGCTAGTGGAAGGCTGCTGACTTTCAGTGGGGAAGATAGCAGATGGCCTTATAGGATGACCTCGAGGATCTGGTAGCTGGGAGTGTGAAATCGAGTGACAAGCATTTCTTTTTCTTCTTCACTCTCCTCTCCCTCTTGTTCAACCATTGGCTGGGCAGTCTCGATTTCTTGAGTGTCTGAAATGAGAAAGGCACAAGGGTTGGGTTGTGGTGAGGGGAGGGGGGAAGCAAGAGCTGCATGCTTACACCATGTGCAGATTGTAAATCAGAAGAGATTGTGGGATGAGGGGGAAGTGGGCTGCGAGAAGGAGGATAACATATGAGGATACTGGCATCTTGTATTCCTTCAGCCCTGCTGCTGGCCACAGGCTCAGCCATGCCCTGCCATGTCTCCTCCAAAGGGGTGATGTCATGAAGGTGAGCCTGTCCCCCACTGGTTAAGGTCTGCTGGCGCCGGTTATGCGCCACCTTTTCCTGCAAGAGAAAGGGAAGTGTGTCAGTGAATGTGATGCAATGTGTTTGGGTGATGTGTCTGGCAGTGTGTGCAAGCTGTGATATGTAGAAACATAGAAACATAGAAGATAGGAGCAGGAGTAGGCCATTCGGTCCTTCGAGCCTGCTCCGCCATTCAATGAGATCATGGCTGATCATTGAAATTCAGTACCCTGTCCCTGCCTTCTCCCCATACCCCTTGATCCCTTTAGCCTTAAGAAACATATCCAACTCTTTCTTGAATATATTTAATGAACTGGCCTCCACCGCCCTCTGTGGCAGAGAATTCCACAGGTTCACCACTCTCTGGGTGAAGAAATTCCTCCTCATTTCAGTCCTAAATGTCCTACCCCTTATCCTTAGACTATGACCCCTGGTTCTGGACTCCCCGACCATCGGGAACATCCTTCCAGCATCTAGTCTGTCCAGGCCTGACAGAATTTTATAGGTTTCGATGAGATCCCCTCTCAATCTTCTAAACTCCAGTGAGTATAAGCCCAATCGACACAATCTCTCCTCATACGTCATACAGGCAGCACGGTGGCATAGTGGTTAGCACTGTTGCCTCACAGCGCCAGGGACCCGGGTTCAAATCTGGCCTCGGGTGACTGTGTGGAGTTTGCACATTCTCCCCGTGTTTGCGTGGGTTTCCTCCGGGTGCTCCGGTTTCCTCCCACAGTCCAAAGATGTGCGGGTTAGGTTGATTGGCCATGATAAAAATTGGCCCTTAGTGTTAGGGGGGATTAAATACGTGGGGTTACGGGGATAGGGCTTGGGTGGGATGGCTGTCGGTGTAGGGACCGGGTGCTAGGGTTTGAATGATCAGCCATGATCTCGTTGAATGGCGGAGCAGGCTCGAAGGGCCGAATGGCCTACTCCTGCTCCTATCTTCTATGTTTCTATTCCTGCCATCCCAGGTATCAGCCTGGTGAATCTTCGCTGCACTCCTTCCATGGCAAGAACGTCCTTCCTCAGATAAGGCGACCAAAACTGCACACAATACTCAAGGTGCGGTCTCACCAAGGCCCTGTACAACTGTAGTAAGACATCCTTGTTCCTGTACTCGAACCCTCTTGCTACGAAGGCCAACATACCATTTGCCTTCTTAACCGCCTGCTGCACGCTTACCTTCAGCGACTGGTGCACAAGAACACCCAGGTCTCTTTGCACTTCCCCTTCTCCCAATCTATTGCCATTCAAATAATAATGTGCCTTCCTGTTTTTGCCACCAAAGTGGATAACCTCACATTTATCCACATTATAGTGCATTTGCCATGTTTCTGCCCAATCACCTAACCTGTCCAAATCGTACTGGAGTTTCATGACATCCTCCTCGCAGCATACCCTCCCACCCAGCTTTGTGTCGTCTGCAAATTTGGAGATATTACATCCAATTCCCTTGTCCAGATCATTAATATATATTCTGAACAGCTGGGGTCCTAGGACCGATCCTTGCGGTACCCCACTAGTAACTGCCTACCACTCGGAAAACGACCCGTTTATTCCAACTCTTTGCTTTCTGTCCGCCAACCAGTTCTCTATCCAAGTCAATACCTTGCCCCCAATCCCATGTGCCTTAATTTTGCACGCTAATCTCTTATGCGGGACCTTATCGAAAGCCTTCTGAAAGTCCAAATACACCACATCCACTGGTTCTCCCTTATCTATTTTACCAGTTACATCCTCAAAAAATTCCAGTAGATTAGTCAAGCATGATTTACCTTTTGTAAATCCATGTTGACTTTGTCTGATCCTGTCACTGCTTTCCAAGTGCTCTGCTATTACATCTTTTATAATGGACTCTAGCATTTCCCCCACTACCGATGTCAGGCTATAATTCCCCGCTTTTTCTCTGCCACCTTTTTTGAATAGTGGGGTAACATTAGCTACCCTCCAATCCATGGGTACTGTTCCAGAGTCTATCGAGTTCTGGAAGATGACCAGCAATGCATCTACTATTTCTAGGGCCACTTCCTTAAGTACCCTGGGATGTAAATGTAGGCGTGATGCTTGCAGCAGTGGTACGTGTGTGAGGGTGAGGTGAAGCTAAGAATGAGAAATGTGCCTCGTGTTTGGTAGAGATTGTTGGTCGGTGAGTGATGGGGGGATTGTGCATTGAGCAATGTGAGGCTAATGGTGCAGTTGGTAGGAGACAGCTTTTGAAGATGCATTCACTGACCTTGACGAACTCGTCTGAGGTCATTAAACTTCTTTGGGCGCTGGAACCATGTCCTGGGAGTGACACTGTTGGCTTCGGCGATCTGGTCCCACATCCTTCTTACATTGTTTCTGGAGGGCCTCCTGGCCCCTGTGGGTAGAGGACCTCTCTTCAAGTGTTCACCACCTGCACAAAGGCCTCGAGTGCTGCGTCCGAGACCCTGGGTGCTCTTTTCATGGCCTGTTGAGCCATTTTGATTTGTGCTGAAGCAGTTGTAACATTTTTGATTACCAGAAGGCAGCTCACACTTAAGAGGTGCCTTTAAAAGGCACAGGCTAGCTTTAGGTAAAGCTAGCTTCGCGTGAACATCGCAAACTTCAGCCCCCTGCTGAGCGCACACCATGTCAGCAGTGCGTTCAGCATTGGGCTGTGCGCTGTAATCATGAAAAGTAGCAGGCTGCATGAATTTTACGTGCTGCCTGAACTCCTTTCAACGGGCACAGGCAGATCGCACATCGCAATCCTTGCGTCCATTTTTGAGCTTAATCGAATTTCACTTCCTATATCTTTAGTCATTCAGGGAGCTCTAGCTTTGGGTGCCCTTCCATTCACCCTCATAGGAATGTGTCTAGTCTGTACCTGAACTAGCTCCTCTTTGAATGCATTCCATTCCATTGTTCAATTACTGTTTTACCTGCTAATCTTTGTTTCCAATCCACCTGGGCCAGATCCCTTTCCAGCTCACTGTAATCAGTCCTCTTCCAGTTGAGTACTTTCACCTTTGATTGTTCCTTGTCCCTTTTTATAACTACTCTAAACCTGATGATATTATGATCACTGTTTCTCAAATGCTCTCCCACTGAAACATGCTCCACTTGCCCTACTTCATTCCCCAGAATTAAATCCAGCACTGCTTCCTTCCTTGTTGGGCTGGAAACATTCTGATCAAGAAAGTTTTCCTGTGTACATTTCAAGAATTCCTCCCCCTCTTTGACCTTTATGCTGTTTTTATCCCAGTCTATATTAGGATAATTGAAGTTATCATAACTCTATTGGTTTTACATTTTTCTGAAATCTGCTTGCAGATTTGCTCCTCTATCTCCTTCCCACTACTTGGTGGTCTGTAGTGTATATCCAGCAGCATAACAACTCTTCTTCTGCTCCTTAACTCTAGCCAAACAGATTCTGTTTTTGAATCCTCAAGCACATCATCCCTTTCCAGTGCTGCAACAGTATCTTTGATGAATACTGCCATTCGCCGCCGCCCCAACCCCACACACACATTTTTTCCCTTCCCTATTCCTCCGGAATACATTGTAGCCAGGAATGTTAAGTTCCCATTCATAGAATCTTACAACACAGAAGGGGCCCAATGTGCTCTTTGAAAGAGCTGTACAATTTATTCTCACACCCCAGCTTTTTCCCTATAACCTTGCAAATTAGTCCTCTTCAAATACATGTCCAGTTGCCTTTTGAAAGTTCCTCCACCCTTTCAGGTCATGCATTCCAGATCATAACAACCCTCTGTGTGAAATCATTTCTCCTCTAGTTCTTTCGACAATTATTTTAAATCTATGACCTCTGGTTACCGACTCACTTGCCAGAGGAAACAGTTTCTCCCTACTTGCTCTATCAAAACCCCTCATAATTTTGAATACCTCTATTAGGTCTCCCCTTAACCTTCTTTGCTCTAAGGAGAATAATCCCAGCTTCTCCAATCTCTCCACATAACTAAAGACCCCATCCTTGGTGTCATCCTGGTAAACCTCCTCTGTACCCTCTCCTTGACATCCTTCCTAAAGTGTGGTGCCCAGAATTGTAAACAATACTCCAGCTGAGGCCTAACCAGTGATTTGTAAAGGTTTAGCATGACTTCCTTGATTTTGTATTCAATGTCCCTATTTAAAAGCCAAGTATCTCATACACTTTCTTAACCACCTTACCATCTGTACTAATTAGAGATAACAACGGCAGTAGAAAAAAGGAACATAACTAACAGAAGGTTAGAAATAGAATCCATATGGATTGAAATAAAAGATAGGAAGGTATTGGTCATGCTAATAGGGGTATACTACAGACCACCTAATAGTGGAAAGGAGGTGGTGGATGAAATATGTAAGCAAATATGTGAAATGAGTAAAGGACACAAAATAATAATCGTGGGAGATTTTAACTATTCCCAAATAAACTGGCAAGAAGAGGTAGCGAAAGGAGGTACGAGGAATGGAGTTTTTACAATGTGTGCAAGACTCCTTTCTTACCCAGTATGTAAAAACCCAACAAGAAAGGGAGCACTGCTGGATCTGGTAATGGGAAATGAACCAGAACGGATAAGAGACGTAAGCGTAGGGGAACATCTAGGCAATAACAATTACAACATAATAAGAATTAAGATAAAGATTGAGAAGGACATAAGTAAGACAAAGACCAAAGTAATAAATTGGAAAAAAACTGCTTTTAAGAGGATGAGAACTGAACTATGGAAAGTAAACCGGAAAAATTTGCTGACAAACATAGAAATAGAACAGCAGTAACATTTAAAACAGTGATCAATAGAGTCCAAACAAACTATCCAGTAATGGCACACCCTGGATGTATCAAGAAATAAGAGCAAAATTGAAACTAAAGAAAAGGCATACACTAAGGGGGAAAAATTCAGTTGGTAGCGCCACCCGTTAGCACCTTAAGAGGGCGCTAAGTGGGGTGGAAACCAACTAGCGCCCGGGCGCGGCGATATCTGCGCCTCTCGCGAAATTGACCGGACATTTTGCGGCGGCGCTAAACAATACCGCCCGATCTACTGCGCACGCAGATCTTGACGTCATTCGAGAGTGCAACGCCCTTGGGGCGCCCCAGACTGGAAATTCAGTGGCGCCCCCCTCCTTTCCGCCTGGCGCTACCAACGACAGGTTTGTTATGTTCATTAATAACTAGTCGTTTTTATTAAGAACAGCTAGCTTTTGCTAGAAACTTTATTGAGCACATGTGGACTAGGTACAGTATCTGTAGAGGCCTCCATCTTGACTGCTGCCTTGTGGGTAGCCTAGTGCATCCTGGGTAGCCCACTCTTATATACATACAGCACCACCTAGTGTACCATTCCAGAATGACAGGTTACTGATCATTACATCCCCCTTTCTTTGAGGTTAAACAAAATCAGTATCAATCAATATCAATCAATAACAACATAAACATCTTCAACAGTCAATACATTTTCAATGTAGTTTTCTTTGTACTCAAAGATTAAGTCTATCAGGCTTTTTTACTTCACGTGTGGATCTTCTCAGCACAGGTAAGTCTGATGTGTTTTCATGAGAGCCTGTATGTGTATTTGTGTTAGATTGTTCTGGTGGTGAGTGACAAGATTCAGTTGCGGCATTGTCTTCGATTTGCTCTTCGATAGTCTCTTGTGTTTTTAGGAGGGAATGGCGGTTCCTCCTGAGAATCTGTCCTTCCTCAGTTCTAACAGTGTATGACCTTGGTCCTACTTCCTCAAGAACTGTAGCTTTCCTGTTCCATGCATCTGGATCCTCAATCCTGACAACATCATCCCTTGTCAATGGTTTCAGAGTTTTGGATGACTTGTCATAGTATGATTTCTGTTTCAGCTTTAACAGTTGAAGTCTCTGTCTCAGTTCCTTACTCTGCTTTTATTTTGCACAGCAGGGTAGCGTGGTACGCAACTTGCGACCCATTAGGAGTTCAGCAGGTGAAGAACCAGAGTCTAAAGGTGAGGCTCGGTAGCTCAGCAGGGCGAGATAAGGATCAGACTTGCTTTCTGTCGCTTTCTTCAGTAGCTGCTTGAGAACTTGAACACCTTTCTCTGCCTTACCATTCGACTGAGCATACAAAGGACTGGATGTGATGTGTTGAAAGTCATAATGTGCTGCAAACTGTTACCACTCCTTACAGTTGAAGCACGGACCATTGTCGCTAACGGCAATCCTGGGAATTCCATATCTGGCAAAGATGGATTTCACATGCATTATGACACTGCTTGCTGTGGTGCTTGAGAGCAGCGCCATCTCAGGATAGTTAGAATAGTAGTCAATCACTATTAGATAGTCTTTACCATTTAAATGAAAAAGGTCCATACCAACCTTTTGCCATGGTGCTGTTGGTATGTCAGCTACTATCATTGGTTCCTTTGCTTGATTGTTTTGGTGTTTCTGACATGTCTCACATTTGCCTATCATGTTCTCAATGTCCTTATTTATGCCAGGCCAATAAACAGTGTCTCTTGCTCTCCTTTTGCATTTTTCAATTCCGAGGTGTCCCTCATAAATCCTTTTGAGCATGTCTTGACGTAGAGCCTGTGGAATGACTATTCTGTTCTGTTTTAGTAATAGTCCACTTGCGACACTCAATTCTGACCTTATGTGAAAATATTTTGGACAGGAACCTTTTGGCCAACCATGATGAATGTTCTCTATTACTGTTTGTAATACTGTATCTTTTACTGTTTCTTCTGCTATTTGCTTTGATTTTGTGTCTGACACGGGCAGCGCAGCAGTGACCATACTCACATGAACATCCACGTCTTCTTCAGTAGAGCTCACATGACTCATTGTGGGTGCTCGGGATAGTGCATCTGCTAACACTATGGCCTAGAAATTGAGTTTTGGCGCAGCCAGGGCTTTAGCGCCGGAAATTAGTGCCGGCGCTAAGTCCCCCTGCGCGCGCCAAAAATTCAGTAGCGCCGCGCCCAAACGGCTGCTGGCGCTACTGGAGGGTTTCAGCGCCTCCCAATGGGCGCTAACTGCCCCATTGCGGCGCTGTTCCGGCGCTGCGGCACCCGATGCGGTGCGGCAGGCTGGGGACATGCAGGCCTCCTCCTCCCGTTAAGGAGGAGCTGCCTGCACCCGGCCGCGGCCCGCGCAAATCAGCTTAAAAATGAGCCCGGCACCTCGGACAAGTGCCGGGCTTGCATCTGTTCCGGGGGGGGGGGAGAAGTCCGGGGAGGGAGCTGCGGGCAGGCGGCCGGCGGGAAAATGGCCGGCCGCCGCGGGGCCTTTAATGCGCCGGCGCAAACTGGAGTAAGGCACCTCTGACAGAACGTTGCTTGCGGCTGCCACGGGCGAGGCGGCCGCAACTCAATTTCGGAGTTCGGGCGGGTTACCACGGCAACCGGGACGCTGCGCACACCGATGACGTCATCGGTGCCGGCGCAGCGCTACCGGTGCAACGCCGATTTAGGGCCCCAGGGAATTTTTAAACTTGCCATAACTCTGGCGCTAGTCCCTCTAGCGCCTCCAAAGCGGCGCTAAGGCAACTGAATTTCTAGGCCTATGTATTTGCCTGGTGTGTAGATCAGTTCAAAGTCATATCTTTGCAGCTTCATCATGAGTCGTTGAATCCTTGGAGACATCTCATTCAGGTTCTTTTTTATGATGGCAACCAGTGGGCTGTGGTCTGTCTCAACTGTGAAGGTGGGAAGTCCATATATGTAGCCATGAAACTTTTCTAGTCCAACTACCAAGCCTAGACATTCCTTTTCAATCTGGGTGTATCGACACTCAGTATCAGTCATAGACCTGGAGGCATAGGCAACAGGCTTCCAATCTTCACCCTCTGCTTGTAGCAAGACCGCACCTAGGCCACCTTTTGATGCATCCGTTGACACTTTGATTCTTTTTGTTGGGTCAAAGAAGGTGAGTACAGGTGTGGTTGTCAGCACTGTTTTGAGGTTTATCCACTCTTGTTCATGTCTTTCTGTCCATGCGAACTCATTTGTTTTACGTAGCAGGTCTCGCAGACAGGCTGTCTTGGCTGACAAGTTAGGAATGAACTTTCCAATGAAGTTTATCATCCCCATGATGCGTAGCACTCCTTTTTTGTCAGTGGGTCGGGGCATTTTGAGTATGGCGTTTACTTTTTCCATATCTGGCTCTATTCCTTTACCAGATAGATAATCTCCTAAGAAAGTGACTTCCTGGATGCCAAACTGACACTTGGCTTTGTTGAGCTTCAGTCCATTCCGGCGTATGCTCTGTAGCACTTTAGTCAGTCTCTCATTGTGTTCTTTCAGTGTGGAGCCCCAGATGATGATGTCATCAACATAGACCTGAACTCCTTCCAGACCTTCAATTATGTGTTCCATCGCTCTATTTAAGATTTCAGATGCAGATATTATCCCGAAAGGCATTCTGAGGAAACAATACCTGCCAAATGGTGTGTTGAAGGTACAGTATTTGGTGCTCTCTTCATCCAGTTTTAGTTGCCAAAATCCTTGTGAGGCATCGAGCTTTGTAAAGTATCTGGCACCTGACATTTCACTGGTGATTTCTTCTCGCTTGGGAATCTGGTAGTGTTCACGTTTTATGTTTGCATTTAAGTCCTTTGGATCCATGCATATTCTTAGATCATTGTTCTTTTTCTTTACACATACCATGGAATTAACCCAGTCTGTTGGCTCTTCGACTTTCCTGATGACTCCTACTGTGGTCATTCTGTCCAGTTCATTCTTGAGCCGGTCACGCAGGGGTGCTGGAACTCTTCGTGGAGCATGTACCACTGGCTGAGCATCCTCCTTTAGCTGGATCTTGTAAGTGAATGGTAGAACTCCAAATCCTTTGAACACATCCTGGAAATTATTCACTACACAATCCACTGAGTCATCTGGTCTGCTTATGGCACAGTTTATACGGTAGACTCTCTTGACCAGTTCTAAGTCCTCACAAGCTTTGTCACCCAGTAGTGAATCAAGTCCTTCAGCCACAACAGAAAACATGAGATGATGCACTTTGTCTTTGACTGTCACTTTAAGTCTGCATACACCTAAGCTATCTATTTTCTGTCCATTATAGTCCTTCAGTAATACTGACTTTTTCTGTATTTTGGGCTTTTCTTTCATATTGTTAATGTCACTCATACTGATTAAGTTTGCTTTTGCCCCAGTGTCTAGTTTCAATGTATCTAATGCTCCATTTACCTGCAGTGGGATCATTCATTTGTCCTCTTTTACTGCATTAACTTTATGTTCAGCAATGTTAATTCCTGAGGGCTGCACATTTTCTGTATCCTTTTTGATATTGTCACATGACACCAATCCTACAAAACATGTCTCACTTAAATCAGTGTCCTCAATTACATTAACTCATTGCCCTTTCTTAGTTTTTACTTTTGAAAAGCATTGTTTGGCAAAGTGATTCTTTCCATGACATTTTGTGCACATTTTTCCAAACGCTGGACATTGTTTTAACTGGTGTTTGTAACCACAGCGTTTACAATTAAAAATTCCTTCCTCCGATTGCTTTTCACTTCTGTTCTGCCCATGTTTCTTCCCCTTGTAGGACACAGCACCGACAGCAGCACTTACTGCAATTGCATCATCATTGATTTCACTGAAAGTCTTGGCATGCTTTTGAGCTAGCTCGCTAGCTTGGCATATTTTCACAACATTTTCCAATGTTAGTCCGGTTTCTCTCAACAGACGTTCCCTGACTTTTTTTTATCATGAATACCAAACACAATCTGGTCATGAATCATGGATGCTTTCAGCTCAGAGAAATTACATGTCTGTGCTTTCAGTTTCAGATCAGTCAAAAAGCTATCAAAAGTCTCATTTTGCTGCTGTGTCCGAGAACGGAAGATGAACCTCTCATAGGTTTCATTCTTTTTGGGAGAACAATGTGTATCAAACTTCTTTAGCACATCATCTAATTTTTCTCTGTTCTCCTCTGGATTAAATACAAATATATTAAATACCTCTATTGCCTGTGGGCCTGCAACCGTGAGCAGCAACGCTATTTTCCTTGCGTCTGGCTTCGTACTGTACCCAATGGCAGCAATGTAGAGTTCAAATTGTTGTTTAAAAGTCTGCCAATTGTAGTCGACATTTCCTGTGAGTTTCAAACGCTCTGGTGGCTTCAAATTCTCCATGTCGCGTTGCACAATATTCAGCGGATCTTACCAATCCTGGTACCATGTTATGTTCATTAATAACTAGTCGTTTTTATTAAGAACAGCTAGCTTTTGCTAGACACTTTATTGAGCATATGTGGACTAGGTACAGTATCTGTAGAGGCCTCCATCTTGACTGCTGCCTTGTGGGTAGCCTAGTGCATCCTGGGTAGCCCACTCTTATATACATACAGCACCACCTAGTGTACCATTCCAGAATGACAGGTTACTGATCATTACAAGGTTGACTGGAATGCTTCCCAGTCGCTGTGGGGCTTGGGGGGGGCTATTTAAAGGGGGCCTCTTCCTGGCTTTTGTGTGGTAGCCATTTTTGCACCACTCGTTCTGAGAGAGAGAGAGAGAGATTTGCAGACAGACAAAGAGAGAAAGAGAGACTTCTACATTGAGTCAATGCTGTCTGAGGTAGTTATGGCTTCTGACCATAACTTTGCAGGTACTTTGCTTTTTGACCTTCATAACTTTGATTGGCCAGATACTATGGGGGCTGCAATGAATGGGAACGTCGTCCTTCTCCATCACATTCGGAGGGCACAGAGACGCAGAGAGAGAGTGGCAATCATGGCCAGATGGAGGAGGGCCAACAGGCCTCAGTACAGGAGACCTTACCCTCCCAGGGTTTTTCGCCAACAGTTCTCCTACATTAATATGTCTGAGGAGCAATGTTTGCGAAGGCTGCGATTCAGCAAGGAAGTGGTCACTGAGCTCTGCCACCTGCTTCAGCCAGATCTGCAGCCTCAACTGAGGAGCAGGACGTCTCTGTCAGTGGCAGTGACGATAACAGTGGCTCTCAACTTTTATGCCACCGGCTCATTTCAATCAGCTGCTGGGGACATCGCCAATATCTCCCAGTTCGCGGTGCATTGCTACATCCGTCAGGTAACAAATGCCCTCTTTAAAAGGAGACGAGAGTACATCTCTTTCCCCATGACCCTGGACAAGCAGCAAGAACGCGCAATGGGCTTTGCGATGATAGCGGGCTTCCCCATGGTGCAGGGCGCCATTGACTGCACACATGTGGCTTTGCGGGCGCCGCAAGAGAATGCCAAGGATTTCCGCAACCAAAAGGGCTTCCATTCCTTAAACATCCAGTTGGTCTGTGACCATAGACAGCTGATACTCGCTGTCAATGCCCAGTTTCCAGGCAGCAGCCACGATGCCTTCATACTGCGCCAGACTTCTGTGGCAGACCTTTTCCAGGCACCGCATCACCCAGGAGGTTGGCTTCTCGGGGACAAGGGATATCCTCTGTACACCTGGCTGATGACACCACTCCGTTCACCCAGCACCCCTGCTGAGCTACGATACAAAGAGAGCCATCAAGCTACCAGAAACATCGTTGAGCACACAATCGGCGTGCTCAAGCAACGGTTCCGCTGTCTGGACCATTCTGGAGGAGCCCTGCAGTACTCGCCTGAGCAAGTCTCCCACTTCATTGTTGTGTGCTGCATGCTGCATAACCTTGCAATCCTCAGGACCCAGCCAATGCCACCAGACATTGGAGCACCAGCAGAGGAGGAGGAGGAAGATGAGGAGGATGATCATCAGCAGCACCAAGGCAGGAGGGAGGCACAAAGTGGAAGGGACGTCCGTCAAAGGCTCATAGCAAGACGCTTCTAGGCCCCGTCTGAGGGACTGGCTTCTGCCATTCAAACAAGCTGAAGGAAACCATCCCACAACCCCTAAGCTGGTCAAGGCAACAATGAGTGCAAAGACCAAACATGTACATTTTGAATACAGACACTTCTTTATTTCACAAACTGTGTCTCATTTCCGCATGACAAAGTAATAGAAAGAAACACAAAAAAAAGCAGTCATTCACATAACTGGCTCTCACAACCTGGAGACAATGTCCAAATCAGTAACAAAAATTTGACCACGAACCTCGGCCTTCAATAAAACAATGAAATACATTTTGCCACACCTCCTACTTTTTGCCCTTTGAGGGTGATCTGCTTCCCTTGTGAAATTGCCCCCTTCCCACCCTGCAGCTCCTCCGTAATGGGACCCCAGTGGCTGGAGCAAGGCTGGGGGAAGGCTGCTGAGTGTCAGAAACTGAGACTGCAGATGCCCTTGAGGGGTGGCCTGGACCAGCTTTGGGCCTGGAGGGCCCGGCTGCTGACTGCTCCAACTCTGCATGGGCGGCAGCAGTCTGTCCTACAGGTGGTGGCAACTCACAGAATCACAGAAATCCCACAGTGCAGATAGAGGCCATTTCGGCCCATCGAGCCTGCACCGACACATATCCCACCCAATCCCCGTAACCCCAACACATATCCCACCCTATCCCCGCAACCCCATGTATTTAATCCCCCCTAACACTAAGGGTCAATTTATCATAGCCAATCAACCTAACTGCAGTGGAGAAGTGCCAGTGGTGGCAGCAGGAATGCTGTCATCTTGAGAGAGGACAGCAACTCCTGCTCGACCGACACACTGGCACTCCCACAGGGCAGCACTTCAGCATTCGGAGCAATCTGATGGAGCACAGATTGCTGGCCTGCTGCGGCATGCTGAGAGCCCCGGGGAAATGTGCCCGATCCAGCGAGGGTGGCAGCAGTCAGTGCTCGCATGGCCTCAATCTGCATCTGCATGAGACCAGCCACTGATTGCATTACAGCACTTAACATTTGCGTGGCAGCCACCTGTGCTACAGCGAAGTGCTCCACACTCCTTGCCAGTGATTCAATGGATTCGGGCATCCTTGCCACTGCAGCCATGAGCTCAGTGTGCCTTTGCTCCGCCTGGGCGTTCATTTCAGCGAGGACCCGCTCCTTGTCTGCGTTCAGTGCAGCAGGACTCGAGGCCATACTCTCCCTCCGGGGAGAAGGCCCCCGAGCTTCCCTACTCCCCTCGCGTTGCTGCAGCCCACTGGGTCCTGGAGCTTCACCCTCATCAGACCATTCCCCCCTGCTCCCCTCCAGGGAAGGCGTGTCCCCAGTATGGGCATGGGCTGCCTCGGTAGAGGGTGGCGCTGATGGTCCGGCTTCCTCTTCCTCCTCGCCTTCAGCTTCACTCTCACTGGCAGCTTGAGGGCCCGTCTCCTCACCTAGTGAATCACCATCTGAAAGCAGGGAGGTACAAGAGTGGCTTTAGCGTGAGGACAGGGTGGCAGCAAGGGAGGCATGAGTGCAGCGATTTAGTGATTTGGATTGAAAGTGTGAAAGGCTGCTGTTGTGAGGAACAAGTGGAAGGAGAGAGGACAAAAAGGTGATGACCTTACCATTGCTGTCCAGAACGGGGTTGGCGTCTCCAGTGGCGACGGGACCAATCACCCGGCTTGCCACAATCCTGTGGACGCGTCGCTCAAGATCGCTGAGGGCTTGAAGGTGAGGCCGCCCTCCACCGGTCCGTTGCTGCTGTCTCCTATTATGAGACAGCTTGGCCTGCAAGAAAAAGGACGGCGTCTGAAATGCCTCCCATGGTTGAATAGCCCTTACTGTATGCAGCCATGATCTTGCCTGAAATGCCTCCCATGGTTGAATAGCCCTTACTGTATGCAGCCATGATCTTGCCTGAAATGCCTCCCATGGTTGAATAGCCCTTACTGTATGCAAAGTGTGGAATGTGCGTGTGTGTTTCATGAAAGGGCCATAGGTGTTGGATGAATGTTGGGCATTGGGGCTTTCAAGACCCTCTGGCCATAAAGTGCGGTGGAGATGGAGGGATGAAGAAGTTTTGAAAAAAAGGCACTCACCCTGACGACCCGAGTGAGGTCGTTGAACTTTTCCCTACATTGCACATGGCTCCTAGGCACCATGCTGCTTGAGGACACTCTCTGACCCACCTCCCTCCACACTTTTCTGTACTCACTTGGCAAAGGCCTCCTGCCACTCTCTGGGTACAAAATGGATCTTCTGCGCTCCACCCTGCGAACCAGAGCCTACAAAGCCCGCTCGCAGAAGTGCTGTGCTCGCTCCCTGGCCCTTTCCATAGTGTCTGGCTGCTAGATTTAGCCACAGGTCTGCCCAGGCCGAGATTCAAGGCTCCACTGAGCAGGGTGTGGCTGCAGAGCAAGATCGACCCTCCCCTTTAAGAACAGAACGGTGCCAGTGTGTCTGTGTTCAGTCGCTAACTGACAGCACCTGCGCTGCGCCCGCTGTCTGAGGTAGCGCCTCGATCCTCAGCCTTAGCGCCTTAAGAGAGTTGTGTAGCGCCTGATTTAGCGCTCCAATCACCTCCAGGGGCGATAAAAGCCAAGTTTGCTGTCGGAGGCGATAATTAGCGCCGGGCGCTAACCTTTGCGCCCGGCCGATAATTGCGCCCTCAAATGGGGCGATACTGAATTTCTCCCCCTAAGTACATAGACAACATATGAGAGGATGACAAAATGGAAAAGATTAGAAAAGAAGTAAAAAAAAAACAATTAGGAAGGCAAAGAGAAACTACAAAATTAAATTATCAAGGAATATAAAAAGAAATAGTAAAGTATTCTACAGACAAATTGAAAACAAAAGAAAAACTAGGATAGGGATAGAATCACTAAGAAATACACATGGTAAACTCACAAGTAATGACAGTGAAATGACGGAAACATTAAATAATGACGTTGCCTCAGTATTTACCAGGGAGACTAACACGGGGACATGACATTAGAAGAAGAGATCAAAAAGATAGAAAGACATTTAAGATAGAAAGGCGGAGATAATTGATAAACTAATCAAACTTAGAGAGGATAAAACCTCTGGTCTGGATGGATTTCATCCGCACATATTAAAAGAAGTTAGGGAAGACTTAGCAGAGGAACTATTACATGTATATAAAAATTCATTAGAAAAAGGAATAGTGAGGACTGGCGGACAGCTAATGTGATTCCTATACTTAAAAAGGGAGATAGAACAAGTCTAGGGAACTATAGACCAATTAGCTTAACGTCAGTGGTAGGAAAGATAGTGGAATCCTTACTCAAAGATGTAATAGAAAAACATCTAGAAACTGAAAATATAATAAAGAGTAGTCTGCACGGATTTTAAAAGGGAAGGTCATGCTTGACCAACCTTATTGAATTCTTTGACGAAGTAACAGAAAGGGTAGATAAGGGTAAGGCAGTAGACGTAATACTTTTGGATTTCCAAAAGGCCTTCAATAAGGTAGACTCATGACTAAGATCAGAATATGTGGATTCAGGGGACATGTAGCAGAATGGATAGCAAGCTGGCTACAAATCAGAGAACAGAGAGTAAGGGGTTAAAGCTAGTTACTCAGATTGGCAAAAGGTGGGAAGTGGTGTTCCACAGGGATCAATGATGGGACCATTGTTGTTCACTATTTACATAAATAATTTGGACTCAGGAATCGGAAGTACAATTTGAAAATTTGCGGATATGGGGTTGTAGTTAATACAGAAGAAGACTGCAACAAGATACAGGAAGTCATTAATAAACTTGCAGAATGGACATGTAATTGGCAAATCAACTTCAATATAGATAAATGTGAGGTGGTACATTTTGGTAGGAAGAATACGGAGGCCACATACTCCTTGGAAACTGAGGCCTAGAAATTGGACATCGGCAATACCCGTCAGTGTCACCGCCACCTCGGGTTTACGGCCGCTGAAAATGGCTGCAGTGCTACCAGGCAAAAATTCACGCTGGGGGTAAAGATTTTTAGCCCAGCGCTAACTTACAGTGTAACGCCCTCCTGCTGGCGTTAGTGGAGGCATCCGACCTGAAGTTTGCGTCCAGGAGCGGCATTCCAGCTTCTTACAGCCTCTGGGAGCGAGGCTGTGGACTTCTCAAGGAATTGTGAGAAATTAAAAGGGGCAATGCATTCAGAACTAATAAAAATTAAAATGAAGTAAAAAAATGCAGTTTTCACCCTGACGTAAGAAAACTACTAAGCACTTGGTTTGAGTATAAAACAAGGCTTTAATCAACTGTTTCTCAACCATGAGATTCTAGTTACATCACTAGTTCCTGGTTACAAAAACGTCCTGAGCAAGCTGGGCCCACGCCCGAGTATTTATACTTTCCTTGGACGACGCCACCAGCTGGCCGCCCAGTGTTATCTCATGAGTCATTTCTACATGAATGGTAAGATTCATGACATTCTTCCCGCCCGAAAAATTTGGAAGTCTGATGACTTCCTTCTAGCGGATTTGACGGACAACGAATAGCTGCAGTCTTTTAGATCTCTGTATGTGGCTGGAAGGCATGTCTCCTCGGACCGTGTCTTGGTCCCTGGGTTCCTTGGTTCGTACTAGTAGATTGACAGGGCCCGTGTCGCCTTGATCAACCTGAGGGGGACTGGGGAGATCGTGACTCCGGGTGCGGGTCCCCACAGGCGCAGAGCTGGCTTCATCTTGCACAGTAGCCGGAGATTGACCGGCGTCCTGGCTTCAGGTGGCCATCCCATGGGGAGCGCTCTGCTCCCCGAGTTGATCCGGCAGAGTAGCCGGCAGATCCCTTCATGTCCCGGGTAGGGGGTCATCCTCAAAGGAGCGCAGAGTGTCGGCATCATTACTATGGATTCCTCTTATTGGTTGGGTCCGTGGGACCGGTTGGACAGGGAGCCAGATCTTGGAGTGAAACGGTGGACTCCCGGCCATCAGGGTACCGCACGTGTGCATATGTGGGATTAACGTCTGTTAGTTCCACCTCGTCGATGAGGGGATCATTCTTAGAAGATCGGACGAATCTTCAGAGCAGCACAGGGCCGGGAGCTGCCAACCATGATGGTAGGGATGTCCCATGAGTGGAGCAACACTGGAACCCGAAGAATCGTTCGTGAGGAGTGACATTGGTGGACGTAGAAAGAAGAGACCTGATGGAATGCAACGCGTCAGGGAGCACAGTTTCCCACTGCTGGTCTGGTAGGTCGCGTGACCTCAGCGCAAGACGAACAGCGTTCCAAATGATAGCATTGTATCTCTCAACCTGTCCGTTACTGATAGAATGATACGGTGTCGTTTTACTTGTGGTGATTCCCCGTTGGGAGAGATAACATTTGAGTTCGCTTGACATGAAGGAGGGACCCCGATCAGAGTGGATGAAATTGGCCGTACCGCAAAGGGAAAAGACCTGATCGAGGCATTTGATCACTGTGGAAGTAAGCATATTGGGACAGGGGAAAGCAAAGGGAAAGCATGAATATTCGTCCACCATAGTAAGCAAGAGGTGTTTCACGTTGAGGAAGGCAATGGCCCTTTAAAGTCAATGCTGAGTTGCTGCATAGGCTGTATAGCGTGTGTTATAAATCTCATCATTCATCAAGAAACTACTCATGAAATAACACTAGACGGCCAGCTGGTGGCGCCGTCCAAGGAGTATAAATACTCGGGCGTGGGCCCAGCTTTCCAGGGACATTTTGTAAGACAAGAAACTAGTGAAGTACAACTAGACCTCCATGTTCTGAAACAAGTTGATTAAAGTCTTGCTTTATGCTCAAACCAAGTGCGTAGTGAGTTTTATTACATCAGTGTGTATGAGCGAGCCATCCGATGGATGGAAGAATTGCGGTTTTAATTCTGCACAAATTCTACAAGTGGAGCATGTTCTTTTCATGTCTTCTGTAGAAAATGGGAGACTTTTTGATCGCACAAAGTGCAACATACGGGTAACGCCAGGATGGCACAAGTCAGTATGAAGATCCGCAAGAGTCGAAGTTGACATGGAAGAGCAGAATGCACGCGTGAGGGTATCCGGGCCACATTCTCTTTGCCGGGTCGATAATGTATGCTGTAGCCAAAGGCGGCCAATTCCATCCTCCAGAGCTGTA
Organism: Somniosus microcephalus; assembly: GCF_052327205.1. NCBI lineage: Eukaryota > Metazoa > Chordata > Chondrichthyes > Squaliformes > Somniosidae > Somniosus > Somniosus microcephalus. Next base: position 253,221,369 of record NC_140991.1, read on the forward strand.
TATTGTTATTCTTGATCTTAGTGCGTTTCCGGTTCTCCAGCATAAAGGCCACGGAGCGCTGATCAGTTATAAGCCTGAAATGGCGACGAGAGAGAAAATGACTCCATTTACGTACTGCTTCGATGATAGCCATAGCCTCCTCCTCGACAGGAGGATAATGGAGCTTGCTACCCTGCAAAGTTCTGGACAGAAATGCAACGGGTCGACCACCTTGATTCAAGGTAGTCGAGACCGCCACCTCCGATGCATCGCACTCGACCACGAAAGGGAGATTTTCATCAATGGAACGAAGCGTGGCTTTTTCCAGTTGTTGCTTGAGGAGGTTGAAAGCTGAAATAGCCATTGCCTCCAATGGAAATGACTTTGCGTGAAGCAGGGGCTGGATCTTGTCGGAGAAGTGGGGTATCCACTTCGCATAATAGGCGAACATGCCGAGTGCCCGACGAAGAGAGCCGAGATTCGTAGGAGGAGGGAGCTCCTGAAGCAGACGAAGTCGCTCTGGATCCGGTTTGATGACACCATTGCCTACCCAGTAGCCAAGGATGTTGACTGATGGTACTGACTTCACAAATTTGGACTCATTTAAGGTTAAGTTGCGACAACGGAGAACGTCAAAAAATTTCTGGAGGTTGGCATCATGCTCCTTCTGGTCATGACCAGCAATGGTGATATTATCTAGATATGGAAAAGTGTCCATTAAGTTCTCCTGTTTGACTAGGCTGTCCATTGCCCGTTGAAAGATAGCCACCCCATTGGTGACCCCAAATGGAAGGTGACAAAACTGGTAAAGCCGACCATTGGCCTCAAAGGCCATATACTTTTTGTCAGAGTCCTTAACGGTACTTGATGGTATGCGCTCTTTAAGTCAAAAGTTGAAAATACCTTGTAGTTGGCAAGGTTATTGACCATGTCATCGATGCGTGGTAGTGGGTAGGCATCCAGATCGGTATACTGATTAATAGTTTGCGAGTAATCGATGCAAAGACGTTTCTTGTGTTGCTTCAGAGGATTTTTAATGATGACGACTTGAGCCCGCCAGGAAGATGAACATGGCTCAATAATACCGTCAGCTAGAAGGCGAGAGATTTCTGCCTCGATAAAGGATCGATCATCTTGGCTGAAACGTCATGATTTAGTGACTATGGGCTTACATCGGGGGGAAAGATTGGCAAACAAGGAGGGCTCGTCGAGCGAAGCCGCCGAAAGCGCACAAAATGGTATTTTGGAAATAGTAAGCACCGGCTTTGACTCTCCAAACTCAAAAGTGAGTCTTTTGTGTTGTTTCTGGAAATCCTGTCCCAGGAGCACATCACTGCATAGGTTTTTGAGCACCCCGAGCCGGGTGGAGAAATAAGTGCGGCCATTGAGAATAAAGTCGACAAGACAAAAGCCGGAAGAGTTGGTGGTCAGTGTCGTCAGAGCCATTGCAATTTCCCTGTCCAAGGGGTAAATATGCAGTTTTAACTTACTGACAGCCCACTCGCTAATGAAGCTGTCAGAGCTGCATGAGTCGATTAGTGCACTCAAAATGTGTCCATTTACCGAAACCTTCGTGGCTGCATGGGACAGGCTTTGGGGAAAAACAGCTGTGATGGGAGGAGGAGCAGTTTTACCCTTGACAGCTGTAACCTTAGTAGTGGTTCTTGGGGGAGGAGCAGTTTTATAGATAGCAGCTGTAACCTTAGTGGTGGCTCTTGGGGGAGGAGCAGTTTTATAGATAGTAGCTGCAATATTAACAGGGGCTCTCGACCGGTATACCTTCGAAAAGTGGCCTTTCTTACTAACAGAGGCTCTTGACTGGCATACCTTGGAAAAGTGACCTTTCTTACTGCAATGATTGCAGATTGTGTTATGAGCTGGACAAAATTTCCTATAGTGGAATGCACCTCCACAGAAGAAACACTCCCTTCCAGATTGCCAAGATGCCGCTAGGGCAGGGTCGTCATCAGTGAAGGCTTCTCATCTGCTAGGTTAGAGTCATCATCAGTTAGGGCTTCCATCCGAGGCCTATCGAAGGAGTCACTAAAAGTGATAGCAGCAGCCCGTGCACGTTGTAAAAGATAGGTATCTGCATTCCTCTTTGCTAAGTCCAGAGAACATGCCTGGTCATAGGCAGCCTGTAACGCGAGGGTTTTATTCCCGAACAGACGTTGGCGTATGAAGGGAGATGCAATCCCATTAATAAAGGAATCACGAATTAACTCCTCCTGGTACTGCTCAGCTGTGACAGCTTTAAGATTACAATCCTTGCTGAGCCCGTGAAGCTTTTGAAGGAATTCATCAAGTGATTCCCCGGGTTGTTGTCGAGTTGTGGCCAGTAGATGCCGAGCAAACATTTTGCTGTAATATTAGGATAGCGGAGTCGTAGTCTACACAGTCTTCGATATAGTCAAACACATGAGGAGATACATAATTGGCAAGTATCTCTAATTTATCAGGAACGTTCTCACCACACACCCTGAGGAAGTTGCTGAAGGTACGATACCAGTGTTTCCATACCTTAGCAGTTATAGGTGAATTCGGGTCCAGGTCAAGACGGGCGGGCCTGAGTAGTTTGTCCATGATGGATTGATTACTACGTCGGAGTGCCCTTCTACAGTTGAAGTCGTAGCTGGCTGTTCCCAAAATCACTCAGAGCGTGGAGCCGATACACAGTTGATTAAATTGACGTAAGAAAACTACTAAGCACTTGGTTTGAGTATAAAACAAGGCTTTAATCAACTGTTTCATAACCATGAGTTCTAGTTACATCACTAGTTCCTGGTTACAAAAACGTGCTGAGCAAGTTGCAAGCGGATGATTCCATCGCAGATATCCTGGCCAGAAAGGGGCTGTCTGGGTTGCTTCCTTCCTCCTGTTTCCTCCTCTTCTGTTTCCTCCTCTTCGGCTTCTTCCTCTTCTGTGTCTTCCTCTTCCCTCTGCGAGCAGATGCTGTAAATCTGAAATGACTGTATAAAATGCTGGAAATACTCAGCAGGTCATGCAGCATCTTGACCTGAGACATGAACTCTGTTTCTCTCTCCACAGATGTTGTCTGACCTGCTTAGTATTTGCTGCATTTTCTGTTTTCTCAGAGGCCTTGCAAGCATCCCGCAGCACTCCCTACACACTTAAAAAACTTCTAACATCTATTGTAGTAAGCCACTACTTCAGTAAAAGCTTAAATGCAAACTTACCTGAAAGATGTGTGTGTCCCTTTCAGAGGTGGTGACAGCGCCTCTGTGAGGCTGCTGCATGCTGGGTTTACCTGGCGTGCTTAGGACCCAGCGCTGAACTCATCTCTATATATAAAAGACCTCTTCTGTCTGTCTGTCCGTCTGTCTGTCTGTCCGTTCTCTATACGTTTGAAAGTTATAGAGCGTACCGACGCGTGCGTCACGTCAAAAGAAAGCTTGCGATTCCGGACCGGTCATGGTCGTATTTACGTTTCGGCCGGACAAAGATCGCGCCCGCGGTATCCAAAAAACGTTCAACATTCCGCTCATTAGCATCTCATTAGCGACCGTGTGACATCGAGGTCGACCAATCATACGGCGGGTTCCTGGCGCGTGCCATCCTACAGTTGAGTGTCGAGTGACTTGACGATTGACCAATCCTACGCTTCGGTGACCTGACCGGTCGACCAATCGGTGCGTGTGTGGGCGGGCCTTATCCTTCTGAACCGAGGTGAGTGGCCGCCATCTTGATTTTTCACGATTTTTTTCCCACACTTTCTGTGTGTTAGGGAACTAAGGTAAATATTTGAATTATGTGTTAGGGAATTAATTAACAATTTATTTGAGTTTTATATTGTGTTTAGCAACCCCCCCCCTCCTCCTCACCCTCGCGCAGGGGGGACTCGGGGCTGCTCTCCAGGCCCGCTGCAGGCAGGCCTGAAGCTAAAAAAAATTCTCTCTCTCTCTCTCTCCTTCTCCTCTTCCCTCTCTCTCCTTCTCCTCTTCCCTCTCTCTCCTTCTCCTCTTCCCTCTCTCTCCTCTTCCCGCTCTCTACTTCCCCCTCTCAGGTTTGACGGTGTCGGGGCCGGAGCGCGGGCGGGCCGCCCGAAGTGAGCCGCTCGCTAACGGCCGCCAGCCCGCGGGGTTTCCCTGCCTACTCCCCGCGGGCCGCCTCGCGCCGCTGGCACTGACCGCGCCTGCGCCGCCCGCCCGCGAGAGCCCGCTCTGGCTTTTTTTTAAACGGCTGTCCCCGATCTCAATCAGACACGGGAGTCTGCCAACCAGGTCCAAAGGCCCGCCTTGTTCACCAGCAGGAACCTCGGCCTCCCATTGTCGGACTGACTCCGTTCTGCTACCGAGGTGAGTCCGGTCGGGCCTGAGGGGGGGGAGTGTGAGGGTGAGGGGGGGGGGGAGTGTGAGGGTGAGGGGGGGGAGTGTGAGGGTGAGGGGGGTGTGAGGGAGGGGGGGGAGTGTGAGGGAGAGGGGGGGAATGTGAGGGAGAGGGGGGAATGTGAGGGAGGGGGGAGTGTGAGGGAGAGGGGGGTAGTGTGAGGGAGAGGGGGGAGAGTGTGAGGGAGAGGGGGGAGAGTGTGAGGGAGAGGGGGGGAGAGTGTGAGGGAGAGTGTGAGGGAGAGGGGGGGAGAGTGTGAGGGGGGGAGAGTGTGAGGGGGGGAGAGTGTGAGGGGGGGAGAGTGTGAGGGAGAGGGGGGGAGAGTGTGAGGGAGAGGGGGGGAGAGTGTGAGGGAGGGGGGAGAGTGTGAGGGGGGAGAGTGTGAGGGAGAGGGGGGAGAGTGTGAGGGAGAGGGGGGAGTGTGAGGGAGAGGGGGGAGAGTGTGAGGGAGGGGGGGGAGTGTGTGAGGGAGAGGGGGGGAGTGTGAGGGAGAGGGGGGGAGGGGAGAGTGTGAGGGAGGGGGGGAGAGTGTGAGGGAGGGGGGGAGAGTGTGAGGGAGAGGGGGGAGTCTGTGAGGGAGAGGGGGGAGTGTGAGGGAGGGGGGGAGTGTGAGGGAGAGGGGGGGTAGTGTGAGGGAGAGGGGGGGAGTGTGAGGGAGAGGGGGGAGGGAGTTCTCTTCCCCCCCTGTCGCTCTCTCGCCCCCCCAGTCGCTCTCTCCCCCCCAGTCGCTCTCTCCCCCCCCATTCGCTCTCTCCCCCCCCGTCGCTCTCTCCCCCCAGTTGCTCTCTCTCCCCCCCGTCGCTCTCTCTCTTCCCCCCCGTCGCTCTCTCCCCCCAGTTGCTCTCTCTCCCCCCCGTCGCTCTCTCTCTTCCCCCCCGTCGCTCTCTCTCTTCCCCCCGTCGCTCTCTC